>NC_084716.1:10374931-10974931 GCF_033807575.1 Cydia pomonella | reverse complement strand
AGAACCAGCTGTTGGCCATGGCGCAGAAGGAGAAGGAGAAATACTTCCGCGAAGTCGTCTACAACAACACGCCCACCGATCTCTACTACTCGCAGTTCAATACTACTACTAGATAAAATATATCGATTCAGTATTGAACGCATAAAACCAGCACCTAGGATAGTTCCTCTGCTCACTTCAGATTATTGGAACGTATTTCTGTTCTAAAGTCCTAAGGAAGTTACTTTCAAGCCTAGCAAGTCATACTTTAAGATTTGTTTCTATAGAAAACAGGTACCATACAGATTGCATAGAAATTAATCCACCATTATGTTTTTTTTTTTTTTTGCAAAGTAAACAACAGTGCCTCAGTGCTCCTTATGTTTTTTTCGCAAAGCGAACAATCTATATAATTTGGCTAAAGGAAGGACGCTTTTCATGAGGAATTTCGTACATTGACCCGCTAGTTCCTGGCGGTCACTGACACTGTGCGAGCGGGACAACAATATAATTACGCGCGTGCGATAGAGATAGGAAGATCTGGTCAATGAAAGAAATTCCACGAGAAAGCGTCCTTCAATGCGACCGATTTTTTCAAAGAAGTTAAGTTTTACAATATAGTTTTGCAATTGTGTTTGTATGAAAACGTGACCACTTGGAACTGGAGTTTCTATACAAATTGAGTTTGGAATACAGTCTGTATGTGCTACCGACATAACCAATCTAATATAGGTAATTTATTTATTTTGCTAGCATATATTTTATTTCACATTGTTAATTAGCTGTTTAAATGTTGTAACACATTTGATTTATAAATAAATACTCAAGTGTAGAAGAAAATATTTTATTTGAAAATAATAATATTGCTATCACATTATTGAAGACTAGGCTAAATCTTTTCAAGATGCTAACAGCAAATTTTATTTGCACTAACACTTAATATAAATATTTGGCACCTTATTAAATGAGATCAATTTAATTAGATCACTAACACCGATTTTTAAATTAAAAACTTCATAATTTCTATTTTATCGTTTAGGTGTTACTGCGATGAGGGCAGCCAACCAAGAGGTAAAGATTCCGTGAATATTTTAAAATGAATTTATACACATTATTTACATGTACGGTCTCGTCTAAAAGTATCAATACGGGCAAGGTGCCAAAAATATGTATACACTACCCTAATATGTGGGCCATAAAGTTGTGTGTACATACTTTTGGCACTTCGATCGTGTCGATGTTTTCAGACGTGACTCTACAAAACGAATAAATGGTTGGTTTCTGTCAAAATAAGTATTTTTTTACAACCATACACAAAATAACTATGTATAGGAGATATACCTAGTTGAACAACATATTGTAAAATGGTTTACGTTGAACTAGATGGCAATGTATTAACGATATATTCTTCAGGCCTGTGCACACCGGTTGCGTATGCGTAGACGTCCACGTGTGTGTTGTAATATGCAGACCCTTATAAAAGACGGCACACCGCTTGCGTGCCGTGTGCGCGCACGGCTCCAACGTTTTACCCCACACACAGCCGGTGTGCGGTGTCTTAACCTTTTGAATGCCAATAATACCTAAAGTCGTCGTTACTAGATGTACCAACAGCGCCAAGAACAACTATAGGGTCTATAGTACCTCCACCTTCCATAGTCTATAGGTGTTATGGCGGACGCTGTCAAAGTAACCTTCACACTTTCGAGTAAGGGTTACATTAGCTCCCATGCGTCCGGGATCTTGGCGTTAATTAAGAAGACCAAGAATGCTCACTCCATACAACGGTTTTGTTGCCAAAAATACTATTTACGTAGTCTACATATAGCGTCAAGTAGCGGAACTCTCAGTACTGCTACTCGACAATAGATGTCGCGGCAAACAAAAAGTCTAATGCTCAACGATTTTCAGCTAATATTGTAACCGGAGTAAGCGTAGGAGTTGAAAAGAGTTTCTGTTACTCTGGTTATAATATTAGCGGAAAATCGTTGAGCATTAGACTTTTTGTTTGCCGCGACATCTATTGTCGAGTAGCAGTACTGAGAGTTCCCCTACTTGATGATAGATGTCGACTACGAAAATAATAAGCGTTTTGGTACCAAAATTAATGTATGTAGTTCTTATATCTCTATGGCATTGAGTGATGTTTGAGTTAGACATAAAGCGTTCAAATAGTTAAATATCAAAATCAAAGACGCAACTACAACCAGACATACCTAAAGTCACGATATCTTTTCTCGCTTAAAATCTGCGTCAGCGAGTCGAGATCCTTATTACGTCGTGTGCATATAATCGTGTAACCTCTGGGCCGCGGAACGCTGACTCCCACCGCCTTGCTTTTGTTAAGAGGGGCTAAAATTTTGATCGGTCGACTGGTTTTACTTATTTGTGCCTTTTTCGAGAACGTTCTCCGTTTACTATGGGAAATATTTTCGAGCTACGTTTCTTGTACAAAATGGAGAATCGAAAACGGCACAACTCTAGTTTTACCTCAATATTCAGCGGTCTATCTGAGCATTAAGTGGCGCCCTCTGCCCGAGCTTTCAGCCCTACGAATCTTCATAGGCCACTGGGCAGTTACCAGTGATCAGTCCTTTTCTGTGCAAGTTCATGATGGAGTCCGCGATGATCCTGGCGGTCTTCCTGAGGTAACCACCGCTTGTCAGCATTACTATTGGTATCTTCATGGATCTGCACATTTCGAACACGAATTCATCCCGTTTAATTATACCCTGTAAATAAATACATAACATGTTCAATTAAGTCTTAAGAGCCCGGGCTTCGCTTGATAACCTAATCCCATAAACTGGAGCAACCACTACCCCCTTCTTTATAAAACTAAGCATTCCTGTATTTTTTGTCCCTTTCAAACATAAATGGCAAAATGACAGATATGGACGAACAATATTCAAGGGCTTGTTAGACTTGACAAGGGTTTATGAATAACGCCATAAGTTTTGGCTTTAAAGTTCTTGGAGGATTTAACAACTGGAGACGCCTTGTCTGTAATTTTCTGTACTGAATAGTCTGCCGATTTTTGCGGGGGAGCGGCAGATCAAATGTATGTAGATAAACGTTTTCGACAGAGGGGACCTCTTAAAGGCGACTCCGGTAGTTAAATCGTCCATGTTAAAGTTAGATACCTTACAATCATAAAAAGTAGGTCTTAACAGGATTAGATTGGTATCTTCATGATGTTTCCCTTCATCAAAGGTTAACTAATACATATCAAATTATATTTAGTATATATGTCAACGAATTCAATAACACCACATGATATTATGAATATTATTAGGTATGCACCTACCATCGTCCATAGTTAAAGTAAAGACGCTAAGCACAACGAATTTCGTACATTCACCCGCCAATACCTATCTCTATCGCACGCCCATAATTATGCCACTGTGCAAGCGGGACAGCAAATTATCGATCGAGATAGGTAATAGCGTGTCAATGAAGGAGTATTACTGCAATGTTCTGCCAGAGTGCAGTACTAACACCTTTCGTAAACCATAAGAGTAACTTATAGATACTGTGTCTTAAACTGTTTTTGACAAGTTTTCAGAGATAATAAAATATGACGTTGATGCATAAAAGCGGTTTGTTTACAAAGGACCTACCGGTAAACGCGAAAATCGAAATGTTGTTATCTGCCTCTTCATCGCTCGAATATGCAAGAGTGATAGAGAGGTTAGATAACGAAATTTCGATTTTCTTGTTTCAGAATTTCGCGAAATTCTTCATACTTAGCGTCCTTACTTCGTAAACCATCTTGCAAAGGCTTAACCTCCTAAGGCTCACGGTCCTACATATAGTATTTATTCAGATCGATAAAATTTTAATCATATTCAATTGGAACAAAAGAAAATCGACTCTATTCCCTACACCATATGTTCAAATTTCTAGTGGCTAATTTTGGATTTTTCATTTGTATGGCTGGTCTTTAGGAGGATAAGGTATATGAATGATCAGTTCAGTGTTGGTGCTATTTCTACGAGCCGGTGAACAAATAAAGGCCTTACCACACTGCTAATCCTCAAGTTGCCGAGAGGGTCCGAGTCCAGTATGTCTGTGCCGGCGTTGTACACCAGAATGTCGGGTGTGAACTCCTTTAACGCCGCTTTTAGATTACTGAAACACCAATACAATAGTATTATTAACATAAAATAGTACAAACTACGTAATCCGTAACAAAAAGGACATTACAAACTATACAAACTCCGTAACAAAAGGGACAGTTTAATTGCAAAATTACTCTAGTCCGACAATAATGATCTGATTTTCTTTTCTGTACTAATTGTAAGATTCTGTTTGGCCCAATGGTTGACTGGTAGAGAAAGTCCGCCATTTGTACTTGTATTGTGCAATAAAGGTTAAACAACGCCGTTTTGTCGCCTAAATAGTGTTTAGTTGTAATTTTATAAAATGTATATGTATGTTAGTCTGTAAGGTATTTGTAATATGGGCCTTGTTGCCTGAATCATATATAAAATAAACAAATAAATAATGACAATCCTTTTGATTGAAAGAGTCGAGTACTCGTACAGTCGCGTACGGTTTCAGACAATTTTTCTTGCGCGAATGCTCTTGCTCTGGAATTGGCTCCCTGTTAAGAATTTCTAACGCGGACCAAACTATGGTCTACAAAAAATGGCTGTGCCATACCGACAGACGAACGGACATGACGAAACTATAAGGGCACCGTTTTAGCCATTTTGGCTACGGAACCCTAAAAAGAAGTACACATGTTATAACGAACCACAACGGGTACGACACTCGAAGCTGCAAGCGTATCTATAGGGAGCGTGCATGTGTAGGAGGCAGCACAGGAGCCGTCAGATTTTTGGCGCGAGGCGTAAATGTGATGTTTTTTGTTCCGATGTAGCCCACAAGATGGCAGAACCTACTATGCACAAGAAAACACGTGACGTGTACAGGTGTATGTTTATGGTTCCAATTCAGGCCACAAGATGGCAGACCCTCCAACGCGCACGGTCCCTATAATCTACATAGACTACAGTAACAGCTTACGATCAGGCGTATGCCGTAAGCATCCGAGTAGGTATGTACCGTTAGATCACGACGAGTGTTTTACAAATATTTGCTCTCATTTTATTAATTTTACAACTTCTGAATCAATTTACTTACTGCCTCAGTTTCAGCATATACTCCAGATCTTCAACGCGATGTCCGAGCTCGATCTTGCGGCGAATCGCCTGCTTCGCCTCGCGGTCCTTAGGGTAAATGTGCTTGTTGTACATATCCATTATGTACACCTCTGGCACGCCTAGGAAATCGTGCTGGTATCCATTACCCTGAAACAGAAAGCTATTTAGATGAGGATGAGTTTTATCGACGAATTTTATTGAATTGGAGGACCAGAGAGTCTCTAAACGGAGCGGCAGCTGACTTTTACGAGGCTTAATGATACATTTCGCTTAATCAATTTACGAACCCGAGAGGAATTTGGGAACAAAAATCAATTGCTGGTTTACGGTCTATTCATTCCATTTGGCTCAAGTTCACAAGTAACGAGCTTAAATAAAACGGACCTCAGGGGCAATTGACAGAGCAATGGCATGTATGTAACCTAGTGTGAATGTAATACCTCGTTTACATTCAGCCGAAGTGAGCAGGGAAGTGGGCAGGACGAGTGTGTAAACACAATACTTCTCATGCCACTGCCATTGCCACTCGCGCTGCCCGGCGCTCCCCAAAATGACGGTTTTTTGTGCGGAAGTCAAAGGACCGGCAGCGCGACACATTCTGCTCCGTCGCTCATTACTCGCCGAACGCCTGGAGGAGAAAGACGTCTGTTGTTCGTTGTTTAAGATCGGCAAAATGCGGAATGGAGCAATGAGTTCTACTACTATGGATAGATATCATCCACCATCGTCTACGACGAACTTTCTTTTTTGTATTCGATATTTTTTTTAAATATCAAACATAATTGCGTATCGCAAAAAGACACAGCGTGGCCGCTGTAATTATTTCGACGTCTGCCATTGCCAAAAGTTGAAAGCGAAGTGGGTGGTAGGGCAGTATGTAAACACACACCTCTCGATTCTGCTGCAGCAGTATTTAGGGAATTATTGCCGGCAGCGCGAGGGGCAGCGGCAGGGGCTGAATGTAAATGAGATATAAGGATATAGTAGTGGGGTTTAAATAAACTTCTAAAATGATCTTACCTCATATTTTACCAACTTATGAAGGGTCACTAGTTAAAACATCGCAGAAGGCGCGGTCGCTGCAGTGGTGGAAGCCACCAGCAAAGTCCAGTAGGTACAGAAGCCACCGCCGCAGTCACTATAGTGGTGGACTACTAAGACAGCAAAGAGCGAAGGCCTAACATCAGTCGAACCTACGACGATTATGGCGTTCTGTACGAGCTCGCTGTCCAGTAGGAAGCGGAGAAGCAGCATGATGTCCGCGGATCAGAAGCCGCCGCCGCGGTCGCTGCAGTGGGGGAAGGCAGCAGAGACCGTAGCTAACGTCAGTCTTCTAACCTACAGGGAGTGTCAACTGCTGAGCGTTCAGGTCGACGACCATGGCGTTTTATATCAGCTCGCTAACCAGTAGGAAGCGGATGAAGAGCGTGATGTCCATGTAGGGACACAAGCCTTATACAACGGTGGAATCCTGAGGGCCATATGGTCAAACGAAACCATCAAGCAGTAGCGTTTAAATGAGTGTTTACGAATCTACATTCGTAAATCCTACGATTTAGCCTGTATTTTACCTACTTAAGAAATGACACTAGTGAGAAAGGGTTGCTTTTGTTTTATGCAGAAAATGTTAAATTACTGAAAATTACTCCTGGAAAATAGCAAAGACTAGGCTTACCTGATGAGCGTCCAGGTCGACGATCATAGCGTTCTGAATTAGCTCGCTGTCCAGAAGGAAGCGGATGAGCAGCGTGATGTCCGCGTAGGGACAGAAGCCGCCGCCGCGGTCGCCGCTGCAGTGGTGAAAGCCCCCACCCACGTTCACTGCCCAGCCACGCTCGAGCGCCAGCTTCCCAGCCAATACTGAGCCGCCGGTCTGAAGTCTGCGACAAAATAAACAAAAGAGTTTTTTTACCAAAAAAAAAACATTTTTGATAGAAGTGTGTATCGCTAACTATACTTTTCTTCCAACAAGCAACTAATCTCTTCTTTTTTTTTCTTATGTAATAGGCTGCAAACGAGCAGACGAGCCGCCTGATGGGAAGCAGTCATCGCCGCCCATGGACATAAGCAACATCGGAGGAGCCACTTATGCGTTGCCAACCTTTGAGGACCCTAAAAACCTGCTTCTTGAAGAACCCCATGTCATAGCGCAAGGGAAACAATTCTCATCGAAGCAATTCTAACATACCCAAACACAATTAGGTTGCGTTGTTTAATCACAGAAATCCTATGGCCACCACCTGTGTCCCTCATCAGATCAGCTCGATGGTACTATAATATTGAATTGTCACCCAACTTGCATATGAGCTTGTACAATAATAAATATAATGGGATAATCTTATTACACAAATCGACCTAGCCCCACGGTAAGCGCAATAAGGCTTGTTGCGGATTGGGTACTAGACGACGATACATATAATAGATAGATATACATAAATACTTAAATAATACATTAAAAAAACATCCATAACTCAGGAACAAATATCTATGATGAATACACAAATAAATGTGGGACCGGTGCCTCCTGCTTCGTAGGCAGGGCCCCTACCAACTAGGCTAGAAGGCCGCTAATATTTAATTTAATGGAATGTAATATCAAAGAGAATTTGAAATAGAGGTGGATTGTCAAAGAAAACTATATAACCACAGTAAATTTACTGCCACATGATTAAAACTTTTAGAACGCCATTTGACTTTGATCCTTATTCTTTAACTGATATGCGTTAAATATCAAAAAAATAATCCTTATCTTATCTCTACGAGTACATTTTTTATATTGGCGAAATCTTAATATGCCTAAATTTGATCTTCCAACAAAACTGTCCCATTGGACAGATGCCATTATAAAAATAACTGAACTAGGGGGTTCCATTTTTGCCATTATACAACACATTATTTGAAATTCACAAGATACTATGGAATAAGAATTCATTGATTGTATAAGATATGTAGAGTCTAAAACTTTTAATAATACAGAACCTATATATTAATTGCCTATAGATTATATGAAAACCTATAACAAGATCAAGAGTGAGACAGTGTTAAGAAAAAATATTCGTACAAGAGCATGTGTGGCCATGCTCAGTGTAGGGTTTCGCAGTTACTATTCTGTCAGAACAGGCCAAATGGGGGCTAATTCTTACCTTCGCAGCGCTTTGTACGTCTTTTTACTAAGAAGAGAAGATTTCTTACAATAACTTAAAAATGGCTAGACCGATCATGTTCGCTATAGTTTTCATTGAAAGTATTTACTAAGCTTTTGTTTCACGAATTTTTTCATATTTTTTGGTCCCATGGTTCAAAAGTTAGAAGGAGGGGACACACATTATTTATCTTTCGAAGCGACTATTTCCGATAATATTAACTTTATCAAAAAATGGTTTTCGGAGACCCTTATTCTTCTATCCAACGATAGCCCACCCTATTAGGTAAGAGCTAACAAAAAAACAAAAAATATCATTTAGTATAGGAAATACTCTACAAAAAAAAAATAGTTTTTATTTTACCTTTCTATCATCATGCCTAATTTATGTAGGTATCTATGCCTAATTGCAGCTTTATAGAACTAACGATCACAGAGCAAAGCCACGGACGGACGGACAAACGGACATGGTGAAACCGTAAGGGTTTCTAGGTGACTACGAAACCCTAAAAAAACAGAACTATTGGGGCGCGAGTCCAACTCGCACTTTGGCCTATTTTTATCACAAAAAAAAAGCTTGGAAAATTACAAAAAAGTTCGGGCAAGATTTTGAATAGGATCTGGTATGTCGGTGTATTCCTATCTGTCCCCGCCGAGCACAGATGGGAATAGGCGCTACATACAAATCATTCCCATCTGTGCCCGCCTCTTGTAAGGCGGTGGTCACGTGGGGCGGCGGGCACAGATGGGAATACACCGGTATGTCGAATAACAATAATGGATGAGGCACTGAAAGTTTATTACTTTAAAGTGCATATAGGTGTAAAACCTATCTAATCTGAAAGCGATACAGACGCAGACACCTTGTCTTTAGTTTTAATGTAATCTTATCATAAATAAATTTTATCTATGAAGATTATTGATTAATGGTACCTATTAAGTACCATATGAAAATAGATTCACCATCTCTAAACGATGAAGCGGGGAACCATCAGAATATTAGGAAATAGGCACAACCAAAAAACCAGTAGCTGTTATTATTTTATTTTGAAATTATAATTAAAACCTTAATTACAATACAATACAATCACATTGTAATAATAAGTTAGAGTTTTCCTTGGTGCGCGGCGGTGTGCGTGGTGCTGTTGTTTTAGTTGTTTGTGATGTTGTTGTTTATGTTGTTGTTGATGAGTTGTTGTAGTTGTGTTTGTTGTCGTAGCTGTTGTTTTTGTGTAGAAGTTTGTGTTTTCCAAAGGGAAAAGGTAAATCAGTTGTACTTTTGCTTACAAGGAATGGTCCGCGTGCGAGCACGCACTCCCACAGCTCGGCCTTCGGCCTCGCGTACTTGGGCGACCCAATGGGACGCTCCGGGCCTTCGGCCCTACGCGGAGCTCGGCCTTCGGCCTTCGCAATATAGTTATTTTGGGGGTTGAAGGGAAGTTGGAGCTTAAACACGACCCAATAGTAAAAGTATCTTAGACAAGCGAAACAGCGGGCCGGAGCCCCGCTGGCGAGCCTCGAAGGGAACGCTTCGGGCCTTCGGCCCTACGCGGAGCTCGGCCTTTTTATTTTATTTCTGTATTCATTTCTAATAATCTAGTCTTCTTCTTCCTCGCGTTGTCCCGGCATTTTGCCACGGCTCATGGGAGCCTGGGGTCCGCTTGACAACTAATCCCAAGATTTGGCGTAGGCACTAGTTTTTACGAAAGCGACTGCCATCTGACCTTCCAACCCAGAGGGTTAACTAGGCCTTGTTGGGATTAGTCCGGTTTCCTCACGATGTTTTCCTTCACCGAAAAGCGACTGGTAAATATCAAATGATATTTCGTACGTAAGTTCCGAAAAACTCATTGGTACGAGCCAGGGTTTGAACCCGCGACCTCCGGATTGCAAGTCGCACGCTCTTACCGCTAGGCCACCAGCGCTTATTTCTAATAATCTAGTATTAACATTTTTGTTTTTAGTCAGCTTTATTTTAATCGACTGTTTCTGTACAATATTATGTTGTAAATAATTATCAAGAATATACCTTATTATGTAATCTATAAGTTCCCTCAAACGCCGATTTTTAGAAGCAATTTTCATATTTTTAGCTTTTGTGCAAAAAACTTTACAAACTTTAAAAGTGTATATTTTGTGTGCGTGAAGAGTTCGTGATTTTTTTTCTGTCGAGCGAAAGTCAAAAACTTAAGATTCGAATCGATAGTCCCTCGAGAAAAGTCTCAAGATTGCTAATTAAATTTTTTTGCAGCCGTATTGAGGTTTAAAAATCGCTACGACTTTTCAAAAACTCCTCTCTGTATATACTGCACCTTAAATTCTTCTCTTCTCTTTCTCTTCATACGACAATTGCCGTTGCCAATATCTATTTTGCTTTTTTTTTCCGATATGCGATAATTTCCTGTACATTTCTAGTTCAGTAAGTAATAATCAAGGTACATAGTGTACGTGTACCTACATAAATGTTTACTGGTTGGACCAGCAATGTAATGTGAATTGTCAATGTTAGGCGATAAATGCCAGCGTAGGGAAACCGGGGTTTGATTTCATTTGGACTCCTTCCAGTGTTTTATTGACTAGGTCTCCCTTTCTGCATCCGTTCTGTCTATGCACCCTCTCATATTCAGTTGTCAGAATAAATTTGTTTTAGCATTTGAAAGAACTCTGCAGAAGTGTGAGGTTTTTTACCGGGCACTTAATGCGCTATTACAATGCTAATACAATCATCTCAAGTAGCACGATTATTACTTAGCTACTGTCCGCGATATCGTCTGCGTGGGAAGATGACGATGATTATGATGACGATTGATAAAAAATATCCTATGTCCTTCCTCGGACTTCAAACTATCTACTTATCAAATCTCACTTCAGCGGCTTTAAGCGTGAAGAGGTAGGTAACAGGCAGACAGATTTACTTTCGAATTTATAATATTAGTAGGTAGAGTTAGACCACGGTAAAGTGTTGGTGTTACTGAGAACAGTAAGAGTACAAAATTAAGAATCTATAAAACCGTAATTCGGCCTATTCTTATGTACGGCTGTGAGGCCTGGACACTAACTCAAAAAGTTCCTCTTTGTTAGCTCCTGATAGCGGAAAAAGAAGTGCTCAGGAAGATCCGGAAAAATGCCGAGATCGAGGAGTTGGTGGCTGAGCCCAATATCATCGGCGTAACAAAATCCCACAGACTTCGCTGGCTCGGTCACCTACTCAGAATGGGGGAGGATCGGGCAGTCAAGGAAGCGTACTTGGGGCGACTAATCGGCCGTCGACCGATCGGGCGCCCCAGGTACCGCTGGTGTGATGTCGTGGAGGCGGACCTGCGTCGGCTGAATGCCAAATCATGGCAGGAAACCGCGCTGGATCGGGACAGGTGGCGTTCTCTCGTTTCGGAGGCCAAGTTTTTTTTTGGGATCGCTGAGCCAAAGCAGTTAGTTGGTTAGTTAGAGTTAGACCACGCTAAATTGGCAGAAATTTTGATAGTAAAGACTGTGCAAGTGTTATTTTAAACGTCAAACTTTTATGAAATTATGACGTTTAAAATAACACTTTCAGTCTGAGCTATCAAAATCGCTCCCGACTTAGCTTGGTGTAACTCTATTCAATAATGTACCGCATAATGCGTGCTTCTGCGAAGTTCTGTCTAATCCTAAAAAAAGGAATCTATTCTCTGTTTTCTTCCCTTATTACCTCTTTGGTTAGCGAAGGGAAAGGAAGTTGATTTGTTTCATCATCAACCCAATCTAAAAAGTCTTGTCCGAGCTCAACAGCAATTTCCAGCATCAGTATACAATCAACCTCAGCTTTATGTGCATCTCTAGGCTTCCGCTTGAACACCCGTGTGTAGGTTTCTGGCAATCCATAACTAACGCCAGGCATATTTTGTTCTGGACCCCATGGATATTGACGTTTGGCTCTTTTATCATCTTTCTCAAATCTCCGGCGATTCGCTGTCAAAAGTTTCCTTAATTGCAATTTTAATTCAGTAATTTCATTAAAGTCATCCGAAGTGTCCTGTCCCGATACTGGATCACATAACGGTATTGAAGAATTACTGATATTCGAAGCATCCTGTCCTGGTAACGGATTACTTGACGGTATCGAAGAATTACCGGCATTCGAGGCGTCCTGTCCCGGTACTGGATTACATGTCGGTATCGTAGAATTACAAAGATACGAGGCGTCCTGCCCCGGTAAAGGATTACATGACGGTAACAAAGAATTACCGGAGCTCGAGGTTACTGAATTATTTGACAGTTTCGAAGAGTTACCGAGATTCGAGGCGTCCTGTTTCGGTAATGGATTACATGACGATAACGAGGGATGCAGAGTTCGTATTATTTTCAAAATCTTTGGGATTAGTTGCCTGATTAACTCAAAAGTTGCATCCCGATAGATATCCCTTCCGCGATTGATGGGCCTTGATGAATTTCCAAGAGTTAAAGGGTACTGTTCAAAATATTCTTCGATATATTTTTCTTCTTTTTTCTCCTCTAAAATGTCGTAGCACATTTGATGCGAGTCAACACAGACGAGTTCACTAGAAAACTGCACCTGAAGTTTCGTGAAATACCTCTTTAATATAAGATAGTCAGACTGGAAGCCATAGTGTGCAATTATACACACAGGTCTAGCTAGAGAACAGAGGAATTTATCGATCAAATGGAAACAAGACTCGTTAAGGGGTAATTCACCTTGTAACATTTCCTCCGTGAAACCGCCAGTGCCGTCGGCGCGCGCGGGATAACTTATCTTCCGTGTTTCTGGCTTAAAACAGCGCGTAAGCTTATTTACAAATTTAGGAATTTCCGGGATTTCTTGCGAAATACTATCGAGGAACTGCTGACGATCCACTGCTACCATGCTTAACTCCGTTATTTCGTTTGACTCAGTATCTAAACCAGTAGTTCCCAAGTCGAGGAACACGTATGTGGCTATCGGAGCCATAGCAGCGACTGAACTGGTTTCGCACATTTATTTATATCCATGAACGTACTGTGACGCATACAATTGATAAAGATGCGCCCGCGCGAACTTATTACAGTTATTTGTGAATAATCCACTGCGAGTGTATTTAAAAGCCAGTAAGTTACTGTAACCAACGACCTTGACCGTTTAGATCTTTCGCGCGCAAAATGAGATGTTATAACACATCTTGATGACTTTTTTTTCCTAATTTTCAGTTATTCACTTTACTTTTACTTGGTTAGAAAATGTTGCAAAAAAAGAAGGAATAGGTACGTATGTGGGAGACCAGGCCCGAAGAGTATTGGACATCTTGTACAACTTATGAGGAAAGTGGACGACCGCTTCCCCACACAAGGGTATTCCCTATTTTCCTCTTTAGATATTGGCATTATAGAAAATATTTATTTAGGATTTTTTTTTATTTGATAAGTTTAATAGTTGGGAGTCATAAATTGCGAACATATTTTTTGGAAATTTCCACACAATGATTAAAATAGTCTAAAGATTATTCTAATCATTTTGTGGAAATTAAAATAACCGTCTACTAACCAATTAGCCTGAACACTTGTAAAAACTTTTGTGGTAGAGGAGTTCCACTGGTCTTCGTGACATTTGCCTGGTTTTCATACGATAAAAATTAAAAAATCGCTACAAGTTTGCTTATAACATTTCAGGACTTCCTTCGATTCCTCATGGATCCCATCATCAGAACTCGAGCTAGACAAACATAACGAAGAGCACAAATTGCCAAATGTGACGTATGCGTCATTGAAGAGTTCCGTTCTGATTACCATCAGCAGTTCCATATCATCAAAGTCACTATTCTGAATGTAAATGCTTAATTTGTTGATAAAAATACAAATATCACATATGTATGCCTATATTCTTTTGATTCCTCATGAATCCCATGGACCGGTGTTCTAATGATCGCAGGTTCGAGTCCTGCCAGAGGTGTAGATATATTTTTCCATTTATCCTTTAACTTCATAATATTTACAACCGAATTGAGACCTTTGTAAACTTTTTAAATCTTGAAGACGGTTAAAATTTTTAACCGTCTTCAAGACTGCACCATAAGAGAAAAGTCCATTTTTAACTTAAAAATGGACTTTTCTCTTATGGTGCAGTGAGTGGATTCAACCTGCAGAATTTTTGAAAAATCGTTGGGCTTTTTTATACCATAATACGGTTGCCACAAATAGCCCTTCTCTAGTAACTTAATCCATTCGAAACCTGATTTAACAACTTTCGTTCGATAAAAAAAAACACGAATATATGTGTGTAAAACACACCATTACAAATATGTAAAAAAAATTGTGCAAAAGCTATTAAAAATGCTTTAATTTATTTTTGATCGATCTTAATGATTTTTTATGTTTTTGTTTTTTTTTATACTACGTTGGTGGCAAACAAGCATACGGCCTGCCTGATGGTAAGCAGTCTCCGTAGCCTATGTACGCCTGCAACTCCAGAACTCTGCGCTCTTGATGTTCAAACTAACTAAAAATAACAATTCACAAACAATAATATCCGTGATCCCGGGCATGCAAGACCTGAACTCACGACGCCTTAACGACATAATTGTCTTTGACCAGTCTACAAGTATCAAACAAGAGCCAATCTTAGCTGGAGAGGTAAATATAAAAGTTAAAATTAAATACTAACCTCATAGGCTTCAAATACGCATACTGGACACATATATTCGGGAGCAACGCAACCATGGGCACCTCTGCTATAATGGCCACCCTCATGCTCCACTGAAATATAAATTCAATTTTTGTCATTAAGCATTATATATATATATATATTTTATTTTTATTTTTTTTATAGTACAATGGTATCAAATAAGCTTGCAGTATGCTGTTAATGTTAATAAGCAGCCACGGAGCAGGTGCAACTGTTGGGCGTAGTTTGTTGTCATATCCGGTTCAAAATCAAACAAATTAACCCTTTTCAAGGCATAGGTATGATTTATCTACCACACCTGGCAATAGAATTTCAATCATAGCTATCCGATTTACAGTTCAAATTAGATTCGATTTTCGGGAAATGTGACTTGTCCTTAATTGAATCATCAAAACTGGATTAATAGGGAGTATTACTCGTACTGCAATGTTCTAGAGAACAACACTATCATATATTCTAAACCACAGAGCCACTTATACATACAATGCCTTAAGAGGAAAGTACACCACATGATCATCTATACAAAAAGATAAAATTGTTTTTCCACTTCTAAATATATTCCATTCTCCATGATTTTTTAGTATGCTATTGACACAATAAAAAACTAGGTTTCAAAATTTTCCTTTTTTTTCAAAATTTGCAAAGCATAATATTTTTTTAAAGCGATACCTATATACCTAGAATATATTATGCTAAAGCAATCGCCATCAAAATTAAAGTCATTTGTTAAGATAACTAAATCTTAAAAATGTATTCTCCCGAAATGGAATTTGATAGAAAAATTACCATTATTTTGTTAGATTCGAATAGCTATTTTTCCCTCTTAAACAGTTTTTTGAGAAGTTTTCACTATAAAATTGAAGCATCAAGTCGATTTGTATGCGGTTTCTTTACAGAGGCCTACTGCACACTGCGAAAATCCAAATTTCATTATGTGCCTCTTTATTGCTTGAATATGCAGTAATAGAGCCTCAGTATGTACTAGAGGCGCCCTCCACGCAAAGTTATTTAAAGTTAGAAAACTTTGTAGATTGGGGTGGTTTGAAAAGGGATAATAGACACAGGGCAACAATTTGATCTGTGAATCTTACGCGTGAGAGACTACCTGACCATTTTCAATGAATACAGTTCAGTCTACTGTGCAGAAAAGTTATATGAGAGGACTTACTTTTAATGAATTTAGGTATCGTTTTGTATGAACTCGTCTCAAATCTCTTTTTTGAGCTTCGTTAGGTTTCACCAAGCACTCGTCAGTAATGAATTCTGCATCCTTTAGGTACTGAAAAATACTAACATTATTAACTTTTTGGCCACAATGGCTAAAGTATACTTAAATATAGAACATGCAAAAGTAAACTTTTTTGCATCCATTAATTACGTCACACGTTTGGGGGAAAAAAAGCATTGGTTTTCTAACCTAGCCTATCCGACTCATGTTGGAGATTCTGATAGTCTACTCTACTGCAAAAATCAAAAACGTAATTTCACTGTAGGCCCCGTGATGTAGTTGCTGACGTTTAGCATGCCTAGAATTTCTTTTTAATGAATGTGTGAAATTGAGTATTTAGTACGACCGAGGATTGGTAGGTAAAGTTATCACACGCATTTTAAAAGTTGCAAGAAACTACCATAAAATGCGACTTACTTGAATAATATTACGCCATTTCTTGGCGTCAAAAACGTGAAATTTCTCTAGACCGCCCACAGACACATTGTACTTTTCATCGTAAATGAGTGGCCACTGATTTTCATTTATATCGAAGTATAAGCTGAAATAAAATGAATATAATGCGCAATGTTTTATTGTACGTTATTTCGAGAAAATATCAACGACGTTATAGCAGAAATACAACAAAAGGCAAGACATTTACCTGGTCATTTTAAATAAACATTAAACTTAGAAAAGTTGTTTACATTTTATGAGTTATTGAGTCATTTTCAATATTCCGCACAACAATAACATTTTGTATTTTCAAGATAGTAATAGTATTGAGCCGATAGAGCGATTAGAGCGAAGGTTTGACAACAATTAGACAGCTGTCAATGTTTACGGAGGCACATAGGTACAAACTACAAACACAAGCTTTAGAACAAAGAATATAATACTCACTAGGACAAAAAATCTCAAAAAGAATAAAGATACAATTTTAAGTAACAGCATAATTAACTGAATTTAACTAAATTATAATATTATATTTACCTAAAATGGTGAAATATTTAACATCACCAACTTTTTATGAACGCTAACCGTATGCTAAACGTACATAGTTGCTTAGCAACGCCTTATGACGTTTCAAAGCGCGAAATGTAAACAAAGCAATGTGAGCGTACGAGTCATAATTTATTTAAGTTATTTTTCTTTGTTCAAGTAATTAAGATATATTTTAAATTGTGATCCTGATGATTACATTATGGATAACACAGCCTATAATGTGCTTCAAACGGAAGTCGACTTTTATAGGGTAAGCTCATGAAAATATCGACGTAAGACCTAACTATTAATCTGAGTACCTAATCCAACCAAATCAGTATTCCATATTCATTTTTCCATGGCGTTCAGGATTTCGCTAGTGATAAATATAAAAATTATAAAATATTTTTCTGGTTCCTTAGCAAAACCAGTCGGTAGTGGACCAAGAAGTCCGTGCCCTGATATCGGACAACGAGAAACTGTCTCGCCAAGTGAAGATGCTGCTCAAAGAGAGATTGGAGAATGAGGCTCACCAAGATGTGGACTACTGCAAGGAGTTGGAAGACCTGAAAAAGCAAGTCAACCTTATTGCTAAGGTATTTCTAACTGTAAATCTTACTCTGCGGACTCCAATCTTACCAATCATTGAAGGCTTTTACTATTGCATTGCAGTTCCTAGTACTTAAAGAGCGCAAACTTTATGTGATCCCCACTGACCCTTAGAAGACAAAATACCTCTCTATTCTCATCTTTCTATCTTAATGTAGGGACATTATGTACCATGCAGAATGATACTTTTGACGACCGGTTTGGCCTAGTGGGTAGTGACCCTGCGTACGAAGCTGATGGTCCTGGGTTCAAATCCTGGTAAGGGCATTTATTCGTGTGATGAGCATGAATATTTGTTCCTGAGACATGGGTGTATTCTATGTATTTAATTATTTATAAATATTTATATGTTATATATATCGATGTCTAAGTACCCTCAACACAAGCCTTATTGAGCTTACTGTGGGACTTAGTCAATTTGTGTAATAATATCCTAAAATATTTATTTATTTATTATACTTAATTGAGTAGGTAAGGTACACTACTCCATACATTCACCAATCCAGATGATTTGACCAATAGGTAATGATCTTGATTGTCGTATTTCTATCCGATTCAATCGTTTGTCAGTATCAACTTGACAAGAATAAGATGTAACGTATAGATAACTACAGAACAAGTAAGGTATTTACTGTATAGGTAGGTACAGTCAATATTATGTTACACAACGAAGGCCGCAAAAATATCTGACACGATCTTATTTGTAGAGCCATATTAAGAGTGTCACTTATTATGATTACGGCCTTCGAAGAGTAGGTAACATATTTTTGCAGGTGACTGTACTGTACTTACATACTTTATTTTTTTGTTTTAGGAGAGAGACTCAATTCACGTCCTGTGGCAAACTTCTCAAAGAACTATAGAGGCGTTGGAGAACGAATTGCAAACTTACCAAGGATATGAAAAGGGAAATAAACAAGTGCGTAACCGTATTATTCATATTTATACTTTGAAGTTCAAAGTCGATCCAAGCCGGCTGCGCCATTATTTCATGTTATTTTTCTAATATCTATGAATGAGCCTTAACTAATTTTATGTTGGGCTAGCCCTTCAGTTATCCATCACCAATCACCAGATATTTCATTCGATCTATTGTTATTCCTTCTAAAACTGACCGAACATTATTATTTGCAGGATATAAAAGAAGAAAACCGTAGCCTTGAATTAAAGCTCGACACCGCACTAAGGGATTATATAGAATTGGAATCTAAGTATAAGGAACTTCAGAAGAAAAACAGTTGCATGGAGAATGAGCTGATTAATAGAGAAAAGGAAATTAATACTTATAAGGTAAATCAGTCTTACTAACTATTACTTACTTACTTACTTGGCTGGCGCGATGACCCAAAATGAGTCTTGGCCTCCAACACAACAGCACGCCACTTTTCTCGGTTCAGAGCGAACTCACGCTAGCGTTCGCTGACGCCGAGCTCACGGAGGTCTGCCTCCACTCTATCCGCCCAACGATATTTAGGATGACCAACAGGACGGCGTCCAGTTGGCGACCTAAGTAAGCCCTCTTGACTGCCCGATCGTCACCCATCCTTTCGAGATGGCCAAGCCAGCGGAGACGATGTGCTTTGGTCTCACCTATTATATTTGGCTCGGCTATTAGTTCTTCTATTTCGGAACCCCACGGAAAAACTAACTCGTTATGAAACCGACACAAGAGAATATACGATCTGTGCTTACTAACTAGTTTTGGTTAATTAAGACTCAAGTACATTGAGTTCCCTGTTATAATTTACATTACTCGACTCAGTTTTGCAGACTCTAATTAAAGCCGAAACTTGAGTCCCCTAAGTCGTTTGTAAAAACTTCGGCCGTTTAAAGAGAACTCTCACATTATATATAAAAGTTTTCTAAAAGGCATAAAAGACTGAATTTAATGTTTTCTCTCAATAAAGGACTCGACTCGGGACTTAAGAGTTCTTACCAACTCTATCAGTCACTACTACTATTACCATCAGCATAAAATATGATGATAGTCCTTCGAACCGGATAAACTTTATTCATTTATCAACTTCTAAATTAATTCTGTATTTAAGGAAAGAGGTAAAACATTAGAAAACAAATTGGAGAAGACAGCGAAAGATCTAGAAGAAAACAGGATCAACTTAGCAGTGGAAAGGAAAAATAACGAAGATTTAAAATCGCAAGTGACCGCATTGCAGAAAGAATGCACTGAGAAAGTCAAGAAAGAAATGGAGGCTAAGTCAAAGGTATGTAATACGTTTAAATTATCAGGCGAAGTTTGATAAATAGTTTTTTTTTTGTCACATAAAAAGTCAATAACCGAAAAAATACAGTCATTATTGGCATTTCAGGTGGCTGAAGCGTTGCAATTATTTGATTTGGTATCGCGGGAGAAGAATGAATTGCAGAAAAAACTCGCGAAACTAACAGGTATATTCTTTATCATTAAATTAGGCCGCTGTGTACCTAGGTAGCTACTGCACCATGTTTTGTGGTCACGTCGCGTCAACGACGTCAAAGTTTGACATTCAAAATTACCGTCAAATTCGAGGCACGAAATTACGAAATTGTCTTAGACTTTCCACATCTAACACAATAATTTTTTTGCTTGTGGTATATGTCTTTCTCGTAACGTCATTTATTTTCCAGGTGAAATGTCCACGCTAAAACAAACCTTATCAAGAGTAAAACAAGACACAGAATCCAGCTACAGAGTGGAGCTAGACGAAGTAAAAGAGAAATATAATGAGAAGGTGGCGGACATGCTGGAGCATATCAGGAACTTGGACACAGAGTTGGTTGAAAAGGGATTGTTGTTAAGCAAAACCCTTAGGTAAATCTTATACCTACCTAGTTTGAAATGTGAAGTAAACGTATTTTCAACCTACTTTGGAAGAGGAGAGAAGGATTTACAAAAAACCATAGTCAGACTAGTTATTCAAAACTTTTTGCTCGTATAGTAGACGGAGGTTTTCTAAAATGCCGATTCATTGTCGATACGTCGACAATTTTGGTGACAGCCTTAGAATTAGAACTAATAATAACTTAGATTTTCGTCAAAAAATCTCAGCGTTTCCTTTATGACTGTGACACGCTTTACCTGTGTGAATAAACTTTTTAGTGTCACTTGTTGCCATGGTTACAGTTAGTTGTCCAAAGTAAGGACAACTCTACAAATCCAGATTATACGAGTATATGGTGTTTAAATTTACCTAACATGTAGGTATTTTTGTCGTACCTAGGTAGTTATAATGAGCCATTTTCAGTTAGTAGAACGTGATAACAACATTTCTTGTAACAAACTGACAGGATAACAACAAAAAAGTTTGTCCACCAACGTACTTAACAAAACGTGTATCTATACAAAAGACATCCATTCTTTCTTCAGTTTCTTTCACGTGTCTTAGGGAAAACAAAGTCCTCCAAGCGTCGAACGAAAGCTACATAAAGCAACAGAAGAGTGAGCTCAGATCCGTGGACCCGAAGCTAGCTCTCGCGGAGCAGCGCCTGGAAGCCTTGTTCCAAGAACTGGTAAATTAAACAAATGTACATTCAGCAGAAGTAGCTAAGCTGGCGCGGTGTTTAATGAAATTTACAAACGCTTCGCACTAAACATAATAGCACACTTCATCTCTCTTAAGTCGTTTTCACGACATTTTGAATGCCTCTCCCGCTTAACTTGTTCTATCTCCGGACTAAACATATTAAAAAACAAATAACTGGCTCATTGTCGCACTTATGCTTTTTAAATAATCTAGCAAATCAATTGTCTACTTACTGACAAAACTCTTTGAAAAAGGCGGCAAATTTATAAAATCTACGCACGCTGTCGAGCTCTCATATTATTAGTATATATTTGCATGTTATGATTGCAGGTCGCATCCGAAAGACGGAATATCCAGCTGGTGTGCGAAAAGCAGAGCTTAGCCATAGATATACAGAGGATACAAGATAGCCACGCGCGTGAAGCAAAGCGACGAGATTGGGAGGAAAAGCTACTCCAGTCACAGTGCGATGAACTGAAGTGAGTTAGACAGAGGCTGTGCATGCTGTTTTTATGAAAAAACACTAGGCGACAAATGTCCCGTGACACGAGTCGCCAGCAACGTCGGGGAAAGAGGCGCTACGTTGCCAGACTTCGCTCGACAGGTCGGGCGACAGCGCGACACGTGTCGCCAGTGATGTCGGGGAAAGCGGCGCAACATTGCAGGACTTCGCTCGACATGACTGACAGCAGCGCCCGACAGATGACGCTAGTGTGTGTAATAAGTCATAAGTCGTGTGATGCCGCAAGTAGGTATGTCAGGTAAAGTTTAATTTGCCGCCGACACATTTCGCGGGACATTTGTCTCCGAATAGTCTCCCTAACTTAAAGCCATCGTATGTAATAGCCACGGATAGACTAGGGAGTAGGGACAATTGTCCCTAGTCTATTCGTGGTTTCAAGCGTGCAATGTCGCCCGGCATGTCGAGCGAAGTCCGGCAAAGTCACACCACAACACCCGACGTCGCAGGCGACACATTTGCGCCTTGTCTATCTCTGGCTTTAGTTTTCTTCACCTGCATCTTCAATTTAGAACGGGAAAATAAAATTAACATCAACATCATTATCAACCTCCTTTTTGGAAGACAGCTGTCAAATATTTCTTGTTTCAGAATTCAAGTGGAGCACCTACAGAAATCACTGGATGAAACGCACTGTATCATAAGCAAATTGCAAACTATGCTTACATCTAGAACCGAGCTTAACCAAAAGTAAGTACAATCAGGGCCGAATTTCTACCTAGGCCCACAAGACCCGGGCCTAGGGGCCCAGGCAACCTAGCAATGGTTTTAAGATTGAGAAGGGGGGCTCCCTGAATACCAAGTGCCTAGGGATCCCAGGTCTCTAAATCCGGGCCTGAGTACAAGTCTACTTACGATACGATACGATAATTTATTGATAAAATATATTTTACATGTCATGTCTTAATACAGGACCACTTACTTAAAGCAGGAGTGTCCAAACGTTGAGTCATAAAGGGGGACTGAGATGGTTTTACAAGCTCTTATTTAACTTGCGAAGTTTATTTGTAATATGTTGTTTGTGTGTTTGTTCGAATCAAATGTTGCAAGCTAAATTAGACCCACTTCCCATTCCCATTACCTATTCAATTGAGCTGAAACATCACATACAAATGTACATAAATTGGGTAACAGTGCAATATTATGGTACATCGAGACAGGTGGTGGCCATGGGAACTCTGTGATTCGTTTGCTCATTTGCCTATAGCCTCCTAAGGCCCAATGTCCTACCCATAGGACTTATTACATTTTATTAAATCATTTTTAATTTGGACCAGAGTTGCATTTGTTGTTTCGTTCGATTTACGAACAAAATAAAATCAACTTTATTTCTTACATTATGGCTTCAATGTTCACTGGCAATTATTTTTTGCTGTTGTACGGCTGGGGCTTAGGAGGCTTGTTAGAACTGTCGCAACGAGTATTACATAGTTACCCATTGAAAGAAAAGTACAGTCAGTGATAAAAGCTTCGTATCATAAATGAAATGTTTGACATAAAACTTCAAATAATGAAAGGCAAGACAAAATAAATGCTGTACATACCTATTATTCCTAATAAAAATTATATAAGCAAACCTTCTTGTTTTGCAGAATGGTGTCAACTAAAGAAGAAGAGTTAGCAGAACTGCATAAACACTTGGAGAATCAAATGGAACTTAGTAAAAAGTAAGTACTTTGCTGAATTTAGCTTTTAGTCTTTGGCGATGGCTCCCAGCCTGCTGTTTTAGTTTGTGTCCTATGTATAGTTTGTGTCATGACGCGCAGATTTGTCAAATCTAACTTGTAATAACGTGACATTACTAGTCAAGGCACGCGTCATCGTGAATGACGCGATACCTATCACAATATTTTACTGTCACTTAAATTCAATAATTAATTTACAGGTGGAAAGAATCCTACGTAGAAATGACAACAAAATTAAAGAAGAGATTGGACGATTTACAACAAGAAAATAAAGAACTGAGGTCAAAATTAAAACTACCTTCAATATCATCGAATCAAGATGATAGCTCGATAAGCTGATAAATAATTGTAATTAGAATCGAATTAGAATAGATTTACAGTGCAATATTATTTTAATAAATCATTTATTAAACTTAATGGTATTTTACTGTATATACATTTTTTTATAAATATTTTATACAAAAACGCCTTTCCCCAAAATATTATTGTAAATATGAGATAAATACTTGCCATCTGATATATTGACGATTCTGAACTATAATATTTTAGGAAAGAGCGAGAAAATAACGACATACTATTGAGCTGCTACGCATTCGGAGAACATGCTAGGGAACCAATACAACATCTCCTTGTCTTGTGTGTCGATCCATGCTAGGCCCTCTTTCACCATGTGGTTTAGTGCGTTTTGGGCTCTCGTTTCGTTCCAACTGCAAATCAGATTGTTAATGTTAACAAGTTTACTCTGATTCTCGTTTTTCTAAGGTGACTTAACGCTTTCCCGGTCGCTGACGACGATTACTGTGGCGGTAGTACAGTCGCATTTTTATCGCCTGTCATTATGCCTGTCACGTTCTAACAAGTATGTAAGTGCGAAAGTGACAGGCATAGTAACAAGCGATGAAAATGCAACGATGCTATCACGGCTGAAGAGGGGGCAATAAAAAAAATCACTCCGTAACTAGATTATAATTGCGACGGCAGACTCTAAGCAAAAACATAAAAAGTTGAAGTTGTCTTGATAGAAATAAATCACGCAAACATGTCTAATTAATGTAATTATAATTTATTTTCAATTGTATATCGTTACCCTTCACACTATAGCTGTATAATTTTAGTAGAAAATAGCTAGTGATATAGTCGAGGGATTTAACGACCAAAATTTTAAACAAACAAACTTTATTGAAGAAAAACGTTAAAACCCGCGTGATTGCCAAATCTTCCATCACAAGTTTCACATCTTTTTTTCTTTTCGAAATTCCTGGCTTTACGCGTCCTCTGAAGGGAAAAACTTCTCCGTTGCGTATTCTTACGCCCCAACTAGTATTTAACATTTTGAACGCCAAGAACACCTAAAGTGGTCGTTACTAATCGTGCTCATAGCGCCAAGGACAACTATAGGTGTTATGGTGAACGCTGTCAAAGTAAAGTTTACATTAGCTCTTTTGCGACCGGGAGCTTGGCGTTTGAATGACGTTTGTGTTTATGACATAAAACATTCAAAAGGTTAAATACCATGTATATGTACAAAATCGTAATCCTCACCCTAGGTCCCCAGTAAGTATGCTAGCGGAGATCCAGGCCGTGCCCAGGGTGCTGGCCTTCTGCAGTACCAGGGTCTGGTCCAGGTTGAGCTCTCCCGGCACTGACTGCACCAGCCATTTGCCCTTGCCGATGGGTACTACTGTGAATCTGAACAGATTGAAGAGTATTTCATTAATCATCAATAGCCACTACAAAGCTTCTGCTTGCAACACATCTAAACCATCTGAGATAGGGAGCATGTTTTTGTCCATATGGTGCCCCATCTAAATATCTGAATCCTTTGAGTAACTTTTTTCATACATTTGACGTTTTTTTACATTTATTAAGTCACAGTACATATGGTGCTACTTTACCGCACTAGTGCGAAAATTAGCATATTACGTTACTGTGTCGAACATTTAAAGGGCCATGTGTACTGTAAAACGTTGTACGATACATGTGCGAATAGGTAATTCGCAACTCATGTCGATTTAAAACACTCCCTTCGGTCGTGTTTTAATTTATCGCCACACGTTTCGAATTTCCTATTTTTCGCACTTGTATCATAATGTACTATTATCGACCCTACCATTTATGACGTATTAAAAAAAACTACTTACTACATCTCGTTCAAACCAATTTTCGGTGGAAGATTGCATGGTAATGTACAATATATATTTTTTTTAGTTTTATCAATCTCTATTTTAGAAGTTACAGGGAGGGGGGGCACATTTTACCACTTTGGAAGTGTCTCTCGCGCAAACTATGTAGTTTAGAAAAAATATATATTAGAAACCTCAATATCATTTTTGAAGACCTATCCATAGTCACGTGTGGGTTTGATGAAAAAAAAAATTTGAGTTTCAGTTCTAAGTATGGGGAACCCCCAAAATGTATTGTTTTTTTTTTTCTATTTTTGTGTGAAAATGTTTATATGGGGAATATTCTGGGATTTTTAATAGTAAATCACCCCCAACCCTTTAAATTAGGGGATGGAAGATAGTCATAAGCGACTTACAAAAAGAAATGAAATCCCATCAAAAACATTTTCATGTAAAATGTAGCCAGGACGAGACCATAAGGCTTGCACTGTCAAAAAGTTATCAGATCTCTTGTAGAGCCAAGCTTCTAACTAAAAACATAGCATAGCACATCTCTGGTCGAAAAACCAACCAATGACAAAACCACCTGGTCCACCTGGATCTGTCACTGAAGCACCTGGCTTCAATCTACATTATTTGATCATACTCGTATAATGTTTTAATTTACCCTCAACTAGCTTAAGGAGTCATTTGAAGGTAGATTTTGTTAACTTTTAATTAAATACAGAGTATACATTCAGTTCAAATAAAAAATGACTATAATTCACAGCAATTTAGTTGTGTAAATCAAGTAACCTATAGGAAAGTATGACTAATTTTCATTTTACAATGGAATTAATTCCTGTACATTTAGCACTGTGGGCTCCTCTAATTTATGTACCTACCAACTTCTTTCTTTAAAAGCATTATTTAATAAACTCACCCATTGCCAAATATCTTTAATTTCTTCACAGCAGCCAACAGGTCCTCATTAGTAATATCCTGATGCTTCTTGGCCTTGCCCCTGGCTGCAATCAGCCTCGTCCGCAGCTCCTCGAGTGTGATCAGACCTCCGTTCTTGTAGTTTGTTGCCATGCATACTTCTACTATTTGGACTCCTAACTCGTAATAAAAATCTCCAATACCTAAAAGAGGATGATATATTTAATATAATGCCAAAAACATACAATAAAAACAATTTGTAGTATGAGAAAAAAGTTACACATTATTGAAATTTTAATACAGAGCATCTCTACATACACAACTTCAAAATTGGTCAGACAGGGTAAGGAGTTGAGGACAGCCATTCAATTTTGTTGCTGGTGCAAAGGATCTCCATAGCTATACAACACAGGAATGCTGCAAACATTATAGACACCTTTAGACCAGAAGTGACCGGGAGTGATTTTTTGTTTTAATGTTAATTTATCATTACATTTTAATCTTTTTTTATTGTAGCATGCAAACAATTTTGAATGATTTTTATTAGTAAAAATATTTGTAAGTAATTTACTAATTTGTTAGGAAAGGTGTAGGCTTAGGCAACCTATTATCTAAAAATTGGGTAAGACGAGGTCCAGTTAAGTCACCATAGCCTGGTCTGGATTGAAAACTTTTTATTGAGAATAAGTATTTTGTCAACTAAGAAGTCATCACCTAAGAAATAAAGTCTCAAAATAGAATTCTCAATGATATTAGATGCTTTATATATCTGATAGCACAAAGAATAGCAATAAAGTTGAATTACTCATAAATCTGAACGTTCAAGCAAAACCAGATAAAATTAAGTTCCAAATACAAACCAAGGACTGACCAAAACCCCTTTCCAGAAGCCAAAGGGTCTACACCAATCGCAGCGCACATTTCCTGGAACTGCCGACGAAACTGGGCGTTCTTCTTTATCTCGTTCTTATGTTTTGTGGCGAATTCCTCCAAATTTTCCCTAAACACTTCTAATTGTTTAGACATCTGCTGAAACTGATTCTCTTGTATTTCGGACCCTTTCTCCCTGTATTTCTCTTGCTCCAGCTTTTGCTTTTGAATGGCACCCACTCCAGCTCGTCTTCGCATCTTGACTACTATAAAATATTTTATATAATTTTACAAATTACAAATTTAATATAATTTTAAAAAAATAAGCTGAAGGCAAAGTTGTTGATTTTTCTTTGACACTGACAAGTTGACTCGACAACTGACAGAACTATGACACTTGAGCAAACTGATGTCTCGTTCTACGCAAAGCATACTTTACATCGTTTACGTTCGGTTTACGTATTTAGAGTTCCGTAGAGTTCGATATTATAATTCCATGTATATTTTATAGTATAGTAAGCCTAATAGCAGACCCTATTAAGTGCGCCTAGAAGCGTGAATTGCTTCCACTTTCGATTCAGGTCACGAGATGGCTGACTGGCTGGCTGACCCTCCAACACGCTCGGTCTCTATAGGTGTATTCTTTGATCCACCGTGAAAAAATAAAATAAAAATTTGCCAGGAACTCCATGCAATGGCAAATCATTCGATAGAGTCAAACCAGGGGGCGACACTCCTCCTTTCGGCTTTTCCCGGCTCAGCATTGCTCCGAGCAATTATTAGGGTTGGCACAACTTGACGTCCCTATACGTGCACTACATACGTGCATAGATGTTAAGGGAAACCGCATGCTTCAATAAGGTTTTCTTTAAAGTACCTCATGAAGGCATTGAATAATTTTGGGATCAGATAGATCAGTTCGGTGCCTGGTCTATTTTAGCACACAATGACCAATAACTAGTGCCATACCATAATAAGCATACTTAATCATTAGTTCGTTCGTAAGGACCTCGTCAAATTAAATTATTTACTTGGATCCCTAGCTTAAATCCTTCTTATATTCGAAATTACTTAAAAATTGTATTAAATCTTTATTCCGTGATTGGATTGAACTACGAAGTAACTAATTAATAATCTGTGCACCCGACTTACATGTGTATGCAAATTTTCAGCTCAATCGGAAATCGGGTAGTGGATCAAATTTAACTTCCAAGATCTGACCCACACTAACTAACGAACAAATTTACATGCTAACAGGGCAAGTTAAATAAAAGCTTATAATAAGTTTTTGGCAAAAATGTCATTTTTGGTACAAGCTTTTATCGCTGACTTTACTCTTCTTTCCACAGGCAATTAATACTCATCGAGCAAATTCTAAAACCCCCAAACACAATTAGGTTGCGTTGTTTTATCACAGAGTTCCTATGTCCACCTCTTGTTTCCATCATCAGATCAGCTCGATGGTACCATAATATTGCATTGTCACCCAACTTACATATCGAGGGCTTCATGCTAAAGGGGCGTATAAGCAAGAACCCTACTTTTCAGGAGACACAAAAAACTGAATAACTTTTGTTACAATGTACCGATTGTTCTACAATTTTGCATAGAGTATTTAAATTACAATCTTTTTCATGTGTCATGCCTAGTTTCGTTCTACGTATTCTAAAAAGCAGTAATTATGTAGTTACGCCTCTTTACCACGACAGTAATTTCCGACATTTAGGTTGAAATTTTATGAAAAATACTTGAGATTTATGGTCGTATAATTCATTTTTTTTTTCTATTCGATAATTTAATCATGAAAGGTGGAAATACTGTTAATTATTAGAAATACTTTAATTTTACAGTAATTTAGTCATCCTTGTGTAGTTTCTTCTATTTTTTCTGATTTTTATACGCCCGTCTGGGCTGACGAATCTATCGTGTAAGTATCCTTTATTTGTGGTCGTATAATAGGGCGCCAAATTATATTTTGAGTAAATACTCAAAGTTCATCTAGATTTTACCATTGAAATGATTCCTGATGGTTTTGATAGTGTCACAACTATCCACGAGATTAAGCAATGTCGACTCGAGCTGGTTACCGATTGGGTAAGGAACTGTTTTGAATTGCCACTTTGAGCATTTCAGTGTTTCAATAGCCTCCGTGGTCTAGTGGTTAGAGCGGTTGTCTCTCGATTCGGAGGTTCCGGGTTCGAATCCCGGTGGGGACACTGTCAAGCAAAAGTCGCTTTGTGACTTTGTGAGACTATTCCCGGTTTGGCTAGGACATTGCAGGCTGAATCACCTGATTGTCCGAAAAGTAAAATGATTCTGTGCTTCGGAAGGTACGGTGTAAAGTCGTTGGTCCCGGCTGCAATCTATCCGGTGGTGCTCGTCATGAGAGCCATGTCAGAGACATTTGGCGGCTCAATAACTCTAACACCAGGGTTTTTAAGGTACATCAATCTTACAACCCACACGATGAGAAGAAGTGTTTCAAAAGACAATCATGCCAAAAGAATTGAAATCGGTAGTAAAGGATGCATGGAAATTGCTAAGACAACACAATGAGAGCTTTACTAAAAAAGCAGTTAAGAAACAATCAAACGATTAAACTTAGAGTGCATTAACTAAAACAAAAGGTTAAAACGTATCAAAACTTGTATTCAGACAATAAACATTACTCCTTCTTTAATGGTACCACTGATAACATAATTATAACTATCTTAAACAATAAAATATTAATCAAAACTTCTAAACAATTAAATACGACATCATTTATCGTCATTTCATAAAAAGAAGCAATATTAAATCTTCTGTACTAATAAACCTAAAAGTAGTTTAGCTAACAACTTAACCCACTTACGTCTCCATCAAATTATAACACAGGAATGTTACACTTAAGAATTACAACCACCCCGACGGAGGACGAGTGGCCCGCGGCGCACGCAGTGGGCCTTAAACAGCTTTGACTCCTTCAAATCTCTAGGAATGGATGGGATCTTGCCTGCGCTTCTTAAATGGGGCGGGAATCATCTCACTCTGAAGCTGACCATCGTTCTGCGCGCCTGTCTGGCTCACAGGTACGTGCCGAATCAATGGAGGGAGGTCAAAGTTATCTTCATACCGAAACCAGGTAAAAGCGACTACTCGGACCCCAAATCCGTCAGGCCCATCTGCCTGACCTCTTTCATGTTGAACACATTAGAGTGGTTGTGTGACAGGTACCTTAGAGAGTGGGTGCTAATTCATGTGCCCTTGCATCCCAACCAACATGCCTACAGCCCTGGCAAATCTACAGAATCGGCACTTCATGCAGTAGTAAATAAAATTGAGGCGGCGATCAAAAACAGATCCATGTGCTTAGGAACCTTTATAGATATAGAAGGGGCTTTCGACAGGACCAGGCTCAGCAGCACTGGTAAGACATGGCGCGAATGCAGTTATGACAGAATGGATAAACAACATGTTGAGCCAACGAACCATCAAACTCGGGACGGGCGAAACACGGCAGGCATTAATGGCAAAAGGATGCCCCCAAGGAGGAGTCCTATCGCCACTACTATGGAAGCTTGTGGTGAATGACCTGATTACCACACTAAACAATAATCACTATTACACAATCGGCTATGCTGACGACATAGTGATACTGACGAGCGGCAATCATGCAGGTACGGCATGCGATGTTACCCGAACTCTCAGTCAATCCCAACAAAACTGAGCTGGTTATGTTCACTAACAAACGCAACTTGGGAAACTTCCGCCTTCCCAAACTGTTCGACACAGAACTCCAACCATCTGCGGAGGTAAGGTATTTAGGGGTAATACTTGACAGCAAATTGAATTGGAGCAATCACCTAAACGGCAAAATTGAAAAAGCCACAGTCGTATTCTGGCAATGTCGTAGAATGGTGGGTAGAACCTGGGAGCTAACCCCAAAGATAACTCTATGGCTTTACCAGGCAGCCATATGACCAATAATAAGCTACGGTGCGATAGTTTGGTGGCCACGCACCAAACTATCCATAGTTGAAGCTAAACTACAACGACTCCAGAGGTTGGCCTGTATGGCGACCACGGGCTGCATGAGGACAATACCAACCGCGGCCCTGGAAGCCTTACTGGGCCTGCCGCCGCTGCACCTCTTTATACAACAGGAAGCGCTAGCTACGGCGGTACGTCTCAAAAAATCTAATCTCTGGAGACCACCTAGGGTACCACACACCGAGATTCTCTACGAGGCGATAGGTAAGGAACCGCTAATAGAAGCGGTGACTGACAGGATACCCAGACAATTCGTCTTCGACAAGAAATACAAGATACAGTTACACGAAGAACCTCGTGAAGGACTCAACCCAAGACAGCTGAGAATCTTCACGGATGGATCAAAAACAAGGTCAGGCACTGGCGCTGGAGTATTCTCAGAGGACCTAAAAATACATATCTCAACACCACTAGGTGCCCACAAGATTGTGGCAGAATGTGTGGGCATCATAATGGCAGCACACGCAATCGCCTCAAGGAAAGTATTGGACTACCCCACCCGCATACACTCTGATAGTCGGTCAGTACTACAAGCTCTGCAAAGTTATACTTTGACCTCAGGGCTAATCTACGAATGCCACAAAGCTCTGTCAGAGGAAAGCACCACCACCAGAGTAACTCTGCAGTGGATCAAGGGACACAGCAACTCGCGAGGGAACGATGCGGCCGACATATTGGCGAGAGGAGATTCAGAACTGAGGGTGGCAGGACTGGAGCCAATTATACCTCTGCCTTATGCCTGGCTCCGGAACATGCTGCGACACAACACCAGGGTAAAACACCAACAGTCCTGGTCTAACCTAGGCACGTGCAGGCAGGCGAAGGAAGCCCTCCCGACAATCGACCCCGGTTTGTTGAGGAGGCTGAGACAGCTGAAGAGGCCACAGCTCCGGCTTTTGACTGGGGCCATAACCAGCCACGCCCCGCTAAACAAACACCTACTAACCCTACGTGTTACAGATAGCCCCCTCTGCAGAGCGTACATGGAGGCAGAGGAGACAGCCGCCCACGTCATTCTTGAATGCCCAGAGCAGAGCCATCAGCATCAGAGCGCTCCACTTCATTATTATTCGCACGAGATGCACACCATAGTGTAACGCACTAGACACTGACTGAGAGACAGGCGGCCCTAGTGCGCTTACCCGCTTGACAGAAAGGGATAGCAATATGCGGCAATCAAGGACGCTGTCTCCGCGCCCCTTTGGCCCGGCATTATTTGAAGGCCAACGTAATTTTTGTACGGTCGTATGTTCATACGCCTCTTTGCCGCGACGCACTTTGAGGATAGTTGGCAAAAGTTTATGGTCGTATGTATGTACGCCTATATAGCGTGACACTATTTCGTGGTTCGCACTGTCACGTGAGAGAAGTATGTACGTACGCCTTTATACTCCGATGAATATTGGGGACTAAATGAAAATATCACTTATACGCCTTCAGTACGGCTTTTTGGAACGACATAAAATTATGACTGTCTGTTATACGCCAAATGATTTTTTAATTATTTAATTAATTAATTGTTATGATAAAATTATGAAAAAAATTGTGCTTACGTATTGTTACAAGACGAATACGATGCCGTTAAAAACGAAAAATGGCATTTTTGCGTATACGCCCCTTTGGCCTGAAGCCCTCGATATGTATGCAAATATTCAGCTCAATCGGAAACCGGGAAGTGGATCAAATTTAACTTGCAAGATTTGATTACAAACAGACAACGGTAAGGTGAAAGTAAATAAAAGCTTGTATTAAAAAAATAGGTTCAATCTACATACTCAAATTTCTGTACCAAAAATATTTTTCTAAAAAGTTATAATAATAAACAATAAAAAGCCCATGCGTTTGAAGTCGCTCAAAAATCAAATAATTTCGTTGATAAGAACTTTGATAAAACTTAAGTTGCCGGGTTAAATGCCATGCAATATAAATTATATAAACTATAATACACTCTTGTGAGTTTATGAACTCACTAAAACTACCAAAAAAATTAAAAATCATATTCGTCCATCCCTGGTGGGGATCGAACCCACGACCTTTGGATTAGAAGTCCAACGCGCTATCCTCTGCGCCACAGGGACTGTTGAACGGGTTGTCAAAATAGTTGATCAGTATACACGACTTGATTCGTCAGTGAGGTCGCTTACTTGTTAATTTAACAAAACATCAATATTATATTATCGAACTTTTATAGAAAATCCGTATAGAATTTAAAATTATTATCGTATTATATAAGCTAAAATATCCACATTACATTTCGAGTATACGAATTACATAATTAAGAAACACTTAATTCATTTTCCGTTTACGGAAATCATATTGATAGTTTTCAAACGTCAACAACAAAACAAACGTCAGTCACATTGGCAAGTTTTCAAATTGCAGTGAAAACCTCTATATTTAGGACCCCAAATTAGAAAATGAAGCAAAAATAACACGGATAAGAATGGAACCTTACTTAAAAGAAAGTCATCCGAATCCTACGGTGCAAAATCAAGATATGAATAAAGCCGAATCGGTTGAAAACTTTCAGAAATTCATGTATGAATTGTTTGATAAAAATGGTATTCTCAACGATTTGAGGGCTTATTTACGCGGGCATATTGTTGATGTGTTAAAAAATGCGCAAACTGGTATGTGAAATGCATTATATATTACTACGAATCATTTATAAATAGGTACAAAGGTGTTGTTACAAGTGTGAACCATTGTCATGACCATATTTACTTTTGCTATTATTACAGGAGACCCTCCATCATGTCAAAAGCATTTTACACAGCGTCTGGACTCTACTTTCCAGGCTTTGAATATGCTAGTTGCCGAGTATTTGCTATGTCTGGTGAGTTTGGAATTGAAACTTGCTATTTAATTATTTAGTACACTTACATACTGATAATGTAGATTTTTTATGCTATTTGAAAGTAGAACATGTGATCTATTACATGCTTCTAACCATTTTTGTTGGTTAGAGAGGTCTCCAAATTGTAACCCTTAAATCAACACAAAATGGATCGTCGAGAGTTCATACCTCCTCAGTGCTAAATAGTTGTAATAATTCAGTTTAGGAATAAAATGCAAAAAGAGGTTAAAAGGTTAAGTGCAGTATTTTGGATGCTGAAGAGATAAGGGTTAGTGTAGTATTTAAAGTCCATTTAGTCAGCCAATCAAATAGATCCAAAATCCAGGGTGGATTTATTGCCATAAACTGTATACCTTATGTGTTTGAGTAGTTTAACTTTGTTGTCCTCATCTTCTTTGCATATAAAACATATATATAAGTAGGTACAGTTGACATTTACTTAGATGGAATTTAAATATAGAATAATTATGTTTCAGGAGTTCAACTACAGCCTCTCTGTGTTTGTGTCAGAGATACCGTTAGCCAACATGGTGTTTGGTCTCGCCAAATCCCTCATGGGGCTGGGTGCAGATGGAGAAGCCACCAAACTTAGGTTCGGGGAAAATGATGTCTGGTCCATACTGAACTATTTAGGTTAGTATTGCAATGTTTATTTATTTTATGGTAGCTCATGCAGGAACATATTTTATGTTAAGTTGATCACATATACATACATACTGTATCATCATGTAGAATCTTGAATCTGAGCTGACTGGCTGTAACTAATTTATTTATACTAAGTATAATAATGGTAATTAATATTAGTTGAACTATCAATAAGCTAAACTTAATGCTGTAAGGTATTCTCTACCAGTCAGCAGTAGTAATATAGTAGGAAATTTCTATTCTTTTAGTTATAATATTTTTTTTATTCATGAGTTCTTGGTTCCAGTTCAAAGACATAATTAAACAACCTGAATTGAATTGGTGGTTTTTTTATCGAATTTTAAAGTTGAATATTGGAGAATATTTTCCAATCTCTACAACATACATGTATAACACAATACTTACATACATACATACCTAATACATTTACATACTTAAATCATCTCCAATACTAAATTATGGGAATTGAGAGATATGGGGATTGAACTAAGGAGATATTTTTGCGTAAATGGTGCTGGATAGGACATGTTTTACTTAGGCCAAACAACCGCCTATCCAAACAAGCGCTGACTTGGAAAATGCCCAGAAAAAGGGGGCAAGGTCACCCACATACCTGGAGCAGGAGGAGGCCGCGCTGGACCATGAAAAATATAAATCCCTTCTGAAAGCCCTATGTCCCTGATGAGGGATAACAGGATACCATCATCACCATCACATATTTAAATGACCAATTCTTGACAACCGGTTTGGCCTAGTGGGTAGTGACCCTGCCTACGAAGCTGACGGTCCTGGGTTCAAATCCTGGGAAGGGCATTTATCTGTGTGATGAGCATGGATATTTGTTCCTGAGTCATGGGTGTTTTCAATGTATTCAAGTATTCATAAATATTTATATATTATATATATCGTTGTCTAAGTACCCTCAACACAAGCCTTATTGAGCTTACTGTGGGACTTAGTCAATTTGTATAATAATGTCCTATAATATTTATTTTTTATTTTTTTTATTCTTGGGTATTTATTATTTTGATTATTTGAACCAATTATTTATTCACTATAGTACCCTTTAATATATTTTTTAGGTGTTAAGTGTGACTCCGAGCATGCCAACGCCATTGTAGACATGTATAAGGCACAAGAAAAGTCTCCACTATTGATCTGCATCCTCAAATGTGCACAGCTTTGTGAAATAGAACAAAATGATGCTGGTAAGATTAAATGTATGAATTAAGTTAACCCTTATTTCATTGATTCATTAAAAATCAGGGTTGATGAAAATCTACTACTACTAACCTAACCTACCTACCGTTGGGAACCCTAACTTCACTGTTGGTGACCCATTGAATTCACAATAAAAACGAACCTGTGAAAATAGTTTTAAAGTAAAAGAAATAGGTACCTACATCTAAACTAAATTTCTAAAATAACCTATCTTCTCCACCCATCCCCACAAACTTTGCCTTATCATTCTTGTATTGTGAAAATTATACTACTTATTTCAATTCTAAATCCTCGAATCCTATATGTTGAATATGCCCACGCATCTCATGATATAATTTATAGATTATGACATGACGGAGTTATGATTTCATACAAGTTAAGGCGAAACTATGTACTAAAGGCGAATTCAGGTTACGTATTTTTACCAACCCTCTTTTTGATAAACTTTAACCCTGATAACGGGGTTTGTTCATCACACTGGCATGTACAATTGTCAACAACATTATTAATGAAGTTGCATGCGTTCATAGGCTATGATAGTAACTGCTAAACATCGATCAAACTCTATGATTTGTACCAAAATGACAGTTGTATGGTCAGATTATGACAGAAGTATACTTTGTACTCGTCCATAGCCATAAAAAAAAAATGTTTTTCCACTTCTATATATTTTCTATTTTCCAAGATTTTTCAGCATGTTATTGACACAATTAAAAAACTAAATTTATGGTATTCCTTTTTTTTTCTAAATTTGCAATAAAAACAATTTTTTTTAACCCTTTTCTAGGCCCCACCAATCTACAAGGTTTTCCCAAAAAATCCAAATATATTCCAATTAATCCAGCTTTGACGATTCATTTGAAGACAAGTCACATTTCCAGAAACTGCAATCTAATTTGAAACTTAAATCGCAATGCTAAAGTTGAAATTGTGATGGCGCGTATGTGGTCGATAAATCGTACTATGCCTGGAAAAGGGTTAAAGCGAAACCTATAAACCAGGAATATATTATGATGAAGCGATCAAGATCAGAGTGATTTGTTAAGATTTAATTATATTAAATATATACTAAATTTCTTAGAAAATACCGTTATTTCGTTAGGATCACAATGCTATTATTCCCTCTTAAGTTAATTGGACAGTCAAATTGTGTAGTTTTCTAGAGACTTAAAATAATTTTCCGAATTTGCAGTATCACAAGAAACTATCTCTACTAGCTCAAAGAGTTCCCTGGATAACCGCTCTATCGGCTCGCAGTGTAAACACGACACATTCTGCAAAGCTTGTCGCGGCAGATACAGGCGGCTAAAGGAGAGATATAGGAAGAAGAAGGCACGTTATTTAGAGGTATATATTTTATGTATTTATAAGAATGGGTAAATACCAATTTAACAGTAATTTTACAGTCTGCGTCTTAAAATACATGCACAGTAAGCTGCGAAATTGCATGGAGAAATTATGAATGAATTAATTGATAAAGTCGCCATGCACTTTTATGGCATTTACCGCCAAAGAATATGTCATTTGACGCGCGCGGCTACAGCTCAATATCAACCTTCGTACCCTCGGATAGTGTTCACAATGACGTGCGCATGCCTAGGCGCGTTCAGCTCAAAGAATTAAAGAAAATAATAATTTATCAGCTTATACACACCGTTTCGTAGTAAGCAAGGCAACAGGACCTAGATGTTGACTAGTATTTGGTGTACATACATATCTACATGTACCTATATCAGTATGCAGGAGCCTGCTAAACGAGATGAAATAGTACATTACGATACAAGTGCGAAAAATAGGAAATTCGAAACGAGTGGCGATAAATTAAAACACGACCGAAGGGAGTGTTTTAAATCGACACGAGTTGCGAATTACCTATTCGCACATGTATCGTACAACGTTTTACAGTACATATGGCCCTTTAAATGTTCGACACAGTAACGTAATATGCTACTTCTCGCACTAGTGCTATAAAGTAGCCCCATATGTACTGTAAATATATTTCGAATATCAGTCCGTTTTAGTGCCTCCACGCTGACAGACTTTCTGCCTTCCTTATTTTGATTTGTTATTGAATCACGATCCACTGTAGAGGGACACAATGTGTTTTAATTTTTGATAGGTGGCAATGGATAGGTTTTCTCATATTGATTTTATACTCTGTTATAATAATCATAAAGTCCAATGTACAATTGGGCAGCGTGATTTAACTATCGACGAAACCTAGAAAATTAAATGGATTAGGTAAAGTGACTTGGCTATCAACCAAGTTACGAACTAGCTTTGAAACATAACAATTGAATATGATTTAAATTTCATTCGATTCGAGTTCGATGAAATTTAAATCATATTCAATTGGAACAGAGTTGCATTTAATTTGTTTCGTTCAATTTTCAAGCAAAATAAAATCAACTGTATTCCCTGCAGGCCTGCACTATAGGTTCAAATTTCAGTGGCAAATTTTTGGATTTTTCATTTGTATGGCCTTAGGAGGATACGAAAATATGCATGACGAATTTTTGGTTGCAGACGGCACAAGCAAAGACAAAAGCACTGAATGTGGAAACTCTTATGAAGAATATCGGTGAATTGGAACGAAGCCTCGTTGACGAGGTCTACAGCATTTTACTATTAGCCCATTGAAAGAAAGTTGTCCACTAAGGGCCAGTTGCACCAACCACATTTTGCGTCGCGATCAACGTCGCTCAGCAGTCAATAAAACTTCCCATACGATAGAATCTTGCGAACACTTTAACGGCGACGGACTGTTTGGTGCAACTGACCATAAGTCTTTCAAAATCACGCCTGTAGTTATTATTTCATGTTTACGTTTAAGGAATTTGGTTTACTATAGTTAATTAGTTATTACTATTTTAATTAGTTGGTATTTTTATCCAAAATAAGACTTTGAAAAAAGATTTTCATTACCGGAGCCAAAAGGCGTACTTATGTATGATTATTGCTTGGAGGAATTAATAACTGGAGTCGCCTTTAAGAGCTTACCCCTCAGTGTATGGACTGACGTTTATCTGACAGCCATGTACGTAACCTAAAAATATCCACACATTTGACGTTCCCCTCCCCGCAAAAATCGGCAGGCTCTTTTGTACAGAAAATTACAGACAGCGTCTCCAGTTGATAAATCCTCCTGGGATTATTATGATAAAAAAAATTAAGTCCTACTTCTTTAGTCCTTCCAGTTTTTTCGTCTTTGAATGATAGCCCATTTTACATCTATGTAGGTAACAAAATTTGGTTAAGTAAATAAAATTCAGCATTGTGTCTATATCCTTATTAAGTTTTGCACGTGTTGTTCACAGATGTTCGAACAATTGAAGACGGTATACGAATCGGAAATAGACATGTTCAAAGCGGAACACGAAGGAAAGATCAAAAACTCTCTGGCCAGCCATGTGGAGCACTTCCAACGGATGCAAAAAGAGGTACAGAGAGCGGGTATGAACTGGAGATGGTAACATTGGTAACACAGAAGCCGCCTGTTCATTGGCGCGAAACTTTATGTCATGATTCCATTTTTAGATTTAAGCCACTAGTTGGCAGACCCTACTATGCGAAATAGAGCCAGCGCTTAGTGTAGGGGGCAGCACCTGCTTAGAACAAGAAGCGTGAATTGTTTTCTCTTTCGATTCAGGTCACGAGATGGCAGACCCTCCAACACGCACGGTCTCTAAAGTATCACATTGCTTAACTAAGAATAGTTATAATACGTCGTATGAATTACATAGTTATGTTTTTTCTTAAACTTAAAATACTATCTTACTGACAAGAATAGGACAATTATTTTACTTGGACTCTAAAAAAAATATGGATCAATTGACTATATTAGAGTGCAAGTACAATTACTTTACTAGGATCTAGTATGACACATTTCAAGGTGCACGTCGAGTCTCCCTATAAATGAGTAGTATATGATTTTGTCATATTTTGAACACTCTCTGTTAATATTTCTGATAGTTGGAAGAATCGTACAAAGCGCGGGAAGAAGCGTTAAAAGCGAACATCGATGACAAGAAGCGCTTCCTGTGGGGCCTCGCGCAGGCTCTGAGGGCACAGCACTCGCAGATGACCAAAGCCATGCAGGCTGTCAGGAAACAGACCTCGGACATTGTGAAACAGGTATAGCGACATCCATATACATCCATATTTGTCAATCGAAGCTTCTGGCAGTTAGGAGAATCGTACTAAGCGCGAAGAGGCGTTGAAAGCGAAAATCGACGACAAGAAGCGCTTCCTGTGGGGCCCCGCGCAGGCTCTGAGGGCGCTGCACTCGCAGATGACTAAAGTCATGCAGGATGTCAGGAAACAGACCGCGGACATTGTGAAACAGGTATCGATATCCATATACATCCATACGTGTATAGTGATATCCATATTCATGTTTGTTTCGTTACGATATCCTGGGTCACTCTTAAAAGTCTGCACGGATAGCATGGTCGCGGTTTCATTGCCTGTCGTGTCCTGCATCACTTTCGCACTTGAATATTTGTTAGAACGTGACAGGGCTCAGGATCGCTTCGTCCACAATCCTATTTCGTCACCATCTTAGCCCTTAACTGGAATAATTAAAATTACATTGGCATTCTAATATGTATTGCATATTTCGTTTTATTTTCAGATTGAAAGCTGAAAAAAGGTTCTTTCATTTTATTGTATTTATATTTCTGAGTGCAGAGCATGTAACACGTATATATTATATATGATTGATTTCAACTATAGTTCTCACGCTAGCTCAATGTGGATTAGAGATGAGATACAATAATCTCAAAATGTTATTTTTAACAGGAAGAAAACCTGAAAATGCAGCGAACAGAAGCCGAAGAATCTCTAAAGAAACGTGCAGAAGAAATGAGACAGCAAATAGCAGAAGAACTTATCATTCTGGAACGACACTTAAACACCATGAAGACAGAGCGAGAAAGCATCAATAGAGAAAGAACGAACTCTGAAACTAAAATAAACAACGAAGTTCAAAACTACTTACAAAACCATTATCATCTATGGAAAGAAGAGCTAAAAGTACTAAAGATGTATATGGAAAATGCTACGCTTCATCCTAAGAGTGTAATAGAAAAGAGTACGATAACTGATGATGTGTTTAAAGGGATGAACAACGAGATAGAGAGAGACAGAGGTATGGTTAGAGAAGGAAGGCCTAACCAGGTTGTAAATGATTTGAAGAAACAGAAGAATGTTAATTTTAATCAGGTGAGTTTATATTGAGTTTGGAAGTTTGTAAAATAGTACATAGTGTACATAGCATAAAAGAGAACTTGTGACCAATTGGTGCAAACTATATTTCGTCAACTATACCAAATGTCTGTTATTGTTTAAAGTTCTAAAATAATTTATACTAATTAAATACTCTAATTGATATCTTTGCATAGAATGTTTGGGATGTCAAGTTTTAGTGTTATTAAAAAGTATAATATTTATAATATTTCATTTCGATTGTAAGAAAAATACCAGCATATATTTTTTATTGCACTCTCGTATTTATGCATGTATGTCGCTCAGGCGTAGTCAGAAAGGAAGTGCTTCACTTCTTTTGCTCTACCGACCTTCGTAAGTGGAGTATGTGTATAAACTTCCCTTGTCTTAGACGGTCTTTACCACATCGACCAAGTTTTATTTTAATTTATTATAAACTGACCGGCTATTGAAAGTGAAGACAGAGTCTAAGATGGTGCTCACCGGTTTAGTAGTAGCCTATTTACTTTTTATTTAAAGAGACCGAGTTTATATTAGTCAGAGAATTCATATGGCGAGAGTCCATTTCATTCCTTAGCAGTGCGCACCAAAAAAGGCGAGGCAAATCGTTTTGTGCGGACAAATAGAACGTTTACAACGAACGGGTGCATTCGCTCCCCGCGCGGTGCCTATTTCCGTCTAGTTAGTCTAATATTATTAGTGTGTTGTCATAGGGATGATGACACATGTTGAATTTTATAACAAAATCTAGTAAAATAGATAGCAAATGAGCAATTTATCGCAATAATGTGATTATTAAAATAATATATGGAAATGATAAAAAAATATAGGACCTGAAAGTTTCAAAATAAAAGGTTTTTTTTATTTCCAAAAAGGAATAAAGTAAGGGTACCAGTCGATTCCTTACATTTTATCCAAATAAATATTTTATAGCAAATATATACCTACATAGACACAATATTTCACCAACAAAATCGCAATTTTAATGTTTTTCATACTTCAAGATGAGCTCTCGGTGACCGTGACGTTTACTTATCGTTTTGTTGGGAGCGTTTCGCGAGTGAAGTACGACTGTCGGACGTTGACTATCATTTCTGACTTTTGTATTGCTTTAATGCAATGGGTCCCATATAGACATTTGATTCCAAAAACGAACCTGAACGATTGATACTATTAATAAAAAAATTGACATCTTGCCTATTGTAACCCATACGACTTGACTGGGGCCCATATATTGAACGATATTAGTCTAATATTATTAGTATGTTGTCATGGTAACTCATACAGATTGACAGTTCGTGGACTAGTAATATTAGTCTAATAAGTTCGAGAAATGGGCCCCAGTTCGTGGACTAATAATATTAGTCTAATACTGATCTAGAAATGGGCCGTAGGACGTCCGATGATGGGAAGGGGTAGGTCAAATGAAATATTTTAAATTAGGCTGTGTTGTCTGCAGGGCGAGGCGCAAGGCGAGTCTCGCGGCAGTCGCAGCTCTTCCAGTTCGGAGGACGAACGTGTTCGGCGTAGCGAGAGACAGGTCAGGGCCTTGTGCATTTTTCAAGAAGTTGACAAATTAAGTTTTATCTTCAGAAACAATTAAGAAGACCGGACCGATACGACCTTCAAGAAAAGAGCGTATTCTTAGGGGCCGGCGACGCACTTTCAACCCCTCTGATGTTGCAGGTGTCCATGGGCGGCGGTAATCGTTTACCATCAAGCGATTCGTCTGCTCGTCTGCCTCCTGTATGATAAATAATAACCGGCCAAGAGCATGTCGGGCCACGCTCAGTGTAGGGTTTCGTAGTTACTCTTCCGTCACAATAAGCTAAACTGGAGCTTAAAGTATAGTAAATTGTTAACCAAGGGATGAAACGGTACCTTTCACCTGAGTTAAACAAATAGGCAAATTTGCATAATCAGTACCTAATTAAAATAAGTCTTTTTACTATGAAGGGAAAACTTTTTGCGATAACTCAAAAACAGCTAAACTGATCATGTCCGCTATAGTTTTCATTTAATGTCTTTCTTAAGCTATACTTCCACGATTTTTTTCATATTTTTTGGACCTATGGTTCAAAAGTTAGAGGGGGGGGACATATTTTTTTTTTTCTTTCGGAGCGATTATCTCCGAATATATTCACTTTATCAAAAAATTATTCATGAAAACCCCTATTAGTTTTGAAAGACCTTTCCAACAATACCCCACACTCTAGGGTTGAAGCGAAAAAAAAATTTCACCCCCACTTTACGTGTAGGGGAGGTACCCTAAAAAAAATTAAATTTTTAGATTTTATTGTACGACTTTCTCGGCTTTATTGATTTATATATCCATGCCAAATTTCAGCTTTCTAGCACTAACGACCACGGAGCAAAGCCTCGGACAGACAGACAGACAGACGGACATGGCGAAACTATAAGGGTTCCGTTTTATGCCATTTGGCTACGGAACCCTAAAAATGAGATGAAAATAATAAATACATTTATTAAACGTCACAATCCATTCATGTCAAATAGTAATAATATATAGTTAATAGTAAGGTCAATGTGGAAAGACCGTCTTTCAGGTAAGACAGCACGTCTACAAGCTCTTTCGTCGCTCCTAGCTTTTGCGTTTGTACACGTACTCCACTTAGGAGAAGGTCGGTAGAGCAGAAGGAGCGAAGCTCTTCTTTTTTGAGCTAAGAACGTAGCACAAATACGAGAGTTCTTGCCCTGTGACGATCTTCTCAACCAAAAATTTTATATTATTTCCACATTGACCTTCTTCATTGTTTCGACCACCAGCTTTCGCAGAAAAGTTTAAAATTTCAAAAACATTATACTTATGTTTTTGAAATTTTAAACTTTTCTGCGAAAGCTACCCACTTAGCTGATAGCTGTTTACATAGCCGTAAGTAAAACTACTCTCAAGTTGGTAAAATACATTAAGCATTTTTGCATTTTGCCCAATGCTTAATTGGGCAAAATGCAAAAAATGAACAATGATGATTTCCCTCTTACCGGACACAATTAATTTAATACATTCAGTTAATGTTATTTACGTATAGCCAGCGCGAGCTACGCGTGTAGCCGATGTCGTGCATTTTCCTATTTGTAGCGAAAAATTATTTTCTATAATGTTCCTATTCGAGCGAGAAGCGGTCGTCCACTTTCCTCTTAACTTTATCTTATTTTTCCAGCCGACATACGTCAGGCCGGTATCACCTCAGCACGCACCAGTTTCGCTTCTCGAGCAGAGGTAGGTCTTACAGGTTTTTAGAAGGGTCTAGTAAAAAAATGTGTAATGAAGGCCTACTAGAAGTTAGTGAAACGAGGATTTTCGTGACCCGATTTTAGCAATTACCATGTTTTTTTGTCACATTTAAGATTTACTAACAAAGTTATAACACACTATTTCCACAGAAATTTATATGAAATTGATTAGATTACGTAAAAGTACTTTGTAACAAGTACTGGCAAACAAAATCACAATTTGATACTGAGTTTTAGGAGTGAGTGTAGTGTGTGTACACCTTACCCACAAACACACGCGTATAGGTGACTATAGTATTTCAGGCCATGTAACGCAAGTATATTTAACGCATAAATAATACATCTAAACTCGAACCTAGTTGTTTTCTTCAACGTCTAACCTCATGTGTGATGTGGGGTATTAAAGGATAACTATCTGTTCTTGAGTATACGTTTATTGTGTCTTAAATAACAAGTACATGCCAATATATACTAAGCTATGGACGTGTGTGGGTACGGTGTAGTACACACACTAAACTTCTCATGTAAAGCAAGGCATCATTTTTAGATTTTATTCATACTACACATATTTCGTACCGTTACGTAATCGCTCACGGATCGCTTACGTAATGCATAGTTACAAAAGTTTTGTGGTAGAAACGCTCCGTGGTCCGACGATGTCTTTCCATTTCCGTGATACATATCTTATTAATTATCATTTATTCTACTTACAACACATGTGGAAAGACCATTTTTAGTTCTGATCTTATTTATTATTAGTGTGTTATTATTTTCATGTAGCATACGAGAGACCGAATGTGGTTGGCGAAAAGGTGCAGGAGAAGAACGAACTTTACTCCCTAGTGCAAGAATATTGGTCCCCGGCGACACCATACCGTTCGTCGGCGTCGTCGGTCGGAGGAGCGACAGCCGCAGGTAACACTTTATACTGAGCCTTGTGGTCACTAGACGAATCGTCAGATAACTACGCGATAAAGTACGTTCTTTTATACTACGTCGGTGGCAAACAAGCATTCGGCCCGCCTGATGGTAAGCAGTCTCTGTAGCTTATGTACGCCTGCAACTCCAGAAGAGTTACATGCGCTTTGCCGACCCTAACGCTCCGCACCCTCGTTGAGCTCTTAGTCTAAAGTCCTTATGAGTAGGGTCTAGTGTTATTTGGTTGCGGTTTTCTGTAAGGTACTTCCCCAGTTGGGCTCTGCTCTAGATCTGGAATGACATCCTCTGTGCTGTGCCCTACCACATAAAGAAGAAGGCACTCACAGTGCCCATACCTCTCTTTTGGACGTAGTTTAGACGTACCCGGATCCAAAAAGTACGAGAGAAAGATACGTATCTTGGCTGTGTGAAAGTGAGACAGTGTCGAATTTAAACATACTAATACTAAGATCATTATATGGTTTATCTCACGTATTTTAGTTAGTCGCGTGACCTGTATCGGAGAGCCTAGGTCTCCATTTTCAAGCACTAGCAGTGCATGAACAGCCGTTCACGATAAAACGTATAATTAATTGGCTTTAGCATCGTGGTGGCGAAAAGGAGCGGGAGAAGAATGCCACTCCCTATTGCAAGAATATTGGTGCCCAGCGACACCATACCTAGTGCCAATTTTACTGCTAGGCTCGCGTGACTCTTAATGCCTTCTAATAAACATTACACAACTTTACTTGTAAACATAAAACAGTCGTGGTGGTCAAAAGTATTAGGTGTAGTATTCGTAAAGGCCACCCATGCATCATTTATTTATTTATTTATTTATCTTTCAGTAGAAGTAGCAGAGAAAGCGCTATTATTGTTTGTTCTTGTCACAGTATCATTTTTCCTTTCCCCTACTTCTAAAAAGTTCTAAGTGACGTAGACGTTTTTGTTGCCCACCGTTTTTTATGGTCGACAACAAATAACCCGACTAAATTACGTAGGTCGTTTTTCGTATGTTGTCAGGAGTGTTATTAATTTTGTCGCGTTGCGTATGTTCTGTCCTTCCGGGCGTACGCGGTATAGAACATCTATATGATTCTACCATCTACGGGGCCACCCCACACTAGCGTCTAGTCAATTCTATGACTGTTGCTCGACGCAGCGTTAACGCAACCGCACAGCGACGCCATGATCCATATCGCTGACTAGACGCCGACGCTCGAAAGGCGCTAGTGCGGGGGGCCGTAATGCGTGGTCCTCGCAGGCACCTGCTCAACCGCTGGCGCGTGCTGCGCCGCCGCGTGTCGCCGCTCGGAGCCGCGCTGGCGCACCCCGTGCCGTCCGACGTACCCGGTGAGTCGTCTACTACGACGGAATATACAGGCCGTCCCAAGACTATGTATTTTGGTATTCAATTTTTTTCTTATTTAATGCATGTTCATTGTAAGGTAATGTTTTGAAAAAATGTGTCGCGCCGAGTTTCTTGCCGGTCCATATTGGGATACCCTCCTCCAATTGAGGGGGGATTTAAATCTTCTCGGGTCAGAGGTGTAGGGTTAGAGCCGGTGTAGCTTTATTTGACGTTCATAAGCGCATTGTAATATGCCTACTTGAATAATAAACTATCTTTATCTTTATGGGTCATCAAGGGAAAGTACCTTAGATATCGTAGATAGGATATTTTGCTGAAAGAAGACTTTACGTTATTTTTAAAAGTCAGTAATTCTGCATTTAAAGATTTTCTAAGAATTAATTGCTTCATCTGGGAATCGAATCCCTTGATGTCCCATAGTCCTGGGATGCCCTGTATACTCTTGTACACACAGCTAAGGTAGGTATTGGACAGGTGGAATACCATCCTAACGCATGTTTCATTTTCAGCGAAAAATACCGTGATCCGTGTACACAGTCCGTCTTCGGAGCCCATTCGGAACACGGTAGAGATTCGCCAGGACACTACAACACCCACTAGGTAAAAAGAAATAAACCATTTTTAAATTACGCGCAACCAGTGGACGAAGCGGCCTCTCACTTAAAGGGCCCTGGGAGCCAACCTTTTTTAATAGCTTGGGGAATACACATTAAAAGATAAAAGGCCTCGCACATGTGACTTCGCCTACGGATAGATTAGCGAATGTTCTTTCGAGGGGCAAAGGCGCAAGTTGCGCCCCGCAACGCATACAAACAAAACAAAAAAGGATGTAGTTGTTTGTGTGCCCTATTATGACATTTGCGATTTCGAAGCCGAGACATCGATATAGCAATGTTTCATACCCGGAAAAATTCGTTTCAGAGATTTCGGCTTAGTTGGGTGATTTTATTTTACGATACTTAATTGTTAACAGTAAAATTGCGTCGAAACTGATATTTTTCGGCTATCCAGATATTCGTTTGATCATAGAAAAATAATTGCTTATAGTGCTTACTCCATACATCAGATTCCTTATATAATAACTTGTGTGGGAGGTATGGTAAAATAGTACATTACGATACAAGTGCGAAAAATAGGAAATCCGAAACGAGTGGCGATAAGTTAAAACACGACCGAAGGGAGTGTTTTAAATCGACACGAGTTGCGAATTACCTATTCGCACATGTATCGTACAACGTTTTACAGTACATATGGACCTTGAAATGTTTTACACAGTAACGTAATATACTAATTTTCGCACTAGTGCGGTAAAGTAGCAACATATGTACTGTAAAGTATTTTTTTACTCGTCGACTGTAATGGTTGAACTAAGATTTCGTTATTAATAATCTATAATTGCGTATGTTTCATGTATGGGTTCCTAAACTCGACTATTATATTCATTTCAATACGCTGTAATCACCTATAAATATTTTGACGAATCACCTGCCGCCGCGCTCCCATAGAAATGTCTTTTGTACTCCATTTTTGGTTCCCAATTTTTATTAATTATTTAGGTTTTATAGTAAAAAAGTATTATTTTAGATGATTAGTAGAAAAAGTAGTGTATACAATAGTTATATAATCAAGCTTTTCAATCTCGTACCTTACTTAGGCAACTCAGCAAGCTTCGTTGCCTAAACACGTTAATCGACTGACAAGCTCTCAATTATGTATTACGATTGTATAAAATTATAACTAATAAGTTGACAACTCGCTTAATACTTAATATTTTCGTAAAGCATATTCAAAACTTATTATAAATGGCTTTTTATCCATTTATGGAGTGAGCACTCTTAACTTACTTATTCTCAATGGTTTGATAGAATAAAAGGTTAATATCTGGCATCTTAAATATTCTATTAAAACACCATATATTTCAGAGACAGTTCTAAAGTTGCTACGGCAGCGGAATCGCCAAAAACAGGCGAAAGAAGCCCCAGGTCCGTCCTGAAGGAAGCTAAAGAGAAATTGAAGACGTCAGTAACTATATAGAAGTCTACATATATCTGCTTTGCATTAAAGTTGCCTGGTTGATAGATCCAGATAACTTATACTAGGTGGAACGCATACCGTCAACCAGGGTGAATAGGGACGGCGGGGTGTATCAAAATCTACTATTATTTTCAATCGTATGATATAATTTGTGTTAGTGTTTTATCAAAGAGAATTTGAAGAGGTGGACTGTCAAAGAAAAGTTTGTAGCCAAAGTAAATTTAATGCCATCTTTCGACACATGATTAAAAATTTTGGAACGCCATTTGACTTTGATTCTTATTATTTCAATGATATGTGTTAAATTTGTTAAATACCAAAAAGTGGCGTCGTCTAATAGATAAAGGCCAAAGGTACGACGGCAACGATTCGAGCGATGGCGCCACCTTTTAATATTTAACACATATCAGTGAAAGAATAAGATTCAAAGTCAAAATGGCGTTCGAAAAGTTTTAATCATGTGTCGAAAGTTGGCAGTAAATTTATTGTGGCTACAAAATTTTCTTTGACAATTCACCTCTATTTCAATTCTCTTTGCTTTTATGAAACTAGCTTTTGGTCGCGACTTCTTCTGCGTGGATTGAGTAATTTAGGTAGCTGCTTTTAATTGATTCCTTATACAAACTTCGTTTAAGAGACAATTATACCGCCTTGATAAAGTGTAATGGAAATCATTTAATTCGAGCATAATGCTTACATCAGTTATCAGGCCACGGATCAATTATCTCACTTTTGGAGTAGAAGTGAGATAATTTTCATCCTTTTAAGGGATGATTTCCGGGATAAAAACTACCCTATGTAGGTACTTCCCCGGGACTCAAACTATCTCTTTATCAAATTTCAACTGAATCGTTTCAGCTATTTAAGCGTGAAGAACTAAGAGACAGACAGAGACAATTTCGCATTTATAATGTTATTTAATTATTTAATTTAACATTGTTATTCTTCTGTCAATACATTCATTAACAAATGTAAATTGTAATATTAAATTACTCCGCCAATGGTTTTATTTATTTATTAGTTAATTTTATTTCTAAATCTAATTTGTTATTCATTATTACTTGTTGTTATTACTTGCATGAATTGCATGAAATTCTAATGTTAATCGTAGTATGTAAGGTTAGGTTTATATCTTGTACATAGTTAATTTAGTTAGTATAAAAACAATATTTGTACGCCAGTCGTGGCAAAACAAGGATCGGTCAAAACCAAAAATGTAAAATCCATGTATATACGCTTGTTTGACTCAAATAAACCATTCATTTATTCATTCATTAGTATGGATTATTAGATAAATATCATTCCCGGTTTTTATCAATATTCGGCCTGGTTGACGCTACCGATATTGTATATAGTCAATATGCATTCAACATACAAAAGAGAATTGACCTTTTGTAATAGACAGAATAGATGTTTGATTTGGCCGTAATGACCGCGATATCCCCTACTATTTATATATTTTGACGACCGGTTTGGCCTAGTGGGTAGTGACCCTGCCTACGAAGCTGATGGTCCCGGGTTCAAATCCTGGTAAGGGCATGTATTTGTGTGATGAGCATGGATATTTGTTCCTGAGTCATGGGTGTTTTCTATGTATTTAAGTATTTATATATTATATATATCGTTGTCTAAGTACCCTCAACACAAGCCTTATTGAGCTTACTGTGGGACTTAGTCAATTTGTGTAATAATGTCCTATAATATTTATTTATTTATTTATTTATTTATTTATTTATTTATTTATTTATTTATTTATTACAGGCCGTTTCACGAAAGCTGGCATGAATAGAATCAACGAAACCACGAAACTTTCATTGTATGAGTGATACATGTATTGGTATATAGTCAGAGCCGCCATTTTATTGGTTAATGTCATACACACAGGTATTTTCATTCGCTCATTCGTTCGACTCATGCTAGCTCTTGTGAATTGACCTGTATATAAGTACCGTGCCATAGTTCACCGGTCCACATAACTGATAATTCGTAAACCTTATTGCAATGATATAAGGTACACCATTGGTCAGTTAGTGTTGATGTTAGTACAGTGTTTGTTGTTTTATAGAAACCAAAAATAATCGCTATCCTTTTTAACCAGTGTTACCCGAGCGTCGGCCTCGCGCGAGAAGAGTCCGAGCGCGGTGCTGCGCGAGGCCAAGCGCCGGCTCCGCAAGCTGGAGATCGAGGCCGAGGCCGTCGAGCGCTCCTACATGGACTTCCGCCGCCGCCGGGACCGCGGCCCTGAACGAGATGATCGTACGTATAGGGCTTTATCTTACTGGCGATTTGCGAGCGAGTTGCAAGCGCCCAAAGATTTCGCCGCGAGCGTACCACGAATAAAAAAAAACAGTATCTTAGTATGCAGCGAAATCGTTGTGCGCTTGCAGAGCATTCGTGCCCACTATATTAAGAACGCTTGATTGTTTTAGCGCAATCACACTAGGTGTTTCACCGGATCGATCGCCGAAAGCAAAATAGTAGGTGATTTCGAGCTCGTGATTCAGAATGTCAAAAATGTATCGAGGTGCAGTAGGTTCAGAAAACTGAGTTTAAAAAAGTCGTAGCGCTTTTTGGATCACAATACGGCTTCTATAAATTTAATTAACTATTTTGAGACTTTTCTCGAGGGGCTATATAGATTCGATTTTTTCGCTCGATAGAAAAAAATCACAAACACAGGTCTAAAATGCACTTTAAAAATGTGTAACAAATTATGCACAAAAACTAAAAATAGGTTTGAGGGAACGTATCGTTTACTTTTATTTTATTTAAACGCACAAAAATATGACGTCCGCGCTCCCGGGCACGCACTTCCATCTCGTTCACGCTGACGCTCAGTGAGAGAAGAACGTGAACTTACTGGGCCTTAAGATGGTCATGAACAACGACCACGAAACGAAAAATATACCCCTGGGCCCATACATTTCGTCTACTTGGGCCCTCATGGTGTCCATTAGATTTTTTGTCGCAATTTTATGGGTAGTCCCATAGGAAATTTGTTTAAGACTATTTTAACACGTTTTTGACATTCAGGATCACGACCCCGAAATTACATGAGGTTGCCAGTTAACAGACATTGTTAAAATGCGGCGAACGATCCGATTAATTGTGACATTATGCGTAATAATGTACCAATCCAATATTTAACGTCTATATGTTTACGGTCCCATTGTAATGCTACTCAATTTTGTTCCAGTAACGCCTTGCATAACAACCACGGCAAGCAGATTGTCCACGCATCACAAGGAAGAAGCGCCCGAACCCTCCAGATCACAACTGCATACGACAGACTCCGTGCATTTAGACTTAGAGAAATACCTCAAGAAGTACCAAATTAATCTCGACTTGGGACAAGACCACTTTAAAAACAAAAAGACCGCCGCTAAACTAAAATATCCAGTGCCGGCAGCTTATTCCGAAATAAATAGGAAAATTGAAACCGTCCCAAAACAAGACTACTTAGAAAAACCTATTTTAGAATTTAGAAAATTATACTACACTAACCCAGAACGGGTACATCACAATCAGATATCTCTGGGCAGCGAAGAGCCCTTATGTAGAAGCAGAGATAATAGTGCAGAGGCTCAAAAAGAAAAATGTTCGAATTTGAGAAAAGAGGAAGACAATACAAGAAAGGAATTAGAGATACTCAAGCAAAGTATAATTGGAAACGATTTGCAAGATCTACCAACGAAAGATGCTGTTGAAATGTCGAGAGAGGAAAAAGCAGCCGATAATTTATTGTTAGTTGAAATAGAAAACGTAAGCGAGGTAAAAGAGTTGAATGTCGAGTACCAAACAGACATGGTAGTAGTTATAGAGAGCTCGGTAGATTTCAAGGAAGCAGTGGTGCCAGAGCGAGAAGACAGCGCAGAGAACATATCGACCATAGTCGTCAGTCCAAAGCATATAGAGGAAAATAATGTTACTATAGAAAGATTAGGGACAACAATAGAGCGGGTTAGAACTCCATCGGTGCGAGAAGAAAGTATTATTACCACAAAAGAATATTACGCAGCGAGTGGAGAAAATTATTCCCCAGAGAACATACAAATAGAATTACGCCATGAACCAGACTCTGAACTACAAATCCCAGCTCATAATTCAGTTTTTGAAACTGTGGAAGTTGTGGAGGATTATCCCGATGACTTTTCGGATGATGTGGACAACTATAAGTCTGATGATAACTCCCCTATCTCCCTCCCGAAAACATCCGAAGATGAAAACTTTTGGGATTAGTCTTATCCATAAATGAAACAAAGTTCAACCATAGTCATAATTTATTTTTCTAATGTTTATGTGAATTAAATATATAATATAAAACATACATATTATTTTACATCTTTCTTTTTTTATATAAAAGTACAAACAGTCGTAAACATATTTCTCAGTTAACATTCCACTCCCATTTTGGCTTTTAAACAGGACAGCACGAATTAATCAAAAACTATAAATGCTAACGCAGTGAATCATTTTATTGTCTTATTCGGGAACCGACGAAATGCAATCTAAAAACACAAAATAAAACCTAAAAATATCATCAATATCGACTCCTAATCGTGAGATTTTTAAAATAACTATATTATGCTGCCATTTACTGCAGATGCTCAATGTCTTGGGACAAAGATTCATTCCAGGTCTTTCTTATAAGGATCAAATGCTGTTTGCATTCAAAAATCTTTGCCCTAACTGACCGAAAAGTGCCTTTAACCTTTAACAAACGACATAGAACACAGAATGTACAATCTTAATAACTAACTGATGTCATAACTCGTTATTAAATTAATTATAGCTAATTTCGACCATTAAAATTGAACACACATTGGATCACACTTTGTTGTATATTGAACGGTTATGTTCACACTATTTGAAAGTTATTCATTATTTCACATGTGCATTCATTATGTTAGAGACATTCTAATTTTAGCCGTGCACTATTTTAAATCCATTGAATGGATTTTCTATGGCTAGTGGTGCCAATATTTTATATCTCGCACCGATTCCAAATAACACATTTATCACGATTTTTTAGTATATTATTATGTCAAACATGGGAGTTCTATGAATTTCAACATTTAGGACAGTCTTTACAAAATATTTTAAGACGTGTCATGAATATTTATTAAGTTCAATAACTCCTTTAAACATCTATTTTAGTATCATTGCAACAGGAATGAATACAATATACAATAGTAACAATATATTGAAACAACTTAGTATGTCAATTGAATCGACAGTTCTAATAAAGTTGAGGAGGAAAGGTGTGATTTCGTTGTTTAGTGAAACTAAGTACACTCAGATCAATAACACTAAACCTTGTTTTTACCTCAGATAGTAAAATTACAGTTAAATTATCCACCTGATCTGTCATTATACAAAATAGTAAAATAATATTCTTTGATAGTAAATCGAACTGTAATTTTACTATCTGCAATAGCTTACGATAAAAAAATATTCTACATAGCATTACAATACAACATTATGTCATTTTCATATTTCAGTAGATAGGTTAACACCGTCTATTACTGGCCACGTTATAAAGGGATTCTGTTTAATAATCACACAATCTAAGTTAATCGTCAGAACGATAGTTATTTAGTTTACTTGAATTGTGTAGATAAATAAATAGAATTCTTATTTTAGCCATTTTAGTATAAGGTGGCCAGTAATAGACGGTGTACCCTACTACGTAAAATTACAAGAAATAAAATTATATTTGCCCTCTCCAATCGACAAACTTTAGGACATTTAAAATAAATAATGGGAGGGAGAGACAATACGCGTCTAGATCGCACAGATGTCTATTCGTGAAGAGTAATTTATAATAAAAAAATGTAAGTGGGGTTCCCTGTCCTAACAATCTTCTCAGTCATATATGTATAAGCACCATTGATAATTATTAGTCTGCAAACAAGCTGCTTTTTTACTGGAACTAATCTGAATTATGTTTTCGTGTAAGTGGCTAATGTGCATAATGAAAGGTCAAGTGAAGCAGCCTGAAAAGCCAATAGTCATCTAAATTATTAAAATCATGGGTAATCAAATTATAAAATAAGAATACTTTATAAATCATCTGAATCAACATTAATAATTCTTAGCGATTTTAATATCTATGGTAACCGAAATAAGGCATCACTGTGTTCAGAATATGTTTTTCAAAAAAAAAAAAATAGCAGTATTTTTTTTTTGCAGGGCAAAAATAGTTGTAGTATCAAGTCTACGTTTTTCATACTAATCCTTCGACTTTCATCGTCGCGAAACACCTCGTCAGAGAAGTTACTTCTGTCTTCCCACGTCGCGATACCACTCACGCGATTTCATACTGCAATATCTGGGAGACCGAGCTTGGCTCGGAAAACATTACATATATACAAGAATTGCTCGTTTAAAGGTATAAGATATAAAGCGAGGTTATAGGACATTTCGAATTGTCGAGTTGAGGAGTTAATTTTATCAATAGTAGAAGCGGTCTAACAAATAATCGTGTCTCGAATTGACAGTCAATGTAGTAGCCGTAGTAGGCCCTTATATTACGCGGTAGTTTTGGTAGTCTAAAATTGACGTATAAATTCAATTACCAGAAAACATATTATTACTCTATACAGCGTTATATTTTTCAGCTGTCACACATTTTTTCAGAGATTATACATTTTATACAATCGATGAAATTCAATTTCCAAAATAAATTTCTTTTGTTTGCTGTGAAATTTCCGAGAACTATTCCAACTTTATGGAAATTCCGCAAGTTGCACCTGAAATATGAACGTCCAGCGCGAAGTGGGTTCTTGTCATTGGTGTCGTTAACTGGGGGGTGATGGCGGTGATGGTGGTGGTGATGGTGGTGGTGGCGGTGGCGGTGGTGGGGATGGTCAGAAGCCGAAGCTGACGTTGTGGCCGAGCTGCTTGGTGGCCAGCGCCGAGCGCGGCGAGTTGGGGCCCGTCACTCGCAGCCAGTTCGATACCTGGACATATATTCATATATTTAGATTTCGTAATAGGTTAATCTACGTGTTATTTATTGAGTTAGCGCAGCGACTTTTTGCAACTATTCAGTAGCGATGCAGGCATGATTTCAGTATCGATACAGTCGCGATGTTGTCGCCCTTGCACACGTAAACACGAATCTGCATCGCAACTATCGCGTTAATGAATTTCTGCAAAAAGCGCCGTGTGTCAAGGGGACATAAAATCCTCCCTAAGTCAAAGTTTAAATAGGTCACTGGTGAGACCCTAGTCTCACTAAGCCGTCCGTTAAAATCCCGACCGTATATACCTAATACGGACAGTGCATTAGACTAGAGTGGAGTCGCAAGAGGAGGCAAACATGAGGATGGCATTTTATCTGAATAATGGTCTCACGTGGTAATTTGAGTAATGTCACATCTGTAAGCAAGATAGATGATATATAGGAACCTTGTGCTTCCACTGTCTTCCACGAATGAACGGAGCGGGTAAGCGGGCAAACGAAAAAGAGTTAATCAACTTTTTCTTGTCACTCGCTGCCATGATTATGGTATTCTGAGTCATTCTTTAAAACTAAATTTTAAGGCATTTTAATCCACCAAACACGCATTTTTGTGGTAGTCATAAGCCCTTTTCATAAAGGGGCATTTTCCAAGGGTGTTAAAAAGCGTAAGGAGACAATAATAGCAGTTTGTTAAAAAGTATACCATATTTTTTAATTGCTATTATTGTCTCCCGATTCACGGGACAAAATAACGACAAGAAATAGTTGATCCACCACTAAAAATTCCCTTACTAACATAAGTCGCCTCGCTTCCGGAAATCAAAACGAAGATGTTTATCCTGCGGGTTAGAAGGTCAGATGGCAGTTGCATTCGTAGAAACTAGCTGTCATGGGGACCCCAGAAAAATGCCGGGACAACGCGATGAAGATGATAATTACTATCATTACGTAATATAAACACAGTTGTGGTAGTCCACACCTGTGCGTGTATCGCTGGGGCGACGCTGTTGAGGCGGACTTACGCGATCTCCAAGCCGATAACTGGAGGGCGATGGCCCAGGATCGAGAGAGAGGTATGGCGTGTACTCGTGTCGGAGGCCAAGACTCATTGTGGGTCGCTGCGCCATTCAGTAAGGTAAGTAAGTAAGTAGTCCATACCTGTAGCGGCACGGAGCGGTCCTGATAGGCCTCCTGTGCGGGCGGCAGGCGGTGGTTGGGCGTGGAGCAGCGCGCGCGCGGCGTGTGCGCGGCAGCGGGGAGGGCCGCGCGCCGCAGTGGGCTGCAGCAGCCGAGCGACACCACGCTGGCGTTCAGGTCGGGGGCCGCCCATCTGGTAACAGCCAACAACTGGTTAACACATTCACTGCCAGACAAAAAACGCACTACCCCAGAAACCGATGGTCTATAGCTGCGTACAAAACAACCCGCCAACAATAATCAACCATCTGAACAAAGTTCACGAGCGCCCACCAGGTGGGTTCCTGGCAGTGAATGTGTTAATTCGTACTAGTGACTCGGCCTACGGAGCTGTGTGTTTATGACAAATATATAATACATCGTGTTTTTATTGAATTCCGTCAACTCCGGGGTATGGGTAAGTACGTATAAGGAAACTAAATGGTATCTTCTTCTTCTTCTTGTAAGGCTCTACAGCCTATGGTATCACTGCGACCATCCCTGATCTATTGTGATGGTATAGTTTATAAAAAAAAATGATTTATAATTTTTAATTTTTATATAATGTAATTATTATTATTTTTTCCTGCACCAACATACACAAATGTCTCTGTTTGACCCAATGATTGACTGGTAGAGAATGCCTTTTGGCATGAAGTTCGCCATTTGTACATTTTTCTTTATGTGTGCAATAAAGTTTAAATAAATTAATTAATTAATTAAATGTTGCATATAGCATTATTGAAACAGGGGCATTACATTGAATTCAACCAAAGAATTGAAAATTGTGACATAGCAATGTCATTTCAAACATGAATCGTCCGAGATAGTACTGACGTTTAGTAGCAAATGTATACACTCGTACTAAACCTAATCAATATGTAAACATGCCCTAAAGCAAATATATACGCTCGTAAGGGCGTAAGTACATGATTAATTATCTCCGAAATGGAGATAATTGGAATACCGGTTATAGGATCAACAATGGTTGGCTTTGTAGGAAAAAATGGCATTTATCGAGACCATTTTATAAGGTTTGAGATTGAAGAAAGAAATTTTGTGGGATTAATGCTAATAAATAATATTGCCCTCTGGATAAAAATAGTAAATTCTTGGGGACAGGAAACTAGCTACATTTAAAAAAAGCCGTTCTAAAATGAAGCTGGAAAAATCGTATACGTCAATAAAAAGTGATTACATTAATATGCATTGACTTTTCATTTTGGAATAAGGCCTTAGAACAACAAACAACAATTCCCATCGATACCGGGCTTTACAAATGGGGCCATTAAAATGGGATTTCTCCCGAAATCTTTTGGAACCCGCTTAACCGGTATCTTTAAGAAAGTTACTTAATTTAAGCTTAGAAATGCACCCTTGAAATTAACAGAAAAAACGATGTATATATCGTTGTCTGGTACCCACAACACAAGCCTTATTGTAAGACTAGGTTGTTCTGTCGAAAATTGTCCTATAACATTCATTCATTGTTTTCAGCAAAACAAGGGTTCCTAATCGAACAAAACCCTAAAATATACTTACTTGTCTCTCTCCGTTGGCGAGTAGAGCGCGACGGTATGACGCCAACGATACACGTTCGGGTACGACTCGGGGCTAATGCTACACGGGGCTAGTGCGTCAAACACTAGTCGGTCCATCTTACTCGGCTCCTCTCTGTAATATAAATTTCAAGTAAGTAAATTGTGAGAATACTTGTTATCACTATATTTTATATCATAATGTGGTAACTGTAGTAAATAAAGCGCTATTAGCATGTAGGGTTCATAAAAGTGAATATTCTTGAATATCTTTCAAGGAGGTTCGGGTGAATATAAGCAGGACCCGTATAAATCGGTGTGAAAATTAATAGTATTTGTATGAACCGGAGTAAATTGAACAGTATAAAACGAAGTGAAAATGGATCTATCTAGCAGTACACATCGAAGTGCAAGTCGAAGTCAGTAGAACAAATCGGGGTAAAATTGACCAGTACCCGTATACATCGGGGTGAGAATGAATAGAACTAAAAAACGGGGTGAAAGTGAACAGTATCAAAGTACCCGTATATAAAGGGCTCGGCGAGCGCCCGGTCGCTGGCGTCCACCATCTTGTCGTCGTCGTCGGAGTGCTCGGAGGCGGTGTGGTACTCGTCAGAGTTGCACGACTCGCCAGACTCGTCCTCCGATATCTGTATGGAAATTTATAATTTAAATGACATTGAAACTTGTAATATTATCGTGAGTGACAGACAGACACACACACACACACACACACACACACACACGCACGCACGCACGCCCGCCCGCACGCACGCACGCACGCACACACACACACACACACACACACACACACACACACACACACACACACACACACACACACACACACACACACACACACACACACACACACACACACACACGAACACACACACACACACACGAACACACACACACACGAACACACACACACACACACACACACACACACACACACACACACACACACGAACACACACACACACACACGAACACACACACACACACACATAAATTGGATTGAAATGTTCGTATGTATGTATGTAGACCCTAGTAGATTCATTTCTCATTATTTGATTGAGCTGAAACTTGTGTGAGTAATCACTTTATTGTACACAACACAGGTTTATATACAATTTACAGAAATAGGGACCGGGCGCGTTGGAGGGTCTGCCATTTTGTGGTCTGAATCGGAACCATAAACATGTACATTTACACGTCACGTGTTTTCGTGTGCAGTGCTTAGTAGGTTCTGCCATCTTGTGGGCTACATCGGTACAATAAACATCACATTTACGCCTCGCGCCAAAAATCTTGACGGCTCCTGTGCTGCCTCCTACAGTTCATGCACGCTCCCTATAGAGGTACAAAGGCGAACATATCTCTATAAGGGATCTCTTCCAGCTAAAGCCTGTGCGAAAAGAGAAGAGTCGTAGGATTTGAGGTGCTATTTTATGGGTTTTGCTATGCTGACAACACTGTCACGTAGTTAGGGTAATTGTCCTGGGTACCTCTGCGGGCCGGACGGCGCCGGGCGCGGAGTCGCCGCCGGGGGAGTTCACGCTGAGCGGCCGGGAGCTCTCGTTGCGCTGACTCTTGCCGTCGCCTGCAACACATAATCAACCAACATAAACATACTCTTTTGTTTTCACCACACCGACTGGTAAAGGCCCTCATGTTCAAAAACTAATGAGAAAGTTGCATTTTATCCATATGTGGGGCAAAGTAATCAGATACAAATTTTCAGTTGTTTTCTTTTAATGATAATTGTGAATGATAAAATTTTTATAACGGTCATTCGGATTTGATTTGGTTTGATTTTTTTTAGTATTTTATAGATATTTTTCTCGCGTTGGTGTGGTGAAAAATTGTGTGTTTCACTCGGAGGTAAAGTTTGTTTAAGCCTTGAAACCCTCGCAACGCTCAAGATTCCACTTCTCGAACCACTCGCTGCGCTTGTGGTTCAATTTTGAAGTCTTTCGCTTGCTCAGGTATCAATATTAGCATGAGCAATTAAACAACAACTTTGCCTCCTTGTAAAATAAATAACTATTGTGACACCATCGCAAGCGCAGACTTCTGGCCGAACGGAGCGGTGTCTCGGCGGTTCCGAAGCAACCTGCCGAATCCTACGCCGCGTTTGACTACTTGTATTATAAAATTTATATTAAAAACAACAGAAACTTACCAATATCACAATCGAACGTCAGCCTTCTAACCAGACTCTCACTCTTCGGACTGGTCGACAATATCGACCTGTTCTTCCTAAACGACGCATTCTTCTTACTATTCCTCTCAAAATTCTCAATCTTCCAATCACACCTACATTTAGACGCTTTCCCCCACAGCTCTGCACACTCAGATTCAGATACAGACGGCCCTTTAGTCGCCTCTGACTCCGTTAGTTCCTCACTAATAAAACCAGCTAAGCATCTAATGTGATTATCTAATACGTGGGACATTTTTAACCTGCTTGGACCTCTTGCAGATTTATGCTCATCGTCTGAGCTAAAAATATCGTCGTTCGGACAACGCAGTTTTACTAAAAACTCCGCCAGACTGTTAACGTCATCTGTATCTTTAGTTTGTCGTTTTAGCATGAAGACAGCTAGCTGGGCTAGTCGCGAATGTATCAACGCGAAGTTAATATTCTGAAATCTCTCATCGTCCATATAAGTGTACATGGTGTGTTGGAGGTATTTCGCTTCGGCTTTTAGAGATTCTCCCGCGACTTCTGGTTCGGATGTCAGAGAGAAGGTTAGAGCGTCGGCGATTCTTTTAGCGAATACTTGGCATGTTCGTTCGATACAGACGAGCTGGCTGACCGAGTGGTTCGGATGGTTTGGAGTCGGTGATGCGACATCGCCGTTGGTTAATGCTTTCGTGGGTTGTCTACACATCCTCTGTCGTATCGGATCTGTTTTCTTCCAGTGCGCCGGTCTATCTGAAGATATTGTGCACGTTTTCATTGCCACGCATAGTTCAGACATGGGGCTCAGCACGGAGTTTTGTTTCGAAGGGGTTTGTGAGAGGTTGCCTAGGTTTCCTAGACTAATTCTGGACAAGGAGATGTCGTCAGGGGACTGAGATTGAGCGCAGCTGTCGCTGTAGGCGAAGGAGCAGGCGCTTTCGTACTTTGTTTTGAGATAGTTCTCAAGTAATGCTAGGCCCTCAGGGGTTCTGAGGTCAGTAAAGGTGTCGAGGAAGGGCCAGTACTCCTTCCAGCCTACTTTCATTTCTTCTGCTAGATTTCTGTAACAATAAAATTGTGATCACAATCGTACGAACAAATTAGTGTTATGGCATGCTATTGGGCACAGAACTAAAAGTGGAAGTGGAAAGAGAAAGGTCTACAAGGTGTAACAAAAATAGTGGGCATCTGTATAAGGGCATATTCGGTATCATGTTCTGATTAGGAAAAAGTAGAAGTAATTTTTTTTGACGCCAAGGACAGGTTGTTTAAGTCGGCCAACTCTCCATGCAAAGACCAAAAATTGTTTGCGTCAAAAAAAAATCTCTTCTACTTTTTCCTAATTAGAACACGATATCAAATATGCCTTTTTTAATACTACGTCGGTGGCAAACAAGCATACAAATGGCAAATAAGCCTGATGGTAGGCAGTCTCCGTAGCCTAGTTTAGTGGATCCCCGCTGTTTTTGTTACATCTTGTATATGCAAAATGGCTTATTTAAAAAGCCCCTAAGAACATTAAAGGCTCTGGCCTTGCTGAGCTCCACACAGGCCGCGTGCGCGTGCGCCAAAATGCTTGAGCAGCGCACGCTCATGTCACGCAAGCGGTGTGCCGTCTCTCATCAGATTTTGTATATTATATTACAACGCGCACGTCTACGCACCCGGTGTGCACAGGACTTAACTCTTCGGCGTACGTGGTGGCGTCTTCCACTTCCCTCGGAAGTTGTCGGCGTGTCAAGCAGTCACAGGCTAGGCTTTAGCGTGTAGCAACGTGTTTGTGTCGATTTACCCCCTTATTCATAAACGTGTACTAAAGTTACGATGCCGCTAATCATCGTTTGTCCCTTTCCGACGTATCGGTATGATGGGAAGGGACAAACGATGATTAGCGGCATCGTAACTTTAGTACACGTTTATGAATAAGGGGGTCAAAGGTTAAAGCAAACATCGAACCTGCCGACAGTCTCGAGTCCCTTAGTGATCTCCCGCAGCCTGAAGGCGGGCGGCTGCAGGCGCGGCGGCGTCTTCCACTTGCGGCGGAAGGTGTCGGCGTCGCGCGCCGCCATGGGGCCCGCGAAGGCGCGGATCTCGTAGCGCGGGCTCAGCGGGTCGAGGTTTATCTCCTGCAACGGATGTAGCTCATGCTCACCGCCAGCCATGTTAAAGGAATGAGAAAGACATGATACCTATAGTAAAAGTAAATAAGTACTGTGTAGTGTGAGATATCGAAATTTATGTATGATACAATGAAATTTTCTTTTTTTTTAAAAGTATATTGTGACTTTTCCTTCTAATTAAAAAAGATGTGTCTTAAATGTTTAATGATTTTAGACAAAACTTTATCCAACATTTTAAGACAATTTAAGTTACGAATTTTCTAACAATTTTCCTATAGGTAAAAAATACTACACATATTAATACTACAAACAGTACACATACTTCGGTTACAGAAGGTTGGTGGAGCAGAAGAAGCAAAGCTCTTCCATTTTGAGTATGTCTGGGCGAAGCCTACGGTGCCTCCGACGGCCTTTGCGACCAAAAATGTTATATCCCGGTCTCTACATCGACATCACGTTGGATTTTTTGTACCGTGACATTCATTTTAATCAATATATGGCAGTCAGCGTTAGCGGCGGAGCGTGCGTTTCTTGGCCGCAGCGTTACGTACATACGAACTATGATTATGATAGTATTAGCATATGTACGGACCGGCGGCTGTGCGGGCGTGAAGGCGCGGCCGATGGCGGGCGCGGCGCTGCCGTCCTCGGCGTGCAGCACGGGCACGTAGAACCGCTCCTCCAGCATGCCCGACATGCGGCGCGCGCACTCAGGAGACGCGTTGTTCGCGCGCTTACAGATTATCTGCAAAACTAATTGTGCTACAACATATTGTACATCATTTAACGATGACGGTCTTGGAGGATTTAACAACTGGAGTCGCCGTTAGGAGCTTACCCCTCTGCCGAAAACCTCGGCCAATGGCCATTAATTGTATGGACTGACGTTTATCTGACATGGCTATTTGTACGTTACGTAAAAATACATTTTACGTGCCCCTCCCCCGCAAAAATCGGCAGACTCTTTGTACAGAAAATTACAGAAAAGTTGTTAAATCCTCCAAGATGACGGTATATTAAATCACCGACGTGCTTAAGTTCAAATTAAACTCGTTAATAAAGAGAACCAATGTTAAACCGCCGGCCGAGAAAAACTGGCCTACAATATTCCCCGGGCGAGAGTAGGTAACAGATTTTTCGGAATATTTCGAGCGAACACCTAATGGAAAATTAAAACAAATTGTGCGTGCACCTTAACAAGTCGATTCTAAGGGTCGTCTGTCATCGCTAAAGCGTATGCTAAATCTTTTTGAATGAGGTTGTGCAACTGGCAACAGGCAAATGACAGAACTTGAAGGCTCTAGAGCTTATCAAAAATAGATGAAGGCTTTTAGTACACTTACATCTTTAGGCTGCTCGCCGAACTTGTTGATGGCCTGCTTGTTGCACTGCGGGAAGGACGTGAGCACGTCCACGCACGCCTCGGCACCGAATTTGGCCGCGAAGTGCAACGGCGTCTCGTTCATGCCTTTGTCTGGCGTGTTCAGATAACGGTCCACTAGAATTGCGGCGAATTCCTGAAATAACAATAAGTTTATGGCAAAAATTTCATTTTTGGTACAAGCTTTTCTCGCTGACTGTACTTTTTTTTCCACAGGCAACCAATACGCATCGAGACAATTCTAAAAAACCCAAACACAATTAGGTTAGGTTGTTTTATCACAGAGTTCCTATGGCTACCTCCTGTGTCCATCATCAGATCAGCTTGATGGTACCATAATATTGCATTGTCACCTGACTTACATATGTATGCAAATTTTCAGCTTCATCGGAAACCGGGAAGTGGGTCAAATTTAACTTACAAGATTTGTCCCATACATACTAACACGGTAAGTTAAATAAAAGCTTGTAAAAATAATAAATAAATGCGATAAAAACAAATCTTAAATTCCAAGATTTTTAGAATTCTGGTATGTTGTGTTAATTTTATTTATTGTCACAATAAGCAATGATTTTCCAAAAAAATTTAACCCACAATGAAACACGAAGTTACCGAATTCAGTCTTAACATAATGTTAAGTCTTTTTTCGTATATTAAATTATTTACTTAAAACAAAACACAGCCTGTCAAAAGGCAGTCAACTTATCAAAAAATTACTTAAAACACTAATTCCGCTTTTTGTACGAGATTTTTTCTTTTGTACAGTATGTAAAGATAAAATAAAAAAAAACACAAAGAAGTTTTTTGTAAAACTTGGCTAATAAACATTTGTTAAAATTGTCACGGTTTCAAATAGTGGGATCCTAGAGAATATTCTCACCTCGCAGCAGTCTGCGTCAGCGTCCAGCCCGTACAAGGTCTGCACGAAGGCAGGGTTGCCGACCGTCGTCAGCACGAGATTACACATCTCCGCGTTCAGCGCTTTGGCTGCTACGTGCAAAGCATTGTAGCGGGAACCCTCCTGAAATAACACTAGATAATATTCTCACCTTGCAGCAGTCTGCGTCAGCGTCCAGCCCGTACAAGGTCTGCACGAAGGCAGGGTTGCCGACCGTCGTCAGCACGAGATTACACATCTCCGCGTTCAGCGCTTTGGCTGCTACGTGCAAAGCATTGTAGCGGGAACCCTCCTGAAATAACACTAGATAATATTCTCACCTTGCAGCAGTCTGCGTCAGCGTCCAGCCCGTACAAGGTCTGCACGAAGGCAGGATTGCCAACGGTCGTCAGCACGAGATTACACATCTTCACGTTCCACGCTTTAACTACTACATGCAATCATTGTAGCGGGAACCCTCCTGAAATAACACTAGATAATATTCTCACCTTGCAGCAGTCTGCGTCAGCGTCCAGCCCGTACAAGGTCTGCACGAAGGCAGGGTTGCCAACGGTCGTCAGCACGAGATTGCACATCTCCGCGTTCAGCGCTTTGGCTGCTACGTGCAAAGCGTTGTAGCGGGAGCCCTCCTGGAAGTTGACACATCGTTCACACTTGTGAATAAAAAATCGGCACTTGTTCGCTGGCCAGTTTCCCCTGCTAAAAAATTACGGTACTTAGGTTATAATGACCGTGCTTCTGCTTGTTGTAGTCTAGCTCGAATCTGATGACCAGCAATTCATTTTCTATCGTCATTACACCCCAGTATTTTATATGTATTACGGCATGATGACAACAACTTATCCAACTTAAACATTTTAGACTTCTTGTGCCGTGACGTTTCTTTTTTTTTTTTGATGCGAGTGTTCCCTGCTAATCCAAGGTGATAAACTCCAAATTTTAACTCGTGTTTACTTCTGTGGAGGTTTTTAATCCTCAAATAAAGACGTATAGTTTCATACCTGCATAATAGCCGGTGTGTTTCCACTGCTGACGAGATACCGCGGGTTGTCCCACACTCTCTCCCTCACCGCGGCCAGCAGTCCCTTCTCGATCGACTTCCGAAGCGCCACCATGTCTTGTGGCGACGGCGCCTTGAATGGATATGGCTTTTCGCCCATTAGAGCTAGAATGAAAAAGTAAACGTGATTTTGAAGCAAGAATTAATATTTAAATATAACATTTTGAAATCTCGCGTTTTGTACACATATTTAATAGTACATTGTGCAACGAGGGGGGTAAGTGAGATTTTGGATACGAGTTTGCAATATTCTTACCCCCGGAGATACACACAATATTTTTCATCACACTTGCGAAGAAAAAACTAAATTTTAAGCGAAATAATTCTTAAATACGGTGACATATCAAACATTCGTCCGCCATTTTGTAATTTCTTGGCAGGTGAGGCATCGAAGGCACAGACCTATTCGGCATTCAGCCACGATTGAAAATTATGTAAAAAAAAATAATCGGCTGTTAAAATAATCAAATTAAATAATTTTAAACATAAACAAAAATATTAAATTATAAACGTCAGTATTTTAAAAGTAAAACTCATTTATGCTACTTAGTTTGTATGAATACGTGACAAAATTTAAGAAAAAAAGACTAACTCCCTAGGGAGTTATATTTTTTTTTTCACATTCCATAACTCCCGCGGGAACAAAATAGCCCTTTGTCCTTCAGCACACCTGCATGAAATAAGATCTTTTTCGAGCAAGTGTGATGAAATGATATGAACTGGTCTAAGGGACTTAAGGGAAATAATAAAATCATATCGCGGTAAACCGGATATCATTTAATATTTAAATATCTAGGAAACAGATAAAGCAGGAAACACCTTCGGTTAAAGTGGCAGAGGAACCAATTAACGACTGATATCATCACACTTCGTAGCCAGGGCCTCATTTTATAATGTTCCAAGTTAGAAGTATATAGGTGAAAACGGCGTTTGATAAAGCTTGACCTATGGCGAAGGGCGTTTTTGTCAGTGTCGTAAAATAGTACTGTACAAAATATGGCTTTTTTATTTATTTGGGGACAATCTTACACAGACTGACCTAACCCCAAACAGTAGATTAATTAGTCCATGCCCCAAACTAAGCAAAGCTTATAATGCGTACTAAGCGACGGAATACATACTTAGATAACATCCATATAACTCAGGAACAAGTATCGTGAACACACAAACGAAGCAAACCTCCTGCTTCGTAATCAGGGTCACTACTTACTACCGACAAGGCTACGAGGCTGTTAAATTTGGTACTCTCCTTTAGTTTTTATTAAAATTAGTACCTCAGATTTAACAAAAGTCCAATAAGTCCACGAAATTGACGCAGTGGACCTATTTCTCAATTTGTGGTTTTCAGATAAACATTCATTATACATTTGAATCGTTTTATAAATATGCTTAATTTTTGCCTTTAAAGTTTGTGTTAAGGTTTTTAAATAGACAATAAGTCTTATGTCCTCGTCACTGATATTGATATATGAATAATCGCTTCAAATATCTACATTTTTGTGGCATCCTGCCAATGCCAAACGTGTTATTATACAATATTAATGTACTTATGTATTAACTATTATAGGTATTATGTAATATTATGAACTCATGATTCAGATGCACATTTCAATAGTTACCTATCTCGAAAAGGCCTAGAGGCACAACCCATTTACGAGTATAATATTTATTTATATGAGCCTAGTGTCCCACTGCTAGGCAAAGGCCTCCTCCTCCTTTTCACGTATTACGGTCATGCTCATGACCCGTCTCCCACCAGAGTACCTACCGCGAACCACGTTCGATGTGTTGCCTCTCTGTCGCTCTTGTAAAATCGTACGTAAGTGTGATAGGGAGGCAACGTGGTTCGCGGTAGACCCTCAGTTCCTATCAAACGCGTCAAGGCCATCTCGCCACCATCATAATATAATCATTCAGTCATCCATACGTCGTCACATACGGCACATGATGTGTCCCGCCCAGTCCCACGTCAGCTGTTTGAGTTTTGGAACGTAGTATAGAGTTTTTCATGCGATCGGTCAACTTCACGCCCAGAATACTTACCCTTCATGGCGCGCTGACAAATCTTAAGGGTTGATTTCTGAACTTTTGTCAAGGACTAAGTATGTGCTGCGTAGGTCAAGATAGGAAGAATGCCATGAGCTTTCTTTTTAAAGACAGGGAAATCTCCCTTCTGCTCCTTCATAGACCAATAACTCTTCCAGGCACTTTCGGTTCGTCTTGCGACCACCCTGTCATATTTATACAGGATGCTTTTGTTATCACTGACCAAACTCTGAGGGGTGAATCTGAATATGTAGATCATACTGACAGCTGATACTAACAGCTTTTACGAATACTATAAGGCCAACCCCGAAATAACGAAAAAAAAACTGCCATCTCATACATTTCGGTGAATCAGAGCAAAGAGAATTGATTGTAATAGAGAGGTAAAGTCTAAGAAAAAAAACGTGCCATGCCCCTTAGTTTAACATCTGAAACAGATAGCGCTGTACTGCGCCATATGTTTTGCGGTCACTGAATTGTCAAACGTCAACTTTTGACAATCAGAGCTACCGCAAAATGTATGGAGCTGTTCAGCGCCATCTCGCTTACCTGTCAAAGTCGAAGCACGAAATTGTCTTAGATTTCACGCATTTTTCTCAATCAATGTATCTTGGATCAGAGTCAATGTTTTCTCAGAGATTGGTCAGTGATAACAAAAGCACCCTGTATAAGAAGAGAAGCCATTTATTATACCTACCATAGTTTTTCTGTTAGGTGATCTTATAAGAGAGTCACGTAAGCGATTAAGTACAATAGTAATTACAATAATTCTAATGTATTCGACGTTGACCTAAATCAATAAAGCTAAGAGATTCCTAGCATGTGTTGCACTTCATCAATTAAGTCACGATTAAAAATGTCCTTATTACAAAAGATATAATGGTGGTTTTTGCTTGCAATGATCACGTATTTTATGTCGTTTTCACGCGAGTATTAACAACTTTAGTATTAGCTGACCCTGACCATCATTTGACCGTGTGTCTCTGTAATAAGGTTCAAATATTGTCATTTAATAGTGTTGACTACGGTACCTAGCGCGACTAATGGTATTCACGCACGCCTCTAGAATTAACTAACACCCATATAATAAACGAGACATAATAGCTTTGCTAATAGGTATCCAATTACCCCTTGGAGAGTTAGGCCGTCAGCTCCCGACCGGTTACGTCATTTAAATTTGAAAGGGTCTAGCAGGCTAAGCGAACTAGAGGTGCCCCCCAACGACGGATTTGGTAATTCTTTCAGGTGGTGTACTGGCAAGTCCTAAGAACACTTCGATCTTCTTTTGTTTTCGAGTTATTCAGGATAATGTAAAATAATCAGCGTATCATTGAAAGTGGCATATTTAGTAAACTGTTCAAGTTAGATTAACGAAACAAAATTCTATTTGACAATAATAAAATAGGCTACAAAATACACATTTTTAACCCACGTCATGTACTAATACTTCATTATGTAAAAAAAAACATTTTATTTACCTTCAGATTTATTTTTTTACTTTTCGCGGAGGTACACCTCCAGAAAAAATATGCATGGATAGCCACTAGTACCCGCTACATACACATATAAAAATATTTGAGTAAAACTTCGTGCGTCATGTCAAAAAAAAATCGAATAAGTAGTTAGCGACCTATAGTATAAGTGTGTCCGTCCATCTGTCTGTCTGCCTGTCCGTCTGTCACCAGGCTGTATCTCATGAACCGTGCTAGCTAGACAGTTGACATTTTCACAGATGATGTATTTCTGTTGTCGCTATAACGATCGGTGGGCGAGTCCGACTCGCACTTGCCCGGTTTTTATGTTAAGTAATATTTTGCGGGAAAAGTTGCATAATGTCATCGTCATGTTTCTACTCGTAGAAATACAATGTCCTAATTGATCTAACATTCAAGTGGCGCCAAGTAGTGGACAGAATAACGATAACAATCATTATCTAAAGACAAACAATCCAATTTCATCCGGAAACAGTACAAGATAACAATTTCATATAAACATTTATGTTATTGTAAGAAATTATTATCATTCAGGTTATCCCTTTTATCAATGAAGATACGAAAGGGGGTCAAGTATTATCGAAGGCACAATTAGTTAATTTTCTTTTAAACCAATTAGAATACTAAACAGATAAGAACCAAGAGCAAGTCGGTCCATTCTCAGTGTAGGGTTCCGTAAGTCGGTCCATTCTCAGTGTAGGGTTCCGTAAGTCGGTCCATTCTCAGTGTAGGGTTCCGTAGTTACCCGTCCGTCACAATTAGGCCTTGAACAGGTGCTATTGGTAAGTACAGCATACTACTGTATGCTTGTTACAACAAGCATTATCTTTAAAAAAAAATACTCGTATAAGAGGTGGATTGGGCTCCATGCCCTTACATAACATTATTTTTATTTTTATTTCTGTTATACACTAACACTAGTTTCTATGTTTTTTTTTGTTTTTATGTACATTACTAACAAAATATGGATCCTTGGTCTGAATTAAAGATTATAATATAATAATAATTAGCCTCAAGACTTAAAAAAACTTTTGTCGTAGAGAGGAGAGGTACCATATTTTTATTTTATTTTATGCCAAATTCCTCTGACATGATCGAAATTTACCAATTATGTGAGATTATGCATGGTTTTAAGACTTCAGTTTGATAATAAAAATTCAATACCTACATAATATTAACTTCAACATACATAACATGTGAAAATGTTCACAGTTTAGCGAAGCAACCAGATTAGACCGATTTAATAGTGCCGTACGCCATTTCATGCAGTCATAAATAGTCACTAGCACACGTTTCAGAATACACGTGACGGTTTTGTTTTACGCCTTTTTATACCTGGATTAGGCAAACGAGGACACGTAATAATAGAAGTTAGTTGCACGTGGGTTCCAATTCAAAATTAAGGTACACCTTTCTCTCTGCCATTTTAGCGTTTATCCCTGACATGTGTATATATGGCGATAATGTACATTGCCCAGTCATCGTAACCCCAAAATCACACATATCGGTTAATAGAGTACCGCCTTATTTGAGATCCATTTTTGATAAATGGTGCGAGTGCGACCTCCATAAGATAAAAAAATATAGCCGACTGTAGTTTTCTTTATTTTCTTCAAAGTAATCTACTCCATAACTAGACGATTCTAACAAACTGCGTAGAGATTGCGTAATTTTATCACAGAGCTCGAAGTCATTGCCTTCCGTGATATCCACAAGCTCAGCTCCGCGCAGCGCAAAAGACACTGCTTCCTACTGGTCATGAAAAGCTTTGAACTACCCAGTTAGTAGCGCCGGAGCAAATCTAGCGCCTCCTTGTTTTCAAATGTTGAACACTGTCTGATATGTGACACCTCTAATGTCACACCTCTGCACATCCCAAGAGTGGCCTAGCTATATAAAAGCCTAAAAAATTTCAAATAATATTCTAAAAACTCTTATGAACGTATCACTCACAGCTATCATTGCCATCCGTGGTGTCCGCAGGCTCAGCCCCGTGCAGCGCGAAAGACACCGCATCCTTCCAGTCATGAGAGGCCTTGAACCTCCCCAGTTTGAGGATCTGTACTAACCATACAACTACATAACTCCTGTCTCGTTTATATGAACCATTTTCGGGTGACTATCCTGTGACCAGCTTGGTAGAGTGTTAAGAAATGAATCATCACTCACAGCTGTCATTGCCATCCGTGGTGTCCGCAGGCTCAGCCCCGCGCAGCGCGAAGGACACCGCTTCCTTCCGGTCATGAAAAGCCTTGAACCTGCCCTGTTTGTAGCGCCGGACTAACTCTAGCGCCTCCGCCTTGTTTTCGTACACGTGTATTGCTTCTGTGAAAATGTTACAAGGTCATTGAGGGGCTAATTGCAATTAACACAAAACTTTTTTTGCTCTCTCTCTCTCGGCAAAGAGGCAACAAGGATAAAGACATTTATAGTATAAAAATATTTATGCAAATTTCCTTATAATGATACCCAATTTTAATAGTGTTTAAGAGTCACATAGTTACAGAGTTACTAGGCTTGAGTCGGTCATGAACTAAGAACTGTTAGGAATGAAATCCCGTGAAGGACTGAAAGGAACTAAATCATTTTGCACTAAGTTTTAAAATGACATGCTTAAATTACTTGAAACTTGGCATGAACATTTACATAACATAAATGTCTAGTACTAGTTTTGTTAATTAACAAATTAGCTACCAATATGTTTACAGCTGATAGTACTCGGATCCTGGAGTATATTTAAGTATGAAATATTATAGTGTAGTTGGAGTATTAAGTGTAAGCGCTGGTGGCCTAGCGGTAAGAGCGTGCGACTTGCAATCCGGAGGTCGCGGGTTCAAACCCCGGCTCGTACCTATGAGTTTTTCGGAACTTATGTACGAAATATCATTTGATATTTACCAGTCGCTTTTCGGTGAAGGAAAACATCGTGAGGAAACCGGACTAATCCCAACAAGGCCTAGTTTATCCTCTGGGTTGGAAGGTCAGATGGCAGTCGCTTTCGTAAAAACTAGTGCCTACGCCAAATCTTGGGATTAGTTGTCAAGCGGACCCCAGGCTCCTATGAGCCGTGGCAAAATACCGGGACAACGCGAGGAAGAAGTTGGAGTAAAACGTTTTATGATGCTTTTTGGAGAAAATTAGAAAACAAATTTGTTACGTAAAAGCACCCTTTTAGATAATTAAATTTATTTATTTATTTATTTATTTAATCTTTATTGCACAAAAGAAAACCTTATAGTACAAAATGCGGACTTAATGCCATGAGGCATTCTCTACCAGTCAACCTAAATGAGACCTCATTGAAAAGATTCTAGAACCTCTTTTACCTAGCACTTAACTGACCACTTCACGTTGATAAATCAAATGACGCGATGATATTCAAGACAAACAACTGTGGTGTTTTCAACCAAATAGGAACTTATTGTTGGTTGTCAATAAGACACTATTTCCACAAAGCTTCATAATTAAATCAACCTAATCAACAATAAAAACCGGCCAAGAGCATGTCGGGCCACGCTCAGTGTAGGGTTCCGTAGTTACTCTTCCGTCACAATAAGCTAAACTGGAGCTTAAAGTATAGTAAATTGTTAACCAAGGGATGAAAGGACCTTTCACGCGAGTTAAACAAATAGGCAAATTTGCATAATCAGTACCTAATTAAAGTAAGTGTTTTTACTATGAAGGGGAAACTTTTTGCGATAACTCAAAAACAGCTAAACTGATCATGTCCGCTATAGTTTTCATTTAATGTCTTTCTTAAGCTCTACTACCACGAATTTTTTCATATTTTTTGGACCTATGGTTCAAAAGTTAGAGGGGGGGGAACACATTTACTTTTTCTTTCGAAGCGATTATCTCCGAATATATTCACTTTATCAAAAAATGTTTGTTGAAGACCCCTATTAGCTTTGAAAGACCTTTCCAACGATACCCCACACTGTAGGGTTGAAGCAGAAAAAAAATTTCACCCCCACTTTACGTGTAGGGGAGGAAAAAAAATTTAGATTTTATTGTACGACTTTGTCGGCTTTATTGATTTATATATCCATGTCGAATTTCAGCTTTCTAGCACTAACGACCACGGAGCAAAGCCTCGGACAGACAGACAGACAGACGGACATGGCAAAACTATAAGGGTTCCTAGTTGACTACGGAACCCTAAAAAACAATGTGCTACCTTTTAGTTGAAAACATCCCAATTGTTGACATGACAGAATAATAAATAAATAAATAATTTGTTAGATAAATAAAAAAAAGAAAATGATATGAAAAGTTTTTTTTAAATTTCTATTTAAATTTAGCTGTTTTAGTGTAAAGTACCATCTCTTAAAATATCAGTAACTAATATGTTAGCATCTTATATACTTTTATACCTGAGGTATTATTAGAGGTATAAACTAGTTTAAATTATTCATGCAGGTTTTGAAATAAACAATGGATGAATTTTAAACAGCAAATGACATCAAATACCAAGGTCATTGAAAAATTATATTTCAAAAGACATTCTTAAACTTGCAAGTTAATGAACTCATCATCTATAACTTAGGATTCTGTAGCCACCCTAAATTTAAAAAAAAACTTATAAAACCCCAATTAGACCCCGACCGACCTGGTACAACCAGTCTGGCCTAGTGGGTAGTGTCCCTGCCTATGAAGCCTTCCCGGGTTCAAATCCTGGTAAGCGCATTTATTTGTGTGATGAATGTAGATATTTGTTCCTGAGTAATTGGTGTTTTCTATGTATTCAAGTATTTATAAATATTTATATATTATACATTGTTGTCTAAGTACCCACAACACAAGCCTTAATGAGCTTACTGTGGAACTTAGTCAATTTGTGTAATAATGTCCTATAATATTTATTTATTATTATTATTTATTAGTTGGTGAAGCCATTGATAAAATTACAATAAAAAGGAAACCTTTTCTTTCTTTTCATGAGCTACAATTCTACATCTACAGGGGGTGATTATGTAAGACAGTGAACGCACATATGTGTTGCTGGCACTGAATGTGTTAATAAATTTAGCTAAAAGACTAAACAGCAGAATGCAGAAATAAATGGATGGACAGACATATAGAAAAAATAAAAATAATTTATAAGTTGAGGTAAGGTTTCAGAGATGGGAGCAAAAAATGTTGGGAGGCTCTGACCTTCAACATTGCCTGAATTTGAATGTGATACGAAATTGTATAACGAAAATTGTATGAATATCTTTAGTCATTAAAAATGTTGGTTCTTGCATCAGACTCCACCGGAATCAAATGTAGGTATAGGTTTCATGAAAGCTGGCGTAAATTTTATATGAAAATATAGACAGTTCAGTACAAATCTTGTGCCAGCTCTGGTTAAATACCCTATAACAAACATGGTTCAAGAAAAGAGATCATGGTGCAGTTGCATAACGTATCTCTACAACTATAATAACAGAAGAAAGCAGATAAAAAACTAAAATAATAATAATTTGTAAATAAACATTTTGTTTGTTTAATTTATATCAAGTTGATTATTGAATAAAAGAGTGTGCTCATTGAATAGATCATTGAATTACTTGAAGATTGTTATAAAGAAAGGAATGCTTCCAATTGTAATATTGACATTCAAGATAACAAATAAATACCTATGACACACTTTACTTGGTACTTGGAAATTAAACACTTCTTGGTTACTGGCATGTTGAATATTATAACACATTAAAGTAATGCTAGTAACAGATGTTTGAGAATTAACAAGTTTACCTTCATCAGGGCCCTTTTTAATTTCGCAAGGAATGTACACCCCATAGTACGTTATTAGGGGCTCCGTCGGCGTCGGGCTCACGGCTGCGCTCCTCTTCAAAGTGTCCAATCGCAAAAGGCGACTGAACAAGCCCATAGCTCCTTCCCTCTTCTCGGGCGGCGACGTGGATATCTCATCCTTCATACCTCCTATATCCTTGTTACACTCCGGTATAATGACGGCTTTCGACATCACGTCCAGCTGAAAACAATAAACAAAACAATGTTTTGTTTGTGACGCAAAAATGTTAATACAACCTCGAGTTTATTTTTAAGATCGTGTGCCATTAACATATTTTACTCAACTTACCTTGAATAAACAAGATATCATAAAACCATAGCTGCTGCGCTTGTAGTTGAACAGTTTATTTTTTTTAGTACATGGTGCGTGAGAATGGACGCCCAGAAAAATTACGGATGTATTTAAAAACAGACAAAAATGCGTTGCTCAAAAAGGATGACGTTTGCTTTAACTTTTTTTTTAATTCGTTCTGAAATTTAACTTCGAACGGATATTTAAATTTTCATATTGTTTCCCAAATCCAATCTATGGCTATCGTAATATTTCTTGAAATTTACAGTATTGACTTCTAGTTTAATTTGCTTTATATTATTTTAATCATAGTCACACATATTTAAATTAACCCGTAAAATGAATGTTGTCTACATCAAGACTTATCATTTTAATTCATTTCCGAACGAACCATTGCAGGGGTTGCCACATCAGTAAAATACCGTAAGTTTCAGAAAATTCCAAGGAGGTTCAAAACAATTTAACGAACTTTCCACTTTATTCAATTTTGTTATTACAGTAAATGAAATAAAACAAAGAAAGGTGAAGGAAAACAGGTTATACAGAAGGCGTAGTTTTCCCTGTATGTTGGAAGGTCAGAAGGCAGTAGCTTTCGTAAGAACTACTGCCTGTTCCTGCTTCACCATATCCATTCGGCTACCACAGCTTTAAAAAATTTATTTTTTATTTTTTTATTAGCCTATTTGTGTGTCCCACTGCTGGGCAAAGGCCTCCCCTCTAGCTTTCCAAATTATTACTTACATTAAATACTATCACAAATAATATTAAAGAAAATGAGCATTAAAAAATTAAGAACAATTTTTATTGTTCTTAATTTTTGTTGATATTATTGTTAGTTTATTTTAGTATTAGAAAAAGGTAAACAATCTTGACATGTATATTTTTGAAAAACGCTTTTTTAATCATCAGTAACTTAATACTTATGAAAGCAAAAGAATGTAAATGATCGTATGATATATTTGCCTCTTACTAACCCTAAAAAAACGAATATAGTAATTGTACCTGTGACATTATCATGTAGAGGTGGCCAACGGACGACTTTAAGCGAACCGGTAGTATTGCCTACGCCAATTCTTGGTTTTGAGCTGCCAGGCGGACCCCAGATTCTTATGAGCGATGGCAAAAAACGGGACAGGAAGGTTATTAAAATAAAAGAAAGAATAAGAGCTTTAATAAAGGTCTATTCACAAGTTCATTTTTTTTTCTTTTTGTTTTTCTTACCTACATTATTATTGCCATTTACAATGTTGTTAACTTCCTTTTGAATAGCAAAAGCATACAAGTTTGAATTAATTTTCTTCAAATTTTCTATTTCTGTTTTAAATTTATCTTCATTGTCTTTGTATTCGTTTTCTGCTACTAAACTAATATTTTGTTCATAATCTTCTCCAGTTGAAATCGGCCAGAAGTTAATTTTTTTGTCTACTATTACATCAAGTTCAATGTAATCTTCTGCAGTTTCCAAAGACCTTTCTAAAGAATGAAGAACTATGCTTGGTTTGAACTCTTGGTTATAAATGGCTGGGTAATTTGTGGTAAAATAAGCATTTGTTACAGGTCCTTTGTGTTTTATAGTTCTAATTGGTTGTCTGCTCGCAATATGCCAAAGAAGTACTCGCTCATCATTAGATGCAGACATCAATGTCTCACCATCAAGAGAAACTGACAAACAGTTCACAACTGACTTATGTCCAGTGAAAACTGGAGTATTCTCTGTATTCACCAGCAAGTCCCTGGTTCTGGGAGGGTTTGTTAGACTTATTTGGAAGATCTTTCCTTCTGTGGTCCCAATAAACATGCTCAACTCTAGGACATCCATTGTAACTGCTGATAAGGGAACATCAAAGACTAGATTCAGCAGCATCTCTCCTGATGCTAAATCATATATTTTGCATGATCTGTCCCCTGATACAGAGCAAAGTCGGCCATGCATACCTGTTTTGCTTACATATAAATCAGCAACAGGCAGTGAGTGGTCTGAAAATATGTAAACAGGATCATGTTGACCTGCTGTAGTTTGAGTTACTAGTTCAGCCTCAGGGTTGGCAGCAACGGTAGCTAAAGACCAAACCATAACCATTCCATCTTCTGCCGCTGACACGAAAAATCTTCCATCTGGTGTAAACTTTAACAGTACCACTTTCTGATAGTGTCTACTTATTATAGACAATAGGTTGCCAGAAGCGATCTGCCATAAATAAATCTTTTCATCAATGCCTGCCACGCAAAACGCTCCATCGGGGCTAAATGCAAAAGCACTTGCTTTTCCTGGCAGAATGAACCGCATACCTTGTACTGTTTGATGCGAGTTCAAGGGCCAAATGTGTAAAATCGGTTTTGTTTTCTCTACAGCTGCTATGTAGTCGCTTCCGATGAATGAAAGGGTTTTTGCTTCAGATGTCCCACCGCCTTTGTATGTTTTGAGATTCGTGCCAGTATGAGGATCCCAAATGCAGCTAGTCCATAAAGTATTGTTTGAGTCAGTTGTCACTAACACTTCTAATAAGCTAGACATGTTGAGTTTATCTTAAAATACGTTTCTGTATTCGTAAAGTATGAATTTTGCACGTGGTATTGAAATAAGTACAACAACAATCTTTTATAACTTTTTTCTTTTCAAGTGACATGTAAATAATTGTTGCCAGAACAGCAATAACTAATTGTAATTGCATAATTTTTGAAAGCGCTTTAAACATATAGAAGAGCTACAATATAGCAGAGAGTGTTATAACGAGAACAACAATAAAATATTTAATAATTTTAATATGAGTGTGGTAGTGTTAACTTTATTCACACTTTAATAAATAAAATTCAATGGAAAGGAAAGTTAAGAATACCAGATCAAACGCTTTAAGATCAGCCAATCATAGTACTTTATGCCAATGCAGACCAATCGCAAGTAAGCTCATTTATGGTATAGCAGAAATTCTGTGTTCTGTGTTTACGTCAAAATTGTTGTCAGAAGTGACAGGAACATTACCTATATTATCCGGTGTCACTATTTAGTGCGAACTATTCAGTTAAATTTCTGGGTTCAACTGTATCAAGCCTTCAATCAACATGTTTAAGAAGTAAGTGATAGTTATTAATTTACCGAATAATTTTAATATAAATCTATTCTTTTGTTTAAATTTAAGGTTATAATTGTGACTTCTCTAAGCTAATAGGAAACCGCTCGTTTATTGGTCGATTTTCAGTCCAATATCCAATCAGAAAGTAGTATTTTTGCTTGACGTCACACGTGTGGAATAGTGTTGTGCATTGAACATTATAATCGATTAAACTTGGAATGAATATGGAATCGATTGTGGAGTCGGTATATTATGTTGCATCATTTTATTCGTTGCGAAATATACGCACACATAGTTGTAAAATGTATAGTCGTATGCGAAATGAAAAGCGTCAAGCAAACCACGCTAAGTCTGCACCGACACCGACCACCGACTTGGCAAGCGACAGTGTCAAATAACAACTTTGAATGTCAACTTCATATGGAAACATCAAAACATGACCTGTATTGGGAGCGTGCACGACTGTCACGCAACCTAGTGTCCGCAAGTCTAGGGGAAAACTTCAATTCACTACATCTTATAAAACTACTCTAAAACTAAAAACTACTGAACGGATTTTCATACGACTTTCATCTATCAATAGAGTGATTCTTGAGGAAGGCTTAAGTATATAACTTGTTAAGGTTTTGTGTAAATTGTTTGAAATATAACGATGTTGTCGGAAAAAATCACGCTGGCTAGGAGCTTTAATCGAAAACGCTGCCTAATCCGTTTGAGCTATAACAACACAATATATGGGGGGGTTGTTTCTCATTCATAGGTCTACAAAAAAGTCCGCGATGTTAAATGTCTATCTTTTAACGATAACTTACTATATCCATTCTTAACTTCTAGAAAAAGATCACGTAATATGTGGCATTTGCAAAGCTATTTACATGGATACATTATTAACAATTATCAAAATAAATACGTTAGTTATATTAAGCATTTCATACAGATTACAATGGTCCCTTACACCATTCAATTTAAATGAATATTTCAGGAGTAACCGTAAATCAAAGTTTCATTTCGAGCCATATATTTGTACGAAATGTTAAAGACGCTATCCGCAGTTAGTTCAAATTTTTACCACCTTATGCGCTGGGATCGCTTTACTTACCCCCAACATGCACTTCGCACGGTCCCAATAGTGGCACTTTTATTCTTTGTCACTCCAAAGTCTTCAGAGTTAGACGGAATATATTTGTGTACATGGGTTCGTATTCTTATCAAGCATACTGATAAGCTCAGATGAAATTATTAAATAAAATTTTGTACAGAATCGTATTACAAAAATTCTAATCGAATAAATAAGTAAGCTTAGTGCTTTGTAAGTTCATCTGATTTCATATATGTATATATATATATATATATATATATAATGTATATGTATTTGTATCAATACTATTTATGTTTGTGTATTTCTTATGACTGTATTGTGTTCTGTACATGTATAAATTGTATCACCTATACCTGATGTTTTTGCACCGCCTACAACTTATCTGCTTTGCCTAAAGGTTGACTGGTAGAGAATCCCTTTCGGCATTAAGTTCGCCTATTGTACAGTGTGTTTTCTTATGTGCAATAAAGTATATAAAAAAATAAAAATATACCCCAATACTCTGGATCTCACACCGTGTCGTATTCGTATTAGACTGTCACTGTCAAGGAGAAAGCGTACGATAGATGTACAAGGAAATTGCTCCTGATGGCTGGATTTATACGGTGCACCGAACCGTTCAGTGGTCTAGTAATACGGAAGTTATTTTATAAATTGTGAATTAAGGGCGGCAAGAAGGGGATTACTAAATCGGAGTTTATAATCTCCTTACTTCCCGTGGTACAGACAATGTTTTTCATCTCATTTAAGAAGAAAATAAAAGTTTTATGCGGATTAAGTGTCTATATTCTGTTAAATAACTTTGTCAGTAGAAAAAGGCGCGAAATTTAAATTTTCTATGGCACGATAAGTTATCGTCGATACCCCCTTCGCTCGCACCTAGATTTTTTAAATGTAACGCTTTTTTCTACCGACGGAAGTTGTCTACTACAGATTATAAATACGGTATAATTACAGATATCGTCAGCCGTTCTGTTTATTGTTTAATGTAAAGGCATGAAAGGCAGAGATCCATGTGGTATACAGCCACGATTCCAAATTGTGTAAAAAAATATTTAATTTGCTCTTAACTAGTAACATTACTTGATTTAAATTTATTCAGAAAATACAATACAGATTATTACACTAGAAATTGAATAAGTAAATATCGGATACGGCAACAAAATTAACTATGATAATTATAAAATTCATAAGTCAGTCTGTCAGTAGGAGTGTGGAAGGGCGGCACCATCATCGAAACCAAATAACTTCGCTGCTGGCTTCCATTCATGGCGGGTGCCTCGAATGCACGTGCTGGGCGCTCTAATTATTGAAGTTATTATACGAGCTCTCACCCAGCCTAAAAACGCGAGGATCTGTCCCAGCGAGATGCAAGTGCTTCCCCGAGGTGTTTAACAAAGAGTAGATAATTGTGGTGCAAAAACTCCATCAAAATATAACTTTTTAATTTATTTATAACTTGATTTTTAAATAAATATTTGCCTTATACCTTCTTAGTTCATATGACTTAGAGTCGGACCAAGTTACTCTCTCTACTCTTTAGTAACATATTTTTTTCTCCCTAGTGATTTATTTTGGGACGAGAGAATAAAAACTTATAATAGTAAGAGCTTTAAACTAGGGTAGAATCAGTCATGAGAATGTGGCTTAGTATGAATCCAGATTCTAGTAGTTTTGCCTGTACAGTTAAAACCGGTTAGGAAACAGCACAGTCGAATGCGATATACGCTCCTTTTTACCTGTGCAGTTGAACTGTGCAGGCAAAACGACGCAGACACCCTAGTGTGTATGACCGCTTTAGAGGTCGCGGGTTCGAACCCCCATAGTAATGTAATTTAGACACATACTATACAATAGGGTTGTTTCCATCTACAAATCATAGGGCAGAATTGTATCCCAATAAATTCTTTTGGATTATAAGAACATGTTAAACTATTTTTAGGGGACCTGTAATGACCATATTTTTGTAAATATTTAATTTAAAATATCTTTTGGCACACGTCACGTGACCAAACTCTCAGATTGACACTGTTAAGCGATAAACAACAAATGACAAATGTCAGTTGACAGTTCGTATCTTCTACGTGTGTATGTAGTTATGTGACAAACCGTAAACTGTGACGTCACACAATTTTCAAAGAGCGTTTTGGGCGCGAAAGCATCTATCATAATATATTTTGTTAATTTAACATATTTAAAGCCGTTTTTAGTATAAAAGTTGAATTTTTGAGGCAACTTTTAGTTAATATAGAACGTAATACAAGCGTTTCAAAAAATTTGAAACGACTCTATTAATAAATTATTATACTTACCAATTTTATTCCTTTTTTTAAATGCCAGTATTGCTAGTAATGCTAGTTTCGATTAATCGATTGTTTTTCGGATTTAGTGGGGGATTGTGCACATCCCTTTTTTCGATGACAACTGATAACTGCTAAAAGTGCTCAAGAGAGAACGAGAGGGCAGAAGCGATCGGAAAATCATGGCGCTCGGAGTGTAGAATTGTAGATTGACGACAGTTACTTTCTTGCAGCTGTTCGCTCACTGCGTGATACGTCCGGAGGTCACTTGCGTTTAGACATTGATCATTAACAAAATTATAGTTCATATGTTTGTTCCGTAACATTCTGTTATTGGACGTAAATGAATTAGAGAAGTGAAATCTTGCAACATTCAACAAAAGATATTGCATTGTGTGCACTGTGGTTTTAGTGACGTAACTGGATTTCTCGCAAACTGCCCTCTTGTTTACCGTTAAAGGTCGCCTATGTGTCGTCGTGTCGTCTGATGGTTGTGATTGACGCGTGAACAACAGTCAAGATGTGGGAGTTGGATTCCGATTCGGGGTCGCAGAGCGTGTCATCCGATGGGCTGCGACGACGTCAAGGATGGGACCCCGAGGGCGAGAGCCTGGCCTCGCACATGGACGAGCTGGACGAGGTGCTCGCGGAGGAGGAGGAAGGCTGTCCTTTACCGTCCACGCCCGAGGATCAACATCTGCTCGACGCGGAGATGGCTGAAGTGTTGAAAGCGGGTGTTCTGTCAGACGAGATCGATTTGGGAGCGCTGGCTCACAACGCCGCGGAGCAAGCAGAGGAGTTTGTGCGCAAAGTCTGGGAAGCGTCGTGGAATGTGTGCCACTTCCGCCATCTACCCCGTTGGCTGCAAGACAATGACTACCTCCACAAGGGCCACCGTCCGCCCCTGCCTTCCTTCAGCGCCTGTTTCGCCTCCATCTTCCGCATCCACACCGAAACTGGCAACATCTGGACCCATCTTCTTGGTTGCGTAGCCTTTATTGGCGTCGCTATCTACTTTCTTTCTCGACCATCCATCGAAATTCAAATGCAAGAGAAAATGATTTTCGGCGTATTCTTTGTGGGAGCTATTATCTGCCTTGGCTTTTCTTTTGCATATCACACACTCCACTGTCACTCTGAAATGGTTGGTAAATTGTTTTCTAAGCTTGATTATTGTGGAATAGCATTACTTATAATGGGGTCATTTGTTCCTTGGTTGTACTATAGTTTCTATTGCCACTACAGACCAAAGATTATTTATCTATCTGTAGTGGTTGTTTTAGGAATACTTTCTATAATAGTTTCGCTTTGGGATAGATTCTCAGAGCCTAGACTGCGGCCGCTTAGAGCCGGAGTGTTTATGGGCTTCGGTCTCTCTGGGGTGGTGCCAGCTATTCACTATGGCATAACAGAGGGCTGGTTTACTCAGGTCAGCAAGGCGTCACTGGGCTGGCTCGTCCTGATGGGTCTTCTTTACATTCTTGGAGCTATGTTCTATGCCCTGCGAGTCCCGGAGAGATGGTTCCCTGGGAAGTGTGACATCTGGTTCCAGTCCCATCAGATCTTCCATGTGCTTGTGATTGTGGCAGCCTTTGTCCACTACCATGGCATCAGCGAGTTGGCCTCCTACCGGGTGACAGTCGGAGAATGCACCATGCCCCCCTCTTCCATAGCTTTTTAGCCCCTTATAAATTGTGATAGTAGACCATAAATAAATTAGTAGGAAAATACATTCAATGACTACACACATTATATTTTTTTAACAATGTTGATTTTAATTGCATTTGGATATTTATTTTTATTATTAAATCACAGTTTTTAAAGTAATAATTATGTATTTAAATAAAGCACCAAGATTTAGGAATTTATGTATAATGATTGGCTATTCTAAAGGGCTTAAAATTTATTAATTTGTCTCAAAAAGGTTTGTTAATCATTATTGTTATAATTGTTTGAATAATTACTTTCTAATGTACTTTGCACTAAATATTGCACATTTTGTTTCATTTAGCAAGTAGTTTTAGGACTTTTAGGATAGTTTTTTGCATTATTTTTAATCCTTAGATCATTCTTGTACTTAATATTCTGTTCTGTAGGGCTGAGCTGGTTGGCTTTTTATAATTTGTCACCATGCCTGTCCCATTCTAACAAGTATCTAAGTGTGAAAGTGACGGGCATAGTGACAAGTGATAAAAATGGAACCATGCTGCTACCGCTGTACAACATTTTGTTCCTGCACATAGTCCAGTGATTGTGATTGATATAAGAGAATGAACTGACCACAAGACAAGCCCAAGATTCTCATTGTATAAACATGGTCCCATTTTCCATGACCATTGAAATTGAAAATTGTATTGCCTCTTGTGCAAGATTTGAACTAATTTCAATGCTCTAATTCCTTTGTATATCATTATAGCAGTTTTCCATTTCATAACTCATTCTTCATTGATTAATGTGTGTACATAAGTGCATAGTTTGTAGTTAATTTGTTGAATCTCATATTTGGGTACTGAGACATGTGTTGGTACTTGGCAGTCTTATGTCCATACAGCAATAATTGGATACATAGTATGAAGAGTGTATAGGTATTTATTTACCTTCATTCTTTTCTGCTATTGTTTCTCTATTTCTGTATATAATGGTAATATTCTGTACATATCTTTGCAAAGTCCTTGGAAAAAATAAAAGACAAGTAAACTCAATGGTTCCATGAAATATTTGCATTGGTTTTGTATGACTGTCAAGTAAATACTAGAATAGTATTATTACGGGTCTTATGTGCTTTTTCAATACAATTTTTTATTTAACATTCCATCACTTTAAATTCAATAACCATATTTTCAGACAGATATTTTGTGAGATTGATTTTCTCTATCTTTGTTTTAGAAAACTTGAGGTTTTATCACTGCTTTTCAATTACAACAATCACAGCGCTCATCATCTCATCAACATACAAAAATAAAATCAAATTGTAGTCTGCACTAAACTAAGCATAAAGTTAATAAAAGTATATTCTAAATTGTTGTAAGTGTTCATAAATGTAAAAATTTTATGAGAAAAAAAAAGTTACGCAGGTAAGTACATACCGTAAAACTACCCAACTATAGTCCAATACTGCAACTATGGTCCACAAGTTCAAAAGGAAATTAAGTATCTATACCAATGTTCCTTTTGGTATACTCCTTTGGTTTTACCTTCCATTTATAAACATACTTTGCCTTAGAACTACAAAAATATAGTAAAATACACACCTGAACGAGAAAAATTGAGTTTATTTGTGGACCATAGTTGGGAGCTTTGGACTATAGTTGGGTGGTTTTACGGTACCTACCTTTAAAAGTATACAGTGCATTGGTATGATGCAAAAAAAGATTAAGTTATTTGTGTACCTAGGATACTATTTTAGTATTACTTAACTGAAAGACGCTGTAACAATTCCTAAAAAAAAACGTAAAAACTAAAAAAAAAACATTGCTTTATACATAAAAACATAAAAATTTGTGTTTTCGTTATTGTGATGAGTGATCCAGCACTGGCATATCAAGGATAGTCGGCTTAGATTCGACTAACAATGAAGACAATATTTTTCACGTTGTATACAGTCACCTGTAATGTCTTGGACAACAAAATATTGTGTAGAGGACTCATTAAATTTAAAGTACACTACACTTTTTTTTTGAGTTGGTGCTTATATTTACAAGCTTTTATTTAAGTTACTAGCCCTGTTAGTATGTAAGTTAGTATGTTTGTTAGTTAGTGTGGATCAAATCTTGGAAGCTAAATTTGACCTATTTCCCGTTTTCCGATTGAGCTGAAAATTTGCATACATATGTAAGTCGGGTGACCATGCAATATTATGGTACCATCGAGCTGATCTGATGATAGAGACAGGAGGTGGCCATAGGAACTCCGTGATGAAACAACGCCAACCTAATTGTGTTTGGGGTTTTTAGAATTGTCTTAGTTGCCTGTGGTAAGAAAAGTACAAAAGCTTGTACCAAAAAGATTTTTTTGCCAAAAACTTATGTTTTTCCAGTCCGTTACCATTTTACGGAAGGAACGTAAAATGTATGGAAATTTTGGGACACTTCTATTAGGACAGAAAGAGCTTGTGATTCTGAGCAGAAATAACATAAAAATCCTAAATCTGAAAAAAAAGTGTAGTAACTTTATGTGTGGCCCAGAAATATTGTGTGGTTTGTTGTTCAAGATGTGACTGTAATTTTTTTGCACATTTAAAAATTATACTACCTGTTCAGCTATGCAGTATTCCGAGCCCCATTTTTTTGACATGCGGCAGTCTACTAGAAAACTGTCGAATTGAATTCAAACGTTCACTTTGCGCTTTTTGTTTCTTATACATCCAGAACTTTGGGAACGGAACGTACTCAACTTAGCATATACTACTGGCGTTCACCGAGGGGAGGTAAAAAAATGTGAAAAATGGGTCACGTAGTATGGACATTGTTTCTTAAGGGGGTTCAAGGAATACTGCGTAGTGCAATAGGGAAAGCATGCTATTAAAATTATATTATTGGTTAATTTATTTCTGAAAAATAGAGACCCAGTTTCAAAACTGGTGTTTGGGCACAATATGGCTTCAGATATAATTTTAATACATGTGTCTAATCAAACTTATTGTACTGTTTAGAAATAAATAGAAGTTAGAGTATATCTAAAACTACAAGATGATTGAGTAAATTTAAGCATTCACTTAAGAGATATTTGTTAAAAGAATATTTTTGTTTAGCATTATTGTTTGGTGGGATAAAATTATTATGTAATAAAATAAATTATCATACTATTATCTTTTCATTGAATAAGCCATGGAGCCATATTTTAACACACTTGAAGATACTGTTACACTCCGTTTGTGTCTGTATTAAAGTAGCTACCTACTCATTGCTGATGTGAAAAGTTGTATGTGCTACATGCTACGCTACACTACACGAGATCAAAGTTAATGACATCTTGTTCTTTAGAGTCCCTCGCTACACTCATGATTCTACATTAGAAATATATAGCATGTTTCACTTGCTCTGGACTCGAAACTAGCACTCGAAAGAAATTGAACTTTGCCCCTTTATAGTACAAATAACTACATCACCAAGTGGCGAGAACATATAGTGGCTTCTATGCCTACTTTCAAGAACTGTAACTACGCGAAAATAAAGATATTAAATGAATGTTGCATTTGTATATTAAAATCATTTTCTTAGGCTAACATTAGATACCAACCAGATTGCGCATTCGTCTCATGTGAATTTTCCGTAAGAATTGCTTTGTTTAACATTTTCCTTAACAATCGTACCTAGGTACGACTTACTCGTAATCCAGTAGATACCTACATACTTGACTTGGTATTTAACTATTACTTAGCTTTAATCGATTTGTTTTGAGATATGGAGATAGAATATCGATTTGCTGTCCGAATGTTATATACTCCTGTTTATAATTGTCTATCTCTATCGTTTTTGATTCATTTGAGCGATGGAATGTGTAGGTAATAGGTAATGTATTAAATACACCGTACACCTATATACCTATGTCGCCCTTTAGATTAACAGGTACGACGTAGGGTGGGTTCGCATTAAGTCGATTAATGGCACTTAGCCATCGCTATCAATAGCGCATCGCTATCAATTAAGCGATTGTCGAGCTTAGGAGTCGATTCAGCAGATATCTGAAGGATATTGACCTCTGATCCAGACGCGATGACCTTATTCACGTTAAACTGTGACGTCAGGTTAGATTGTTTACCTGCGGCCTGCGGCGGCGCGTAATATAATTCTGGAAGACATTTAGAAGTTAAAAGTTTAAAAGTTCAATAGCGCTACCCACTAGGCTAGGACTGCCAGGAGGTCGTACTTAATAATTATAACACTACTTAATATAATATGTACTTAATATGTATGTATATGTATTTTAATATGTACTTAATTATTACAGTACTGGCCAATAAATTATTGATATTATCAACTCCATGTTTTTACGGTAGATTTTTTTTTTTATATTTGTGTTTCCACCTCACTACTTTGAGTAGTCCAGCAGTGGCAGCATGGTTCCACTTTTATTGCTTGTCACTATGCCCGTCACTTTCGCACTTACATACTTGTTAGAACGTGACAGGCATGGTGACAAATGATAAAGAGCCGACCATCTTAGCCCTACAGTAGTCCTTTGTGCGAGCGATAAGAAAATTGATCTCATGTAACGGTTTTTCAACAGGGATTTTTTTTTAAATATATGGTCAACTTATTTTTTTATTATAGCTTTTTTAGTAATATTTTGAGTCTCCTATTGTAATTCACAGTATTCCATTGTAGTATTCATCATATATTTTTATACAATGACTAGTAAAAAACCCCCTTAATGTACCCCCTTATTCATAAACATCTACTAAAGTTGACAAGCCGCTAATAATCGTTTGTCCCTTTCCATTATACCAATACGTCGGAAAAGGACAAACGATTATTAGCGGCGGCTTGTCAACTTTAGTATGTAAACGTTTATGAATATAAGGGGGTTAATCTACAAATATTGTTTACTCTATACGTGTTGAAACAAAAAACGACACTTTTTACAGCCAGTACTGTTACTTTAAGTAACCTCTTTATTGCGGTTATTTGTAATACAACGATAAGCTATTGAATTAAACTCCTTTATCACGAGACCTACTCATAAATTGCGATATGATAAAGTGACAGGTTGTACATCTACTCGAAACATCCTGGATGGACTTATTATAAATGCGAAAGTGTGTCTGTCTGTTTACCTGTCTGTCTGTCTGTTTGTTACCTCTTCACTCTTAAATCGCTGAACCGATTTAGTTGAAATTTAGTACAGAGTTTGAGTCCCGGGGAAAGGACATAAGAAATATTTTATCCCGGAACGCATTCCTTAAGGGGGTGAAATTTATCTTACATTCGGGGTGGAATTGGTGGAATTGATGCATTGCCTGATATCAAGACAATATAATTGTCTCTTAAATATTTGAATAAAAAAAAAACATATTGGGTAAAAAAGGCTGCCCAAATTACTACTTTGAGTAATGTTAATTAATGGGCAAAAGCTATATCGTACCTAATAGTTAATATTTTATCAATGGTTACACGTGATGGTGTACATATTTATTGTTTTCGAAACTGACTCACATGATATCAGCGATTCCGGCAGTTTAACTTATCTATATACACTATTACAGATATCTTTATACATAGATATAGGGCTGTGCCTATTATAGGACTGTGTTCCTCACGATATTTAAATCATAGATAGAAATTCTTTAGGCAACCCTCAACATGGAAGCGAGACCGCCTATTCTCATGTAAATTAAATATTATATGTATAGCTACAAAATTTTAATCGATCGGTGATGTGTGATGTGCTTTTGTAGAATAAAATACGATATCTGTGTTAGTCTATGGAATCTTATTAAACTAACTTTGTGCCTTATGATATGACAAAACCCCCCCTTAAGATTCATGCCTTAAACTTTGACGATTAGACGATCAAGCGTTAGGATTAGGACACTTCACGAGCATCATGCTTCATGCTTCGTAGGGATCCTGTTATTCGTCTTTTGTTTTTCATTTACCTACAAAATACTATAATTTAATCAGATTGTGACGTTGAAATGTATTTTCTTTCCTTCTTGTGGTAAACGATCCATGAGAACTATACACCGATAGTAATCCGATCAGAGAAGCCTCACTGTAAACTGAGCAGTGCCATGGAAAATTCTCCGCTAGCCTTTTCCGCCGACTACATCTGCTTGGAATTAGTAATTTGAGTAGCGTAATTTTTATCCAAATACAGATACATGTTTTGTAATGATTCTCCATACAACTTTCTTATTTGAGAGACAATTATAATAACGCATAGTTAAAGTTGAATGGCAATCATTCAATTTGAGCATATTTTTAGCAATAAGACCGCCTGTTGTTACCTGGTTCTATTTTGCTTTAAAATTCATTTGTAGTTTTACATGTATGTAAAATGTATAATTGTTGTTGCAATAAAGAATATTTACTTTACTTACTTATCTCACTTCCACCCGCTTTTTGGGATAAAAATATCCTATGTCTCTTCCCTGGGACTCAAAATGTATTTGCCAATTAATATAGAATACTAAGTATTTTATCTTTTCTTTGCCACGAGATAACCACGACATGGCATACCTTCTGTACGTAATAAGTAGAAAAGTTAATCACACACGTAGCTACGAGTATGAAAGCCTAATGACATGTAGAGTCCGTGCGGAAAGAGAAGAGTCGTGGAATGTATGGGGTCCAATACATTCCACGACTCTTCTCATTCCGAACAGACACTAATGTTGTTTACGTCTCTTAACAACCTACTATTAGCATGAACGCCAGACGGTACACAATTATCTAATTACCCAAGCTTACAACTTGCTTGCTTGTATCAAATGTCTCTTTGAGCTGAAATCCCGCGATCCCCATCCATTCGGCTTGGTCATTTTGTAAAGAAATCTAACAACTGGATCGATCAAAAAATAGTGTATATTATAAATTTATTATCGAACTTGCTCACAAAATTTTACGACAATCGGTTAAGAAATGCGACCTGACCGACAAGAAAGCCATAATAATAAATGTGTAAGGATATCTTATGATATTTATTCATTTTAAATCCTCCAACACGGCTAGCACAGCTCGCGCGATAAAGACAAATTGGTGTAGGCGCGATTTGGTGTTTGAAGTTGGCCGATTTGCGGCAAGATATGCTAGCCGAACTACACATACACCCCCCCCCCCTCCAGGTGGGGTTGGAAATGGAACCCATTACACACATCTTAAACTAAGGTTGAATTTATTTACTACATAACGTTTGGCATAAAGCTCAGCCAAACTTCATGAATATACCCACCATTTTCGTAGCAAGTTAAATTCGATATTCACCCACGTCCATTCTGCCTCAGAAATTTGATATAAAGTAGATATAACTAGATTGGTGCAACTTTCCCGATGTGCATCATTGCATACAGTATTTGCAACTGTGCCAAGTTTTGTGTTTTGATTGTCAAATAAATTTAGGAACAGGAAAGGAGTAGGACAGGGATAGCAAACCTTTATCGATTATGTCTGTTTAAAAAAAGACGCGACCTTTCCGGTTTATCCCTTAAGCCACGCATTCAATTTTGCCAGAGCTTAACTCAGCGAATTCCTTAACACCAGTTAATCATGCTTACATCACAAAGGCTGTGACTTCAGGCAAACAATCCGTCCCTAGAATTAATAACTACTACAAGGATAGAACCCTTAGGAAAAGAATTCCATACTTACTTAATAGTTTGTCTGAAGCCATAAGACGTGAAATTAATAAGACTATATTTAAATCTCCGTTAAAAACATTTTCATACATTCTAGTCAGTAAAGTCATTAAATACCTACTATAAGTTGTTTTAGTTACATAACTAGAGACTGACGACCCCACAGGCCCACAGTCAAACTCATTGTTGAGTTTTTGGGGCTACGACAATTTTTAAGAATACCATTGTATATGAATAAATAAATAATAATAATAACGCGCTACAAAACAACTAAGGGCCTACCGCGAAAAACGAAAATCGAAACTTCGTTATCTGCTCCTCTATCACACGAATATGGAAAAGCGAAAAAGAGGCAGAACGAAATTTTGATTTTAGTTTTTCCGGGTAGGCCCTCTAATGCTTACCTAGTGCTATTCGTTTAGTCCTAGAAGACATAGGACATCTTTTTGCGATTAAAAACATACAGGTAGGTTATTCAGCTTGGAGAGGGATTGTGTGTTGGATGGAATTTTGATTGCTGCATATTACTGATAATTTTCCCGTGCGTGTCCGTTGGTGTATATGTATCAAAACTAAAGGCGAATATTTTGAAGATTGTAAAAAACGTTTAGGTATGTAAGAAAAAAACTAGATAGGTGTTAATCAAGGATAATCATGCGCCCTGTTAAAGTGTTTTTTTTTTAATCTTGAAACGATTTCATATCTTAAGTAACCAATTTACTAACCTAACTTTATAACCAACCGGCATCGCGTTTGTACCTGCAATACTTGTTTTAAAAGAAAAAGGACATATATTTGTAGTATGTCGTTATAGTTAAGCCTTTTAGATTTTAGGACAATTGCATCGCACACTACTTTTATGGGTCAGTAACGAATAAAGACGTGAAGGAAATAAATTATCGTTCGTTCGTTTTACCGTTAGATGATATTGCTAGTTGGGCCGTTTATAGGAACCTTTTAACAACGATCTATCTGTATCCATACTTATGAAAGGTCAAATATTACTAATAAAGGTCGAGACACCTGCCTAAGAGGCAACAGAGAAGTGGTCATTTCCCCATACAAACGTACTCGACTGTCTCCTCCGTGGTTTTTGCAGCTACAGCAATGATTTTTTCAACACAAATTATTATTATTAATATCTGTGTCGAACGTGCTTTTTTTGATGTTTTTGTTTCTTAAGGCGCCAGTGCACTTCAAATATTCGCAAAAACGGCGTAATTTACAAGGCCGCAAAGAGAAGCATGGTATTCAAACCTGACATCAATTAGCCTAAAAAGCAAAAGAGTCCGACAGATAATTTCATTACCATTTAGATCTCAGTACCTGGGCGACCGAGCGTTGCTCGGTTATAACTATTTATTGTAATATGGTGGTGTATAGGTGATAATCTTAACTACATTTTTTTACTAAATTAAACTTGTCTAAAACAATAAAAATTAAAAAATTATATATAAACTTGAACATATAAAAAAAAAAACAAAAGTTAGTCACCGGGCGAGATTCGAACCCGTAACACTCGTTTAGCAGTCCGCGTCTTAATAACCCGCTGGACCAGACGGACAGTGGCCGGCAACACGAAATTAGCGACCATATTCTGCGTCGAAAGAAAAACGCATGAAAACTCGAATACACGCGTTTTCCCAAACATAAGACTAATCTAGATAGATTGTATACCCCCAAAAACCCCCATATACCAAATTTCACCGAAATCGTTATAGCCGTTTCCGAGATCACAGAAATATATATACATATATATATATATATATATAAAAGAATTGCTCGTTTAAAGGTATTAGATAATTTCGTTACATTTGGTTAAGTTTTGGAGGAGGCAGCAGTCGAGTACGAAACATCGTTTTTTGGGATTTTTACGCAGGATTTTTCGCCTAACCTGGCGTTGTCCTTATCGCACTAGTTTTAAGAACCGCTTCCATTAGCGAGACGTATATATCCACCTAAAATATTCAAATCTCAGTTCCCGTATCCTCCTAAGGGCCAGCTGAACCCAACCGTCTATCAAATGTCATCGTATGGGAGAGATACCTAGTACCTACTTCATATCCTGTACCATCTGCTTGCTTTCAACGTTCGGTCAATGAATTTAATTTTAGGGCCATTTTATATTTCGTACCTTGTCACAGTACTTTACAGTGACAATATTAAGAGGTCCCTAGCGACTTTCATATCGATTGTCAGATTGTTACTGTAACAAGGTACGAAATGGTACCTACTGAAATTATGTTCTCTGACTGTACGAGTTCACAATTCAAAACTCAAACTCTTGTGTTAGGCGCACTGCGCTGTTAGAGCCCATGCAGAGAAAGAGGATGAGATATTTTTAAGTTGTATTTTTTTTAATTGAATTTTCTGACGAAAGGTAGCAGCAGAATTAATAGGAACAACTTAAATTATATAAAACAAACTTAGAAACAAATTTAAATTATATAAATACGTATATATATCATTTATATCAAATGCGATTGGGATTTTGGCGTCCCGCCCGAACAGCCGCATATCTCCATTTTGCGCATTACGGGATTGTTAGAGTCCAATCACTCACAGTTTTTGAGGAAAAAAAAAATTTGTTTACGTGCTTAATTCTTTCTGCGCCCATCGCTGCAGTTATAATTCATTCTGTAGCTAAGTACAGTCGCCATCAGATATATCGGAGCGGTCATGGTGCTCAAAAATATCTGAACACGCACTCCAGCGCCTTGACAATAGAGGCGTGTACGGATTTTCAATATTTTCATGCTGTGTTCACCAATCAATAGACTTATTCTCGAGGAATGATTAATTTGTTTGTGTAACCCGTGCGAAGCCGGGGCGGGTCGCTAGTGAAAAGTCAGACTGAACGTGATTTAGTATTGCTTAGAATATTTAAATGTTTTTTTAATACAGTTGCTCATAAAGTGCTATTTTACATAGCTGTTTAGCGTGCGGAAAGTTGGATTTCGCGAACTAGTGCTTATTACTTTTCCACGTGTTCCAATTCATGACTACTTATTGAAGAGTGTTAATGTTAGTTTCCTTTAAAAGTCGTAATCAACATAAAAACATACTGTTTATGTAAAAATAATAAATTTAAGCATATTTCATATATCATTACTTACCTCTTCATCATTATAACACGTTTATTTTTTAATATTGAATATTGAAAAACCATTCTTAATAAGTTGTCTGAATGGAACGGATTAGCTGCCGAAACGCCTGTCAAACCAGAGGCGTTTTTTCTTACCGCAAGAATGTTTTAAGTTTCCAAAGGCAACATTCGATATTGTTTTCATACAATTTAAATATACGATAGGTACACAAATAATCGTAAAATACTTAGGTAATAATAGTATAATATTTTATATTTACAATTGTTTCTGTCTTATAGTACATGCATAAAAAAAGTACTTGTTGTTTTTATTATTTTTTCGCAACTGTATTAATAAACGTCGTTCGCTACACGTGCGATGTAATTCTTCACTCGTCCCGATATCTCGGTACTCGTGAAGTAATGACATACTTTCCGCACTAGCATCGAAATGTACTATTTTTACTCTTCATAACATCGGTCTTCCTGAATTGTTAACGTGGATAATACTCGACACGTGTCGAGCATTTATTTATTTACGACATATTACAAAACAGCCACCCACGCCGCGTCTATCTTTAGATCCACAATCCCGACATAAGCAATACGTGAGACAAATCTACCCTTTAGAAGTAATAACACAATACATATATCTTATTATTTCACTTCTCAACAACAATACAGAGAATACAGCAATTTGAGTAGAGATCTTCCTCAGACAACCTTAAGAGGGAAGTATATACCACGCGACCGTCCATCACAAAAATAGAAAACGTTTTTCCACTTCTAAATATTTACCATCATCCATGATTTTTAGGGTTCCGTAGTCAAATGGCAAAAAACGGAACCCTTATAGATTCGTCATGTCCGTCTGTCTGTCCGATTCTGTCACAGCCACTTTTTTCCGAAACTATAAGAGCTATACTGTTCAAACTTAGTAAGTGGATGTATTCTATGAACCGCATTAAGATGTTCACACAAAAATATAAAAATAACAATAAATTTTGGGGGTTCCTCATACTTAGAACTGAAACTCAAAAAATCTTTTTTCATCAAACCCATACGTGTGGGGTATCTATGGATAGATCTTCAAAAATGATATTGAGGTTTCTAATATCATTTTTTTCTAAAATGAATAGATTGCGCGAGAGACACTTCCAAAGTGGTAAAATGTGTGTCCCCCCCCCGTAACTTCTAAAATAACAGAATGAAAAAACTAAAAAAAATATATGATATACATTGTCATGCAAACTTCCACCGAAAATTGGTTTGAACGAGATCTAGTAAGTAGTTTTTTTTAATACGTCATAAAATTAAAAAAAAAAATTTTTTTTCATCAAACCCATACGTGTGGGGTATCTTTGGATAGGTCGTCAAAAATGATATTTAGGCTTCTAATATCATTTTTTTCTAAACTGAATACTTGAATAGTTTGCGCGAGAGACACTTCCAAAGTGAAAAAATGTGTGCCCCCCCCCCACCCCCCCCCTGTAACTTCTAAAATAACAGAATGAAAAATCTAAAAAATATATATGATATACATTACCATGCAAACTTCCACCGAAAATTGGTTTGAACGAGATCTAGTGAGTAGTTTTTTTTTAATACTTCATAAAATTTAAAAAAAATTTTTTTCATCAAACCCATACGTGTGGGGTATCTATGGATAGGTCTTCAAAAATGATATTTAGGTTCCTAATATAATTTTTTTCTAAACTGAATATTTTGCGCGAGAGACACTTCCAAAGTGGTAAAATGTGTGTCCAAAGTGGTAAAATGTTGAACAAGATCTAGCAAGTAGATTTTTTTTTAATACGTCTCAAATGGTACGGAACCCTTCATGCGCGAGTCCGACTCGCACTTGGCCGCTTTTTTAGTATGTTATTGACACAATGAAAATCTAGGTTTATAAGTTTTCCTTTTTTTTTGTTAAACGAAAAATATACACCTAGAATATAAATATATTATGCTTGTTGAAATGAAATCGAGCAATACCTACTTTACATGACAATGCAGTAACAGACTGACTAAATAGGTAAACAAACCTAGTTAGTTAGTCAGTTATTGCTACTAATGTTTATTGTTAGCTTAATGTTTATCTAGTCTGCCTATCTAAAGCTATTACAATTGTTTGTAAGAAATCGCACTCGCAATATAAATAAATATAGCTATAAATTAAGTAAGCAATAACTTACTTGACAATGTTGGAGGGTAGAATAAGTTTTCTGCCAACAAACTGCTATGCAGTTTGGCAGAGAAGTGATCATAGCCGGTGTAACTTCTCTTTTATAAATAATAAAAAAAAAAAACAAGTGATCGACATCAAAATCAAAGTGATTTAGTTAGTGGAAAACGTTTTCTTTTCTCCCGAAATGGAATTTCATAGAAAAAGTACCGTTATTTTGCTTAGGATCGCAAAACTATTCTTCCCTCTTAAGGTAGGGAACTAGCGAACTAGAGGTAAACCAAGCTAAGTTGGCACTGATTTTGATGGTCCAGACTGGCGCCATCTAATAGATCAAAGGCCAAAGGTATAGCAGCATCTTTTCGAGCGATGGCGCCATAACCTGTAGGTAGTGCCCGGTAAGATGGCGCCGTGTGTATGTGTTAAATTCAATTAAATACATATTCAGTGAAAGAATAAGGATCAAAATAAAACGGTGTTCTAAAAGTTTTAATTATGTGTCGAAAGATGGCAGTAAATTAACATGGCTATAAAGTTTTCTTTGACAATACACTTCTATTTCAAATTCTCTTTGCTAATACGATTAGCTCCGCTGTCTTGGATAAGATAAATATAGATCAAGCAAGTTACGTTCACGGCCATCTGGCATCGTACTCGATTCAAGAATGGCATTCCATAGCTATATTAAAACAAAACACAGGTGACACCTCTGAAGTTGCTTTCCTTTGCATATCGTCTGCCGAATATTCCTGCGGTGGCAGCATGATGCTTCCACGGTTGATTTTATCGCCTGTCACTATGTAATGTAAGTACGTCCGTCACTTTCGCAAAACATACAAAAGTAAAAAAAAAAAACAAAAAAAAATCTTTATCCTCTATAAACATCATTAAATAATAATCTTTATTATTGTGTGATGAGCATGGATATTTGATCCTGAGTCATGGGTGTTTTCTATGTATTTAAGTATTTATAAATATTTATATATTATATATATCGTTGTCTAAGTACCCTCAACACAAGCCTTATTGAGCTTACTGTGGGACTTAGTCAACTTGTGTAATAAAGTCCTATAATATTTATTTATTTATTTATATTTATTTATTTATTGGTGGAATTGACTTATATTTATTTTTTCCTTCTTATGACCTCAGGAATACGTGGTAAAAAAAATCCGTTTCCTCGCAGGTACCTTGTAAAAGATCGCTCTCCCCCGTGAAAAAAAAGATTCTTGAGACCACGAAACGTCGGAGATAATTTTAAGGCTTAATTATACGCGATTTTTTATTATTTATTATTAGTCATAGTCATTTATTTATAATATTATAAATGTTACAGGTCAAGTCATTTAGGTATTAATCAGTTGCAATATAACATTCAAAATACTTAATTAAAATATTCGGATTGGTACCATGTCAATTATTCAATTAGGCATTATTAAGTTGCAAATAAACATATTTTTCCTAGCGTTTGTCCGGGCTTATTGCCGGTTCGGCTGGGATCCGCTTGGCAACTAATCCCAAGAATTGGCGCAGGCACTAACTTTTACGAAAGCGACTGCCATCTGACCTTCCAACCCAGAGGCCTTAAGGTCTTCGCACACTATACCAATTCCACACCAACTCAACTCACTTTTGGTTCACCTTAGTGGACGACGAGTGGACGACGCGTAGACCATCCGACAGTTACCTAAATTTTAAATATTATACTATAGGACGTACAAGATAAGGCTTTAATTTCAATATATAATTTTGAGTCTAGTGGCTGTTGAGTTGTAACAATGTGCTAAGACCTTTATTGGATTAGAGATACTTGCCAATTTTAAATAATGATTTAGGTTTTATAGTGAAATAAGTATTATTTTAGGTGACTTGTAGAAAAAGTATTGTATGCCATAGTGATAACTCAACTCTCTCTCTCTCTCTCTCTATTATATCGTGAATGTATAAAATACTATTACACGCCTCTAAAACACTATAACAATGAGGTCGTGTACATATATTTTTGGACTCTTTACTTTGGACTTATTATTTAAGCTAACGTGGGTTGTAAACACGTTTGCGAACTCAACAGTACGAGTATAGTAATTTGGTTGATTTTCCTTTCAGTCAGGTCAGACATCACCTGTCAAAGGCATTCTCTTGTAAAAGAGATGTCTGTTTGTTAATTAACTGCTAATTGAAAACTGTGAATAATTAAATAATGAACATTTATTTATTGTTTGTTTCCAAGTATTTTAAATTTTAATTTATGTTGTGGTAGGTTTGAATAATAAAGTTTTATACCGACTTCAAAAAGGAGGAGGTTACTATGATTACACGGAACTTAATAGAACGATTTCCAAAATATATTTTTTGTGTAAGAGGGTATTATGTTTCTAGTTGATTCCATTGTTATCAGGTCAGGATCTGACGACGGGGCCCTGGAGAATGCGAGAGAACTCTTTCAATATTAGAGAGAGAGAGAGAGAGAGAGAGATTTTTATGTGTATCCAAGTATACATTACATTACTTGGTAACATTTTGGCACATTGACCCTGAGGTATAGCAAAACATTCTTAATACTAAAACAAATACATATAAGGTTTATAATTATGGATTATGACATATGTGACGAACATAACGTGACTTAAAATAGCATAAATATTATGCGTAATTGCGTAGGTAACAATAAATTAGGAACGATTTAGTCACACTTAAAGTGATATCGTTTTTAGGGTTCCGTACCTCAAAAGGAAAAACGATATTAGTTATTTACGATACAAGTGCGAAAAATAGGAAATTCGTAACGAGTGGCGATAAATTAAAACACGACCGAAGTTCGATCGACACGAGTTGCGAATTAGGTACCTATTCGCACATGTATCGTACAACGTTTTACAGTGCATATGACCCTTTAAATTTTCGACATAGTTACATAATGTGCTAATTTACGCACTAGTGTTGAAGAGTAGGACCTTATGCTGTACTGTAAATTAAATTATTTCACAGTACCTACCTAATTTTGTATTAATATGCCTATATGTATATCTTATTTATTAGTATCACATTTGATAAATATAGATAACGCTGTGTAAAGTAAACACGAAATGAACTTTGAACACGAATGGAGGTACGTGGACGAATGATTATTGATTAAGCACCTTTAGTTTTAGGGTTTCATGTTTTCTTTCAAGAATTAGGAAAAAAAGTCAGTTGTAGTATCTTCCATTTCTGTAATTTTTTCAGTATTTTCCATCACCCAAATCTCAAAAGCCCTCTAGAAACACGATTTAATTGACTCGGCTCGGCCTTACCCACAACCGGTATCAATGTGTTCGGACAGTTCTCCTGATCACCGTACATGCGGTAGTAAAGCGGAAAAATGGTGGAGGGGATAGTAATGACGTCACAAAGATGGCGGCCGGACCTATTCTTTTTGGCGGTGTATCTCGAAAACCACTTAACCGATTTTAATCATCGAGGTGTCAAATAATAGCTTATATTATGGAGATTATTTCCTTTTCTACAAACATTTACGTGAAACCTATAGGAAAAAAAATAATCACAAAAAACAGTTTTTTTATAAAATTATTATTTTTTATTTTGTAAAAATCTCCGTAAATATTAGCATTTCGCAAATTTTGTTTAATATAAAACATATTGCTTCATTATCAAGGAATATAATGAGCCTTAAAACATACAGATCGAGTAATAAACAATGAAGCTACACTCATTTATTTGCGCATGGGTAACGATAACTGGCTTTTACCGGTCGAAACTGTGGTGACTGTTACGATACGTATTGAATGGAATTTATAGAGTATCGGTTTTAATTACTGAAATTATAATGACAATTATAAAAACCAGACACAATAATGTTACCTTACTTCGACGTTTAGTCTCTTTTTTCGTCTTAATCATAGGTAGGTACATATTTCTTTTTACTTAAAAATTTTATACAGGGTGAACTTTTAACCACCAGTCATACTCTGCGCAGCGACTTTATAGGTCATACTTAACAACTTTTACTATGGGACCAATTCCGAAATCGCGAAAAAAATTTTGACTGTCCCATATAAAGGTGCGACCAACTTTACCAGACCAACACTTTTCCAAACTGAGCTACAGCTGTCCGATGAAGTTAAGTACTTAGGACTAACTCTCGACAATAAACTCAATTGGAACAACCACATCAACAAACGGATAGACAAGGCGGGAGTTGTCTTCTGGCAGTGCAGAAGGATGATTGGTAAGAGGTGGGGACTCAACCCGAAAATTACCCTCTGGCTCTATAAGACGATAATCCGCCCCTTACTCTGTTACGGTGCTCTGGTTTGGTGGCCAAGAACAAACCTAGGCAACGTACGAGACAAACTACAAATACTTCAAAGGCTCGCATGCGCGGCCACCACTGGCTGCACGAGGTCTACCCCGACTGCAGCCATGGAGGTCATGCTAAACCTTCCACCGCTGCACCTACACATACAGCAAGAGGCCAGTCTCTCAGCGGTAAGGTTGCGAACCCTCAAGATATGGTCTAACATCACAGGAGCTCTTCACACAAAATGCCTGGAAAAGGTGTATGACGAATTTCCAGTGCTTAGGTCAGGCACGGACCGGATTCACAAACAAGCTATCTTCGATAAAAGGTACAAAATACAGTTATATGAGGACGACAATCATGAAGGACTCAATCCCCGGGAGCTGAGAATCTTCACTGATGGGTCCAAAACAGACAGCGGATCGGGCTCTGGAACCTTCTCAGAAGACCTGAACATGTCGATCACCACTCCGCTAGGAGCCCATAACTCGGTATTCCAAGCTGAGTGCATGGGCATCATAAACGCGGCGGCTGCCATCACTGCAAGGAAGGTAGTAGGATCCTCCATCCGCATACTCTCCGAGAGTGAACTTTTAACCACCAGTCATACTCTGCGCAGCGACTTTATAGGTCATACTGAACAATTTTTACTATTAGTAGTCCCCAAGCCGCTCCGAGGCTAGATTTAATTGACTCAGCTCGGCCTTACCCACAACCGGTATCAATGTGTTCGGGCGTTTCTCCTGATCACGGTACATGCGGTAGTAAAGCGGAAAAATGGTGGGAGGGGATAGTAATGACGTCACAAAGATGGCGTCCGGACCTATTCTTTTTGGCGGTGTATCTCGAAAACCACTTAACCGATTGTATTCATCGAGGTGTCAACTAATAGCTTATATTATGGAGATTATTTTCTTTTTACAAACATTTACGTGAAACCTATAGGAAAATAATAATCACAAAAAAACATTTTTTTTTATACATTTGGTTGGTCGGTTTGTCTTATGTTTTAAAGCAGTAAAATCTTTCAAGTCGAAACACAGTATAAATATACATTTTGTTGTCTAATCTAAAAGTATGATGTTCATTGTTTAAGACTGATTAGTGATTACTGAATTAAATAACGTGCTATTTGTTATTTTTGTTTTATTTTTTAAATCAGGTATTAATTTATTCACTATGTATCACTATACAGGCAAAATGTGTATCATAGTTGGTCTGTAAGTACTTACTACTTGTGTCGAATATAGGTATAAGATGAAATTTTAACCACCAGCCATACTCTGCGCAGTGACTTTACAGGTCATACTGAACAACTTTTATTATGGGACCAATGCCGAATTACGCAAGAAAATTTGGATCTGGAATGACACCCACTGGCTGTGCCCTACCACACAAAGCGAGATGACATTCACAATGCCCATACCTCTCTTTTGGACGTAGTTTAAGGACGTACCCGGGTCCATGACGCATGCTCGCCACACCGCTGCTTAAAATAAGCTGACGCACCGTAAATTGAACTGCGTAAAAATCGCAAAAAATATTACACGGAGATCTTATGGCAGACACCGTACCGGTGACGTAAAAGACGCAACTGTTTTGCGAACAAAAAAGATTCGCGTGAAGCACGTCACTGCGATTCCGTACCGTCACCGTTTTTTAAACAGCGGTGTGGGGAGCATGCGTCAAAAACGGTACGCATACGACGCGTCACTGCGATTCCGTATCGTGACCGTTTTTTAAGCTGCGGTCTGGTCGCACCTTGTATTGTATTGTATTGTATTCGGGCGATTTTTCCGCAACTCGACGACTTGCGCCTATTTTGCGTGATATGTTGGGGGTGGGCTAGTCCTGCCAGCCCAGCTCCTCGAGGAATCCTATCAAACCTTTGATGTTGAGTAGGACCTCGGGGAGGTCTCTCGGAGATCCGAGATGTTTAGCCCTGTATGGAGTCACTCCGATGCATTCCAGCACCACGTGAGAGGCTGTTTCTTCTGTCTCCATGCAACCTCGGCACAGGGGACTGTCTGTGACACCTGTTGTGAAAAGATGTTTGTTAAATAGTCCATGACCTGTTATGACACTGGTTACCATACTCAGTCGGACCTTCCCTAGTTGCAGGAGCGCCCTTGTGAGTTTTCCGTTGATGCCAGGCATGGCTTCTTTTGCCTGTCTGCATCCAGTCTGGTTCAGCCAGTGTTCTGTGTGTAGTTTCCCTGTACGTGCCAGCAGCATTGAGCGTACCTTGCTAAATGGTATCGGAAGAATCGGTTCCGGACCAATCGCCCCCGCATTCGATCCTTGCCTGGCAAGCTCGTCCGCAGCATCGTTACCTCGGGATCCACTGTGTCCCTTGATCCATTGTAGGGTGATCTTGTTATTATGACATACCTCCATTAGTCGTTCGTGGCATTCGTGTATAAGTTTGGATGTAACTATATGGCTATTTAGAGCCATTAAGACTGCTCTACTCTCGGAGAGTATGCGGATGGAGGATCCTACTACCTTCCTTGCAGTGATGGCAGCCGCCGCGTTTATGATGCCCATGCACTCAGCTTGGAATACCGAGTTATGGGCTCCTAGCGGAGTGGTGATCGACATGTTCAGGTCTTCTGAGAAGGTTCCAGAGCCCGATCCGCTGTCTGTTTTGGACCCATCAGTGAAGATTCTCAGCTCCCGGGGATTGAGTCCTTCATGATTGTCGTCCTCATATAACTGTATTTTGTACCTTTTATCGAAGATAGCTTGTTTGTGAATCCGGTCCGTGCCTGACCTAAGCACTGGAAATTCGTCATACACCTTTTCCAGGCATTTTGTGTGAAGAGCTCCTGTGATGTTAGACCATATCTTGAGGGTTCGCAACCTTACCGCTGAGAGACTGGCCTCTTGCTGTATGTGTAGGTGCAGCGGTGGAAGGTTTAGCATGACCTCCATGGCTGCAGTCGGGGTAGACCTCGTGCAGCCAGTGGTGGCCGCGCATGCGAGCCTTTGAAGTATTTGTAGTTTGTCTCGTACGTTGCCTAGGTTTGTTCTTGGCCACCAAACCAGAGCACCGTAACAGAGTAAGGGGCGGATTATCGTCTTATAGAGCCAGAGGGTAATTTTCGGGTTGAGTCCCCACCTCTTACCAATCATCCTTCTGCACTGCCAGAAGACAACTCCCGCCTTGTCTATCCGTTTGTTGATGTGGTTGTTCCAATTGAGTTTATTGTCGACAGTTAGTCCTAAGTACTTAACTTCATCGGACAGCTGTAGCTCAGTTTGGAAAAGTGTTGGTCTGGTAAAGTTGGTCGCACCTTTATATGGGACAGTCAAAATTTTTTTCGCGATTTCGGAATTGGTCCCATAGTAAAAGTTGTTAAGTATGACCTATAAAGTCGCTGCGCAGAGTATGACTGGTGGTTAAAAGTTCACCCTGTATAAACTTTTTAAGTAAAAAGAAATATGTACCTACCTATGATTAAGACGAAAAAAGAGACTAAACGTCGAAGTAAGGTAACATTATTGTGTCTGGTTTTTATAATTGTCATTATAATTTCAGTAATTAAAACCGATACTCTATAAATTCCATTCAATACGTATCGTAACAGTCACCACAGTTTCGACCGGTAAAAGCCAGTTATCGTTACCCATGCGCAAATAAATGAGTGTAGCTTCATTGTTTATTACTCGATCTGTATGTTTTAAGGCTCATTATATTCCTTGATAATGAAGCAATATGTTTTATATTAAACAAAATTTGCGAAATGCTAATATTTACGGAGATTTTTACAAAATAAAAAATAATAATTTTATAAAAAAACTGTTTTTTGTGATTATTTTTTTTCCTATAGGTTTCACGTAAATGTTTGTAGAAAAGGAAATAATCTCCATAATATAAGCTATTATTTGACATCTCGATGATTAAAATCGGTTAAGTGGTTTTCGAGATACACCGCCAAAAATAATAGGTCCGGCCGCCATCTTTGTGACGTCATTACTATCCCCTCCACCATTTTTCCGCTTTACTACCGCATGTACGGTGATCAGGAGAACTGTCCGAACACATTGATACCGGTTGTGGGTAAGGCCGAGCTGAGTCAATTAAATCTGGCCTCTGAGCGGCTTGGCGACCGTACTAACATTAGTTTGTCTTGTTTGCTGCACATAAGTTGTTAGGATTCAGCGTTATGATCTAGACTGGCAGTTAAATCTATTTTTGTCTACTCTACGGCTGCCGCCTTCTGCCGGCTACTATGAATAGCAAAGGACTAAGCAGACAAACAGGATGGCCAAATTGTTAGAGCAAATCTTTTCTGAACGTACGCAATTCACAGATACAAAAAAAAACGTCCATAATTCAAGAAAATTTCGTGATAAACGCCTTTCTTCCCCTTTTTTTTAGGGTTCCGTAGCCAAATGGCAAAAAACGGAACCCTTATAGATTCCTCATGTCCGTCTGTCTGTCCGATTATGTCACAGCCACTTTTTTCCGAAACTATAAGAGCTATACTGTTCAAACTTGGTAAGTAGATGTATTCTATGAACCGCATTAAGATTTTTACACAAAAATAGAAAAAAAAAAATTTGGGGTTTCCCCATACATAGAACTGAAACTCAAAAAATATTTTTTCATCAAACCCATACGTGTGGGGTATCTATGGATAGGTCTTCAAAAATGAAAAAAATTAAAAATATTTATTTCGTAACTTATAAGTAAACTTTTTACATCTGTGCCGATGCCTCTTTTTAAGTAATGAATATACTTGTATTAAGATGATGATATTTAGGTTTCTTAATCTTTGCCGTATCTACGTACATTCACTTGTCGTTTTTTTTAAATATCTGCCAGATAAAAGTCCTTTCCATTAATTAACAGTCCTAATCGTAAATGCAATTACGGGTTTGTTTGTCTTGATTGCGCTTTGTAAGCATTGAAATGTCGTTCGATGACCTATAACCGCTAGATATGAACAGAAACACTCTTAAGACGGGGCTATTGTACTTTTTATATTTAATTCTCTCACATTATAATCAAGGGTAAATGTCATGGAGTAAGTTACACGGAAACTTGACCTTATTTCCTAAAGTAGATTCCAATTTAACCAAAAGTTGGCTCTATAGTTCGTGCCATCCACGTTGACGCGTAGATTTGTCAAATCTAACCTTTAAAAACACGAAATTACGAATCAAGTCACGCGTCTTCGTGAATGACACGATCTTTATGCTCCCAAGATTTTTGCAGTTTCGAATTTGGAACCTTCTTTTAGTCCATTACTTATACTTAGTTCCAAATTCGATACAAATCCCTCAAAAGGATATCGGGACTGACCTGACCGCCGCGTGCATATAATGACGTTATTGTATACGTAATAGGAGTCAATGAAAACTTATTCAATTGTTTACTTTAGTCCCGGGCAATAAATTCTAAATTCAAACTGGTTTGCCAATAGCCGTTATGCGTGTATCGCGGTTACACAAAGGTCACATGCCTATCAGTCACGTGTTCATATTAATTGTTTGTGTATATATTACAACTTACATTTATGTGCCTGATTATATTATAACGGGGTTATAACCCTCTGCGATATGCGTATGGCATGTGAATATCACGTGTGGTTGCGGTATTACTGGGAGTTTTCAGAAAATAGTGTAGGTTACTTACCCAATAAGCAAGAGTAGGTAGTTAAGAAAAGTTAATAGACGCAGTTTTGTGACGACAATTAAGTATGAAATCTTCATGGGAATAAACTTTTTGCCTTTTTTACACTGTAATAACACCAAAACCAAGTTTTTATTGAAATTTAATGCTTAATTATTGTCATAAAACTGTCAGTGAATAACTTTTCTTAACAACTCACGGTAATTGGGATTTGGGTACAATAGTTTCTGAAAACTCCCTACTTACTATAATTAAGTGTATGCGTAATTAACATATGTTTTAACATTATGAGTTCTATGAATACTTCAACAGTATTTAAATTAAAACAGAAACCATATGCAAATCCCGAGTTCAACCGAATTGAGAACCTCCCCCTTTTAAATTGTGAAGTTGGTTAAAAATACGGCTGCTTAATGTACAAAAGTAAAATTTTCCTTTCATCTTATTTGATTTCATGATTATGCTACTTTATTAATAATATCCAGTACACGTTTTATCCGAAGTCCGAACGAATGCTGGGGACCTAGCGCGAGTACGGCGGACACCAAAATATCGAAAATCTAAATTTCGTTACCTGCCTCTCTATCGCATGCAAATTCGAGGAATAGAGAGGCAAATCACGAAACTAGTAGGCCCCCTGAAATCGTTAGAGCTATGCCCTTTCGCTTGATTTGTTTTTGATTTTTACTTACTTATTATAAGAGTTAGGAGCTTTTAACAATTTTTGAGTGCGTGTTCAGATATTTTTGAGCACCTCGACCGCTCCGATATATCTGATGGCGACTGTACAACGTAGTACCATGCATCAGCCGTAAAAGTGCATGGCGACTGTATCAATGAATTCATTCACAAGTTCTCCATGCAATTTCGCAGCTCACTGTACTAGCTCAACGTACGTTCGAATTTGTCTGATGTAAAACGTGAGCGCGTTATAATAAGATTAGAAAGATTACACGCACCACGCACCACGCACGGTTCGCCTCGTCGTCTGTCTTGAAACACGTGTAAGGAAAGTCTCGTGTCTCATCACATGTTAACCAGCTACTGGAAATGTCCAAATAAATTATATATCCGTATACATATACGGGATTCTCAATAGTAAGTATAATTAATAATGATTATGAACAAAGACATCTTTGTTCATAATCATTATTAATTATACTACTCACCTTGGATCCTAGCCTGTTTTAATTGAGATCATAGAATTTAACATATATGTTAACGGCACCAATTATGGGACATTTAAGAGAAAATTTGGAGTATTGTTGATATTTCATCGAGATCCGTAATTTTTTTACCGCTTTATGCTTTAAAAGTTGAATGTCCAATTCGTCTTTTATGTATTCTATGTATTTAATGAAAGCTACTGCAATTGGTTTCAATAATATTAACCATTCAAAACTATGGTTTTTTGCTCCAGTCGTGGGATGTATGGCGCCATTTATTTTCAAACTAACAAATATCAATGAAAAATTAAACTTTTTTTTTTTATATATTTATTTAACGAGCTTAGTCTAAAAGACGATGCTGCTCAATAGTACACATCGAGAAGTGTTCTTACACTAAAACATTTAAAAGCTAAACAGATCATTATTTTCGTCTTCGGATGCCCACCATCACCATACTGAACAGAGCTCTAGCCTCCCAAAAATTAAACTTAAGCAGCTCTTTGGCTCATGTTTATGGTAAAATGTTGCGGGCGATTAATAACTGATGGTGTACTTGTTTTACAGGATTTGTCTATACCATTCCATTACTGGTGCCTGTTCCATTATAGGGGTGTTTACTATACGGCGTTATACATAAACGTCTGTCAAATCTAACAAACAGTCGTTTATCTCCGTCATTTTGACCGTTTTTGATTGCACTTAAGTGACAGAGAATAAAAAATAATAAATATTTGAGGACAATCTCACACAGATCGACCTAGCCCCAAACTAAGCAAAGCTTGTACTATGCGTACTCGGCGACCATATACATACGTATATAGATAAATACATACTTATTATATACATAGAAACTACCCATGACACAGGAACAAATATTTGTGTTCATCACACAAATAAATACCCTTACCGGGATTCGAACCCGGGACCACCCACTAGGCCAAACCAGTCTTCAAAAGAATCATCAGGGAATAACTTAAAATATGTAAAGTTGTGATGGTCTGATGGTCGCGTATTACGTTTATGTGAAATATGAAACAATAGCGTCCATCATGTGGCCATGTAAGGTCACCGAGTCCAATAATAGGACACTTCCTCTGTCCTTAAGGGCCATACGTGAATAGGACGCCTATCGTCGTGTGTCCCGTCTATGCGGCCCGGTAAAACGTAGACGTATTAATTAAGCCCTACCGATACTAATATAGGTATTGTATGTTTTGTTGGACAATGTCTGCTGTGAGTGCTGAGACGGACATAGAAAACCAGTAGGGCTAAGATGGTAGGCTCTTTATCATTTGTCACCATGCCTGTCACGTTCTAACAAGTATGTAAGCGCAAAAGTGACGATCATAGTGACAGGTGATAAAAATGGAACCATGCTGCCACCGCTGATGTAACAAAAATAGTGAGGATATCGTGTTCTGATTAGGAAAAATTAGAAGAATATATTTTTTGATACGAAAGATTTTTGTCCTTTGTATGGAGTCTATGGAGGGTTGGCCGTCTTGGACGACCTGCCCCATAGATTTTTTATTTATTTTGCATCAATAAAAAAATATTATAGTTTTTCCTAATCAGCAGTAGCAGCATGGTTACATTTTTATCGCTTGTCACTATGCGCGTCACGTTGAACGTGACAGGCATGGTGACAAATGATAAAGAGCCGACCATCTTAGCCCTACTGAATACACGATACCGAATATGCCCTTAAACGGATCCCCACTATTTTTGCCACACCTTGTATGTCATTACCCTGTCAACAGAAAGATGGCAACTAGTTTATTATTCCTTCACGTTATCGCACGAAAGTAATAATTGACACCACATGATAGACCAGAAACTAGACTTGGTGACCCCTGCCCTATGCGTTGAGTTTGAGAATTGCGCGTTCATCCTCTTTCGTTGACGTGTGTGTCACGTGTCTCTCGTGTTTGACACCGATCTGCTAACTACACTGCTGGGGTTCTTGCCGTGAGGTGAGGACTGGTTATGCTTGTGTCGAAATTATGTCATTGACCTGTGGCAACCTTATTAGCTGAGAACGTGTTTAGGCCCTTAGAAATAAGAACTATGTCATCGGTCATCGAAACGATGTTATGACATGATCCACTCTTCTATTTTTTTTAAGTTAGCAAAGGTGTAATATCATTTATTAACCACTCCAGCGCTCCACTTTTATCCACTCTTCTTGAATGTTCTAATCGTAGATTTCATTTTATTAGTAATTGGATTGTTTACATATTTTATAAAGTGAGATCTTTGGTGTTTTTTCTCGCTTGTTATCTGGATATGGTTTGGTGAAATAAATAACGTTGGCTAACATAACGTTGCATGGGTAACGTCAAAATAAAATGTTCTAAAATGTAACCTAATTTTTAAACTATCCTCAACTCATCAATGCCAAAAGTAGATGGATACTTATAAAAACAAGTAAGTAAAACAAAGCTTCCCTCTCTGCAGGTATACCGGCTATCGAAATGCTCAATCCAAGATAAAGGCAGCAATTTTGATAGGCCAGATGGTACACGGGTTATTTTAAACGTCAAACTTCTTTGAAATTATGATGTTTACTTGACACTTGCACCGTCTGTGCTATCAAATTCGCTGCCAACCTCTCTTGGTATGACTTTATAAACAAATTGATCCTTCGAATAAAGGCCAGTCCAGACAGGATGACCACATCGCCCGATTTGATCAGAAAGGAATTGGCGTCAATCTCCAATTAAATCACCTTGAACCTTGAACCACAAATTTTAGATTTGTAGTTTAAGCGCTTTAAATTAAAAAAAATGTCCTCAAACGCGAACACTAGTGTCACAAACTGATATTCTTGCTTCCGCACTTTCATTTTATCGGTAATATTGGTCATAATCGGCGGTTGAAATCGACAAGCCAAATTGGCGTTTGCATTCACACCACCTGATGTAATCAGAATGGTGAAAAATTGTCCCCGTTTGGACTGGATAACTTTTCATATCATTCATTCGCTTGCCCTCATCTCATTCATTTGGGGTCGGCGCAGCATGTCTTTTTCTTCCATATCTTTCTGTTACCCGTCATCTCATTGTTCACTCGCGTTCGTTTCATGTCATCTCTCACACAATCGATCCACCTTTTCCTAGGTTTTCCTCTTCCGTTCCATCCCTCCACATTCATTCGTAATACTTTTCTCGTCACATGACTTTCATCCCTCTGCATCACATGTCTATACCACGGGCCTTAACTATTAAAAAGTTAAAATCGATTCCGTTCGGAATTCCAAGACAACAAAAATTATACTCAACAGTCAAGAAACATCTTCCTGTTATAGAGTCTGTTAAAAAGGCACCCTGTCCGATACTACTTTATCAAGTCTCTTCTTGCGTGCGTTTCTTGGAAAGTGTGATACCGATTACTGACGCCTGGCATTCGCTTTCCACTCGTGCAAATATACGGTTTCTTTCTTCTTATTTTATATAAAGATGCACCGATTGTTACTCCGGCCCAATCCTGAAATTTGGTATGGATATAAATTATAAGCCCCTTTTTCATGCCCACACCATTTGAAATTTGGGGACCTCGCGAGGAATCGCAGCCATCATGTAAAATGTGTACCTCCATGCAGAAATTTGCGTATTACTCTAAATCTACGTTCTGTATGCAAATATGGTGTGTGGTAACATTAAAGCTTATTAAATTCTACACAAAATAGTCCTAGATATCTTTGCGGAAAAAATACATCTTGTTACAGAAATCATCTTGTTAGCGTGTTATTAAGACTAAATAAAATAAAAATTAAGCTGTGCCTTGTGTCGAATACACATGTAAGAACCATCGCTTGGGTATCATAAAATTCATAAATCTTTACCGAAAACTGGAACTAGTTACTGCAACTAGAACATGATTCAAATACCATGTTCGTCTGTTCGATCACTTCGGTAGTATGGATTTATGGAAGGCAATAGGCATAAGCAATCCACCGTACATATAGCCGCATCCTTATCGAATCGCACCAAAGTAATGGTACGCTTCAAAATTTGCCTTGGCACCGGCTTCAAACACATCAGTTGGTATCGCATATAATTAACTATAGGATAATAGTTTTTGAAGTATTTGAAATCTGTTTACTGTTTTTGTAAAAATATTTTATTGCCTATTTTTTCCTGTAACTGTTGATAAAATAAATGATAAAGCAAACGCATGAGTCATGCATGAGGCAATGAGCACACTGTTTTTACCCAATTTTATATTCCCCTAAGGAAAACTGTATACACCATTAAACTGTGAGAATCCTATTTTTTAAAATAGTGACTGGTTTTTACAAACCACCATACCACAGATGTAGTGGAACTATACCAAAATTTGCCTCGAAAATCTGAGAAAAACCAATCACTAGATTATCTAACAAGTCTTTATCCGTGTACAGTTCGTACGTCGTTAACTTTCAACCCTGGTTTTAGGGTTCCGTAGTCAACTAGGAACTTTTATAGTTTCGCCATGTCCCTTTGTCTGTCTGTCCGTCCGAGGCTTTGTTTCATGATCGTTAGTGCTAGAAAGCTGCAATTTGGCATGAACATATAAATCAATCTATGCAACAAAGTGGTAAAACAAAATATTTTTTAGGGTACCTCATCTACGCGTATTTAAAGTGTTGCTGAATTATTATTTTTTTGCTCAAGCCTATATAAGGTGTGTGTCGTTGGACAGGTCTTTCAAAACGAGTAGGAGTCTTCACCTTCAGCAATAATTTTTTGTAACTAATCTCTCTAAAAGAAAAAAAATGTGTTTCCCCCTCTTACTTTTGAACCATGGGTCCAAAAATATGGAAAATATCGTATAAATAGAAGTTAATAAAAACCTTCAATGAAAGCTCTATGGCCAACATGATCAGATAAGCAGTTTTTGAGTTTTTGCAAAAATTCTTCCCTTCATAGTAAAAAGGCGCACATAGCCGTTTGAAGGTACAGCCTTTTGTTTTTTATATACATACTTAGTACTTACTAATAACACCCGTTCAAGGTCTACTGTGGCGAAAGGGTAACTACGGAACCCTGCACTGTGCATGTTCTTGTTAAGTCTAGTCCTTGAATTTCTAAAAATCCTAGGGGAGATTTGAAGAATATGTGCTTCAAATCAGGATGTCCGGTCAAAGTATTACAGATGGCGCCAGCAAAGGTTTTACCTGTCAATCCTATGAACAGTGTCAAATTCTTGTTTTTTATTTATTTATTTTATATCCTATAAAACAAATTAAAAAAAAGTTACCACCATAATAAGCAATAACATGTACTTAACAAGTAACTGGCCATTTAGCTAAATCTACCCATCTATGTTTTAAGGGAGTCCCTCTGCCAACAAACTGTCCTGCAGTTTGGTAGAAGAACTTTGTGTGATTTATTTATTTTATTCACCTATTAAAATAACTCCTTTCAAACAAAAACAGAATTACTCAAATCGGACCGCGGGTGTCGGAGTAATCGGTGAACGTACATAAAAAAAATAGCTACAACCGAATACAGAACAGAACCTCCTCCTATGAATTTGAAGTCGGTTAAAAAAACTAGATACAGGCATAGGCCTGTAGGTATAGACCTACGCTAGCGCTATGTACTATTAAAACTTCAGTTGCCCACCCTCATTTAAAAGTCCTACTTTCAACGGTTTTGCGTTGACTGGCACGCGGCGGCTGTTTCATATACTTGATCTAAATACAGATGATTATTTATAAAACCCAGTCAGTCTACTTATTGGCTGAAAAGTCTGGGCGCCGGTATAGGTAAATTAGGTAACCTAGACTCCTATTGTGGCTGCGACCCTGAACTCTGGATGTCTGGCGGGTACAATGCTGTGTCATGCACTTAAACGTTATTATCGATCTGTACCCCTAGTGTAAATTTATTCAATAGCGTGATGTGACGTACGCGATTGCGTTAAGTCTCATTTTGTATGGGATTTTGAGTTTCTAAACGTCCCGCTTGGCGCGCTGTTTGGCATCTTGGATATGCCCCCTTAACTTTAATTGCTTCGAAACATATCTGCCGGGAACAGACAGGCATAATGAAATGACCCAAAAACACTGCAAATATGTATGCCTACATATATCTATTTTGCTTATAATAAATGATATTCGTGTGACAATAGCGGTTGTATGAAATTGCTTTTCCGCTTGGCGAATCGATATAAATAATGTTTGTTCAATTTGTGTCGTTTGCGTGTTACGTCGGTGAAATGTAGATGGTTTTTTTAATGATAAAAATGGCAGACAAGGTTTACCAGGAAACGAGCAGAAGAATCGCCTCATTGGACCGTCATGGTCGTGGTCATGGATACCTATCGCTGCTAAAACTAATTTGGTTGATTTTTCGTTGACACCTATTGGGATAGGACACTTAATTGTTTAATTTTATACTAGCCCAAGGGTGGATTCAGCTTTATGGTCAGGCTTAAGAACCGCTGCTTTATGTAGATAATCAAATCGAACGGAAAATATATTGAGAAGTAATGGAGACGTTACTTAACATAGATCCAACCTGTTTTCAAAAGCCTATCGACGCGTATAATTTCAAATTTAGAACCCAATTATCGTTCCAATCCCTGATCGACGTGTCCTGGTTTAGATAATAGATAACGATCTGTTGGCACATTATTTTACCCTATTGAAAATGAAATAGGATCCATTTTCGCCCACTTTAACAGTATTTTAATAAAATTGTAACTCATTTTATCGTTGCGGCTCTAAAGTCCTTACTCCTAACGGTCTAAGGTACATTATTGAACAATATACGTATTTGATAGTTTTGTTTCATTGGAGACAATATTCGTTCAGCTGTTTATTATCGAAACTATTTTAGTCAATGTGATTATACATTTTTTTTTGCCATAATATGTTTTGTTAAGAGGCTGTCAATACCTAAAGCGCGCACACTGTCTATTTGTATCGGAGTAAATGAGATAGCACTGTCGCATGTTACTGGGCCTGGGCAAGGGAATAATAAGAAAAATATTTACTTAAATAAAAAAAGTGGATTATTAGTGTAATATTTTACTCAACAGCGGTTTAGATATAAATGTTTTGAAATTGTGATTTTAATTGCAGACCCATAAGTCAAAACAATAAAGACATAAAACCGTTTAATTCTGATTTTAAGACCAATCTTTGCAATTATTTTCTATCGAGCCGATTTCGTTCAATCATGTATCGAGTACAACCACGGTCTTTGAAATATAATTAATATGAACATATATTTTTCTTACTTGACTAAAACAAATAGTCTTTCATAAAAAACTGTTTAAGTAACATCAATTTCAAGGACATTGGGTGTTGACAGCCTCTTAATTCCACGTATTTTTTGAGTTAAACCGTAAAATTAGCTTAAAATTGTTATTAAATAAATCTATCGATATAGGTAGATATCGATAATAGAGTCGTTCAGATATTTATACGCACCTTGTCCGATGTCTGATGGCGGCATTAGGAAGTAAAACTGTAGAGTGTAGTGTGTTTAGTAAGCTAAGGTATTCAGTGCCCGACTCGTGACGTAAAACAATCGATTTGGTTCAAGGTCTGTGTTTATGTTTATCAATATTATTAGTAGGTACACAGTACACACTGTCTTTTGTGCTTGTAGTCTTCCTAGGTAGGTAATCGATCTAAAATTTCTAAATACTTAACAGGTATTACGTTTAGAATGGCTTGAGTAGGTAACTTTTTTATCACCTAGACTTAGACCAAGGATAAGTCTGCAACGATTTTGGTGATACAAGCTTGTACCAAAATGATTTTTTTGCCAAACACTTATTTCGAGTAAGAAAAATAACAGTAGATAAGTACAAGGGTTTCAAAGGCATTATAGTAGGAATAGGTATTAGGAAGAACGGCGCGCCGTTTATGCCCTTTCCGTGACCTTTCCATAATGTTTACGCGGGGAGTCGTCAATAGGATAATATAGGCAACGGCTACTATAGGCAACGTGACATGGAGCCCGAATCTAATATAACTTGTGGCTCTGTGGGCTGTAGATCTCGCGGTAAGCTTAAAAAAATGTAAAAGAAATAATACTTACTTCGTTGAAGCTTTATCACAGTGAACTCGTAATGGCCTGGCACTTAAGCCCTTTATGCCAATTTCCGCGAGTTTCAACATTTTCCAAAAAACGAAATTACAGAAAAATTCTAGAGTCAGACCAAGATAAATTAGCATCGATTTTGATAGCCTAGACGGTGCAAGTGTAATAATTTCATAGAAGTTTGACGTTTTACATTTATAATAATCTCTGCACTGTCTGGGCTATCAAAATCGCTGCGAACTTATTTTGGTCTGACTCTAGCTGCTCACAAAGTTTCACGAGAATCGGTTGAGAAATGCGACCTGGGCTATAACCGCGAAAATCGAAGTTCTTCAATTGCGGCCATTGCAGGCATTTTTCTCTGTCACTCTAATTACGTCTTAGTGAGAGTAAAAGAGAAAGATGCCCGTAATTTGCGAAACTCGGTTTTCGCGGTAGGCCCACTGCAGAGGAGAACATCCGGATATGCGATAGCATTTTTGCTTGAAACGGAGACCTTCGCTGACGCTCGGTCAATATTTTTTATCGTACTTCATCTGTCATAAGTGCGAGTGAGATACCTAATGACACGACTTTGACTGCATTCTGCGTGATTGATCGTCAAGGTTCTATCACAGAATAAATAATAGTACTACCGTACAAAAATGACACTTCCTACAAAACTGAAGTTTGACAGCGATTCAAGGACGAATCATTATGTCCCTTTCTAATGTATGGCATTATCCCTTTCGGCTATTTAGGGTTATCGAAATTCAAGTCATTCTGTGGTCGTGCACGCATAGGGACGTCAAGTTGTGTCAACCCTAATGATTGCTCGAAGCAATGCTGAGTCGAGAATGGTCGAAAGGAGGAGTGTCGTCCCACGGGTTCTATGAAAACCTGAGGGTCTAGACCGCGAACCACGTCGCACCGCGTCGAACCGCGACGTTCGACAGAGAGGCAACACGTCGAACAAACGTGGTTCGCGATGGGCTTTCAGGGCTACAACCGGGAAAATCGGCATTTTTCTCTGTCACTCTAATTACGTCTTAGTGAGAGTAAAAGAGAAAGATCCCCGCAATTTGCGAATTTCGATTTTCGCGGTAGGCCCTTGGCCTCATTCGCACGAGAGCTTTAGCCCCTGAGTTCCGTATGCTAAATTCGTACGCACGAAAAAAAAACGCCACCGCCACCGTCAACGGGCATCGTATCCATTTGTGTCATTCAATTTATTTATTTATTTACATATATGTATAATCTTAATCTATGTCTGATACTCGTACTAGTTGCTGCTAGATATCACAATTTGGCGGCTGGCTTGTGTGACTGTGACTCATAACATAACAAGTTGATAAAACTAAAGCCTTATGGAAATATGGTTTGAAATAAGTCTCCACTGCCTAAAATACATAAATAAGGTACTTGTCCTATCACTGGCGATGAGCGAGAAGCGATTAAAACTAGTACTAAGTTAACTAGATAGATAAGACTTGGCGAGAATGGCGAGCCGAGCAGGGAGGATGTAGTGCCAATAGTGTTGTCGTTGCGTCGTATCGTAATGTGAGTGTGTGATAGATTGCGATGGGCGATGACTCAAATACATTGAAATAATTTAATTTCAGTACCAATGAGTACCATTTCACAGTGGTAATCAATATGAAAGTCGCTAGGGACAGTAGGGACTTCATACTATAGTCACATTGACAAGGTACGCAATGGTACTGAAATTTAATTCCTTGACCGTACCACTCGCTCAGGCGTGAGTATAATTTTGTTCACTTTTTTACGTCATTTTCTATTAAAGTATGTAAATATTGAAACTCATCTTTCATCATTCTAAAATACGAACAAAACTGATAATTTGGCAACTCGCTGAAGAAGAAAATACAGCGAGTTCAATCTATTCAGCGGCTGAATAGATTGAACTCGCTGTATTTTCTTCTGGAATAATTAACATTCTGCACCTAAATACTTCTATTCTTTTTTATTTCAAAATATTCCTTTTTTCTTTAGAATTGTTGCTGCCTTTGCACAAATTTAAAATACCTTCAAGTTTTTCGGTGTCTGTCTACTGCCATTAGTCGTATCCACGCGTCCTCTAGTCCGCTTTCTTGTATGATTTGATCGATTTTCTAGACCATCCTCTGGTCCTATTAGTCCTCTGCTCGGATGATATTAGGCGGCTTATTTGAGCCTTAAATCAAAACCGTTCATACATTTGGTCGAGCGCAATGTATGAATGACCATTTTTTGCCGCTCGCCGCGCTGCCGGTCTCGTGCGTCCAGTCCACGGCCTTAGGGGGATATCGTGACTTATATTAGCTAGCAGGGGGACTACCGCGTACATCGAAATTCCAAAATTGTCTATTTGCGTCCTTGTCACTTTCATAATGAAAGAGCAATAAAGATGGATATAGACTTTCTCGCCAACGGTACCTAAACGATCGGAACGCCGCCGCACCAAGATAACACGTGACCAACGACGCGTAAGTAAATGAGGAGCGGGTTTTAAAACGGCCTATTTATTTCCCAATTTCGTTTTATAATAAACCTTAAGAGCTACCTTATTGGGTCTTCTTCCAAATAAACGGGGCGATGGATATAAGCCTTTTAGGAAAGTTAGTGGAAATTGATGCGACATTGAACTGGATGTCTTGATAACGTAGGTACTTAGGTACGTTGTACTTGACGTACCAGTCGTCGTGCGCATGAACATTATAGAAAAAAAAAAACACTTTTACAATATAGGTACGAGTATGTACAGTGACTGCTAAAAATATTGGTACAAAAATGTGCCAAATGGGCAATAAAGTCGTTGACATTTTTTTGTACCGATATTTTCAGACCTGACTGTACAAGTACAAATTTAGGCACCTGGGTGAATCAACTTTTTTTGTTTTGTTATCCTGTCCCGTTGTCCAAGGGACAACAGTGGCATAGTTTTTTTTGAAGAGACGTTGTATGCCGTTCTATTAACATGCTTATTAGGGGGCCCATTATGGACATTGGTTGTAACGACCACAAAAACGCAAGTTTAATACATTTAAGTACCATAAAATCAGTATTTCAATGAACTTTTGTCCCCTGGACAACTAATCGTAACCATGGCAACGAGTGACGCTAAAAAGTTGATTCTCCCACCTATTACGTATACTAAGACTAAAAATAAGAGTTAGCCCCGAAAAACGTAGGTAATAAAATTTGAGAGCAACGAGACCTTTTTAGTCCGTTTGCTACACTACCCACACTACATTTGTGCGTCAGGCAGCTGTTCATCGGTGGAGGCCAGAGAGGGCTGGCAGCGCGGTCAGGGAGGCCAGGAAGGGGTTGTATAATCAAGTGGCAATCTCTTATGGTAGAACTGTTGCAAAAGCAATGCCGGATTTAGAGGTCTGGTCTGGAGGCCTCGGGCAATAAAGGAGTGGAGGCCCCCTGGCCCCAAATTTTTTCCAAATAAAATGGTAAATTTACCGAATTCTCTATTGTGGCAGGTTGCCCTCCCCTAAATCCGGCCCTGTGCAAAAGTGTCCACCTGTCAGCTATAAATAATAGTTTCAAATCTCTCCAGAGTAGCGCTAGAGTAGCTAAGAACCTAGGCGTTATTGACGGAGTGAAGTGCGCTGTCTATGATTTGTTTTTTTTTTTCAAGTATTCTAGGTATTGTAGGCCACCTATCATCATCACACTTTTTGGTACATGGAGATTTATTTCCTTACCTCCACCTTCCATACCTCTGTACTTTCTATTCTTTCTAAAAGCTGTAACAGACGGGCGTACCGGGCCGCGGCCTTGGTCCGGCCGAGGCCTATTCGATCGAGTGGAAGGTGGTCCGCCGTACGTCCGCTAAGGACGCAACTATAAGTGAGAGCGAGAAAGAGGTATTTTGACCGGACCAAGGTAGCGGTCCGGTACGCCCGTCAGTTACAGCTTTAACACTAAGTGAAAACAATAGGCGCAGTACATTAGGCGAATAACCTTGATATCAAGCGATAAAAATTCAGATTATCGATATTCAAATAGGCACCTAATTCTTATTATCTCGTCTCGAGCTACTTTAAGAAAATTAATTATCCCTTAATTAACATAGATCCATATTCAAATATTAAAATTAGGAGATTAAATTAAAAAACGCAATTTCAGCATTAAGCTCCAACAGTAACCTTTCGTCCTAAGGGTTGACTGAATTTTAATAAAATGTAAACACATGTAAATTAGGTATGTTTTTGCAAGTATGTTAGCGTAGGGGTGTGTAATGTTTAATATAATTATGAAAAAACTGTAAGACACGTGCCATAATGCCATTTCATATATTGTAACTTTTTATAATGTAATTATTATTATAGGTTGTTTTTGTTATATTAAATATGATTTTATCTAAACCGTGTTTAATATAATGCCTATTATTGTATAGATTTAGAGTGATATAAAGATATATTGTATAATGGCTGTTGATATAGGTATTATACCTATTTTAAAATAACGTAATACTTTATACAATCAAAAACATTATTTTTTATACGATGTCGCAGTTCTAAGATTCTAACCGTGTGGGATCACAGTTTTAACCTAACCTACCCCACTTTTCTGGGATCCTATTTCTATTGAGACCTACATATAGTATTATAATGCCACTAGTTATACCAAGAATAACGTTATGCTTGTCGTTGATTTGGTAATATAGTAGTAAATACGCCTTTTATTATGCTATCAAAATGACGGTATATCAAACTATAATATGTATAGCGTTTCAGCTAGGGAATGCAAAAACCGGAGGTTTTTCAAAACCGGTTTTTTCTTCGGTTTTACCAAAAAAAAACCGAAACCGGTTAAAACCGGTTTCGGTTTTTAGAATCAACAATTCTTAAATTCATCGCCATGGAATAAAGAAAAGATTGCTTCATGTGTAAAAACGAATGCTAGTATAGTATATACACAATTTTATCACGGAATTAAAGACAGAATATCTGACTATTATTGTATGGGAATTGTCAAATGACTTAATGTTATTTGTAACTAGGAATAGGAACAAACCAATTTTATTAAATTATTTTTTTGGTTTGTTGCTTAGACACCGATGGGATAGGTCATTTTTTCTTAAATATATGACAATATCAATTTATAATTTAATGTTATTTGTCTTAAATCAAATGGCCCAATCCGAAATCTTGCTCTAAGTTTTTCGCTGTCTGCTAGTATATAAGAAACTGATTGTGTTAGCTTAAACTGGGCAAACACAGGTAGTCAAGTAATTCCATTCTTTAGGGTTTGAACTATCCTTTCCTATTAGTACGAGAGACAAAAAAGGTTGTCAGTAAGTCGTTATCACCGAACCAACAAAAGACTCTAAAGCTGCCATTGATATAATTGATTACGTGGAATTTTTCTACAGCGCATCGCATAATAAAATTATAAGTAAGACCTTTAACCTTTAAGAAACATGGAAAGTCTACTGCCAATCTCTTTTTCTGGATCCAGACGCGCACAACTTCTCGCCTCCAGAACCTGGTGAACTGGACCTAGAGCCGGATATCCTGAAAGAGGAAGTTGCAGCCGCTATAAAACACCTTAAATCTGGAAAAGCGCTGGGAAATGATAACATTCCGATTGAGATTGTCAAATGTAGCGGAGAATATGGCACAGAACTTTTCCATAAAGTATCCAACAACATATGGAAAGCGTGCACTTGGCCTCAAGAATGGACCCATTCGATCTTTGTTCCTCTTCACAAAAAGGGCTCTACAAAAAAGTGCGGTAACTATCGTTTGATCGCTTTAATCAATCATTCCAGTAAAATTTTACTGCATATCTTAAATGAGAGACTGAAGGCATATATCAGCAAAGAAATCGCACCAGAACAAGCTGGGTTTGTAAGAGGTAAAGGAACTAGAGAGCAGATTCTCATACTGCGTCAAATAGTGGAGAAAGCTAGAGAATTCAACCGACCAACATACATATGTTTTGTTGACTTTCAGAAGGCATTTGATTCTGTTAAATGGCCGCAGCTATGGGAAATTCTCTTAAGAATGGGCGCTCCAAAACATCTCGTTTACTTATTAAGAGCGCTCTATGATAACAACTCCGCGTCAGTAAAAGTGGACAATACAATGTCAAAGCCACTTCACCCTTCGGCTGGGGTTCGTCAAGGGTGTATACTATCACCCTTGCTATTTAACATATATACTGAGCACATCATGAGGATAGCGCTTAAAGGTTGGACGGATGGTATACCAATAGGCGGGAAAAATATTTCCAATCTGCGTTATGCTGACGACACCACACTCCTAGCAACAAGCGAACATCTTATAGCAGCACTATTGCGTCGCGTTGAAACAGTCAGTCTCGAATTCGGTTTGAAGATCAACCGACTGAAAACCAAGATGATGGTCGTGAACCGTAACAACGTGAATAAACCAAAAGCGATTGGAAACTGTGAAGTTGTGTCATCATATATATACTTGGGGTCATTGGTTTCAGACAGCGGAGGCTCCGAAGATGAAATCAAGCGACGCATCGCCATTACAAGGTCTGCAATGGAGAAGCTCTCTAAGATCTGGAGAGACCGCAACATCACAAAGGCAACGAAGTCTCGTCTAGTAAGATCTCTCGTTTTCCCAGTGTTGCTATACGGTGCTGAAACGTGGACAGTAAGAGAGAGTGAACGGAAACGCATTGATGCTTTAGAAATGTGGTGCTGGAGAAGGATGTTGCGGATATCGTGGACTCAGCGTCGCACTAATATATCAATTCTCCAGGAGCTCAAAGTTACACAAAGACTTTCGGCAATCGTTCACTCTCGCATCCTTAGCTACTACGGTCACGTTACGCGCAGGGAAGACGACGCGATGGAGAGGCTGGTTGTTCAGGGCAGAGTGGATGGCACAAGACCCAGACTGCGGCCTTCAATGCGATGGACCGACCAAGTGAAAGCTCTCACCGGGTCACCTTTGAATCTGTGCGCGCGGCAGGCAATTAATAGAGAAGCATGGCGGGAAACAGCGAAAAAAGCCGTACAACGACCGCAATGGCCACGACTACTCTGACAAGAGTATACGACTAAGAAGAAGAAGACCTTTTATACCCATTTTTATTAAAAAGTACTACTATACAATTCGTACACCAGCACGGATGTCCTGCCACTGCCAGTACTTTAAATTATTTAAATCTTTCGTATTTTTGTATTTTGTACCGTAAAAATTCATTTAGCGTTACAAATGATCAAACTAACACAACACCACATTATTTGATTTGATGTCGATTCAACCGGTTTAGGACCGATTTATACCCTTTTAATGAATAAAACATGCAAATATGCATGCATGTTAGGTAAATAAAAAAAACGAATAAAACCGAAACCGGTTTTTTTCAAATTCTAAAAACCCGGTTTTGGGTTTCCGTCAAAAAACCGGTTTTAACCGGTTTTTTCGGTTTCGGTTAAAACCGGTTTGCATTCCCTAGTTTCAGCCTCGAAGTTTTTGATGGTTTAAAAGGTGTAATCGATATTTAATTTTAAAATTGAATCTATTTTTTAAATGACGAATTGGGGGAGAAATGTTGTTCCAACATTTTGTTGCACGGTAGCGGAAACTCCCTTTAAAAGCAGCTGACTTGTGTTTAGGGACTTGTAGCACGGCTCCTCGTGACGTTCTAGGTTGATAGTGGTTGTTAGTGAGCCATACAAGTTTTTTAAATAGTTAGGTGGGCAGTTTTGTCTGTATGGTATCAAAGGGGCAACGTTGTTGTTTAACCCCACGTGCTAATATTTATATATTCAAAAATAAAATTCTAAAAGTGTAATATTGAAAGTTGCGAGGGTTACAAAAGCACGAGGGTTAAGCAAACTTTGCTTCCGAGTGAAACACAACATTTTTCACTAACGCAAGGAAAATACTAGCTGTAAAACATTTCAAATCAAATTCTAATGAACAAAATCATCACTTAAAGGTCAATTCTATCAAATAACATGTATCAGCAAACAACGCAAAATTTGCATAAGATTACTTTGCCACACATATGGCTAAAATGCAACTTTCTTATCAGTTTTTGAAATAAAAGTTTTTACTAGCTCGTGTGCTAAAAAAAATATTGAAATAGGAAGTAGGTATAAACTAGTATAAAATGCGAAAGTTAGTTTATGGCCGTTAGTCATCTTCAGAGAAGAGCTAAACTATGAATAGAAATCTTTAATGGCGAAACCATGGTACATAATAGTTGTTACATTAGAGTGTGAAAACACATGGCACCCTGTTAGGGCATTGCAAATAATCTTACATCTAGGTAGATTCTGAACGGTAGGACTAGTATTGAGCTGTTGAAATTCAGTAATAAATTTGTTTAGAAATCCTCCCGATCCCTCCCAAAAAATCCCGAAAACTCATGAACCAATCGCGTTGTGGCGTTGGAATGCACGATTGGCTCGAATTCGTGTGCGTGACAATCGCTGTAGCTGTACTGACCCATTCTTATTGCCCGTAAAGCCCGTCTTGTGCGTCAGGTTCCTCCTGTGCGTTACTTCTGGTGTCAGCGGGAGACAAAGGCCGTTATATCTATCAAAATACGAGTATGTATGTAAAACTAATACTGTAGGTACCTACTCTAGCATTAGTGCAATTTGATTGAATGTGTCTTTGCCTCACCTTAACCTTTTTAACGCCAATGACGGATATATCCGCACCGTACCGTAGGTCCAACGCCGAAGACGGATTAATCCGTCGCAGACCACAGAGCAACATAGACCTATGCATAAAGTTCAATTTTAGTTTTGACACTTCGGTGACATGGCGTCCGAATTACAGTTTTTGTGTTTGATTAATGGTCTAGGTCGTGGGCGCGGGTTAGTTTCGGGGTCTTAAAATTAAGAAGAAAGGCGAAAGGGAACGACGACACATGACCGTTGACCGCTTCTCCATACAACTTAGTACCCATTTTTCTCTCTGGATATTAACATTATAGAAAATGTTTTTAACCAATTTTATGCGCATTAATCATAGCTCTAGAAGCGGTCGTTCACTATCCTCTTAACTTCTTAAGAATGATACCTTCTTAAGATGAGAGGGAGTGTGTTTTTTACTCTCACATGGCTATTCTATGACGCAACCTAACTTTTACAATCTCGATTCCAGATTCGACGAAAAGGAGAGCATAAGCGGCACACAGCAGCTCAAGTCGTCCGTACAGAAGGGCATCAGGGCACGGCTGCTGGAGCTGTACCCGCACCTCGAGCAGTACATCGACCAGGTGCTGCCCAAGAAGGACACCTTCAGGATTGTCAAATGGTATGTGGTATATGATGAAGAGCATAAGCGGCGCACAGCAGCTCAAGTCGTCCGTACAGAAGGGTATCAGGGCGCGGCTGCTGGAGCTGTACCCGCACCTCGAGCAGTACATTGACCAGATGCTGCCCAAGAAGGATATACTTTCAGGATTGTCCTATGGTACTCTACTCTGCTCGTAATCATTACCTTTTCCTAATGAGGGTATTTGTTAGGACTCAGGACGTATTGCAAATGTCAACTCTTCCTTGTATCAAACAGGCAAGGAATTTTTGACATTTTATTTTCCTTAACCCCCTGGCGTCTTACGGACGTGATATGGTGTCCGAAATGATAATCAAAATTAAATTCTACATTTTTAACATCAAAGTCTTTTTTGGCTAACAAATTTACATCCGCATCCTTAGGTCAATGCATATATAGTTAATATTAGACTCCGAAGCATCCCAACAAACACGGCGAGTCAAGGAACCTGTAATAGAATTAAGTACTTACTATTCTTATAATAAATGGTGACATAGAGCAATAAGCCTTTAAATAAACAATTACATACTAGGTATGCAATTTTTGGAGTATTCCCATTTGTCCCCGCCGGGCACAATAGGCGCTGTATATAGGTAATTCATTACCATTTGTCCCTGCCTCAAGTAAGAAATACACCCGAAGTTTGCATTAAGATCGTAATACCTAACAAAAATAAGATTTTACATGAAACGTTGGTAAATAAAATAAATACTTTAAGAATGATTGGCAACAATGGCAACGGTTTTTCCGAACGGTCTCTTAATTTCACTATGGCAGAAGTATTATAAACTAACTCTACGGTTAACATTCACGTGTTTTTAGTCACTCGCGGTCTCGCTCGACAGTGCGCGAAGCACGGCCGTCGTGAACGCTGCTCGCATTGCTTGTGATTGAGAAAGGAGACCTAGGCACTCTGAAACATGTCGAGCGAGTGACTTAAAAAAACACGTGACTGTAAATTGTTGAATTAGTATAATGTTAGTATGTATCACGACAGTTTCGATTATCGCAGAAGTAATTTACTAGTCAGCTGAAATCTGAAGTACCTGTTATAATTTACCTTTTATTTTGCTTATTTTCAGCCACGACCATATCGAGATAATGGTGAACAGCGCCGGAGAGCTGCTTTTCTTCAGACACCGCGAGGGACCCTGGATGCCAACATTGAGATTGCTACATAAATGTGAGATTATTTTGTTACTTGCATATTTAGATGTCTACTATATTTATATACTAAACGATTAAACGATTAAACGTTTACATCTTAAGTGCAATGCGTACAAACACACCAAAAGTCAGGTAACTTTGTCGTGTTCATGTAGATGTGATATGAGCGTAGGTATCTTAGGTCTATCAGGGGTCATCAAGTTTTATATTTTAAAATACACTTGTTTTATTCCAGACCCATTCTTCCTACCAATGCAGCAAGTCGACAAAGGCGCCATCCGCTTCGTCCTCAGTGGCGCCAACATCATGTGTCCCGGCCTTACTTCGCCAGGCGCCAGAATGTCGCCCGTCGACAAAGGCCAAGTTGTCGCCGTGATGGCGGAGGGCAAACAGCACGCGTTGGCTATTGGGATGACCTCTCTCTCTACTGATGACATGTAAGGCTGTTGCTATCTAATTCTAGCCTCCGCTCGCCTCGGCGTGAATATCGCCTGTCCACAAAGGCCAAGTTGTCGCCGTGGTAGCGGAGGGGAAGCAGCACGCGTTGGCTATCGGGATGACCTCTCTTTCCTGATGACATGTAAGGCTGTTGCTCTCTCATTCTAGCCTCCGCTCGGCGTGAATATTGCCTGTTCACAAAGGCCAAGCTGTCGCCTTGGTGGCGGAGGGGAAGGAGCACGCGTTGGCTATCGGGATGTCCTCTCTCTCTACTGATGACATGTAAGGCTGTTGCTATCTAATTCTATAGTCTCCGCTCGGCGTGAATATCGCCTGTCCACAAAGGTCAAGTTATCGCCGTGATGACGGAGAGGAAGCAGCACGCGTTGGCTATCGGGATGACCTCTCTCTCTACTGATGACATGTAAGAATGTTGTTATTTCATTTTAGCCGTCGCTCGACGCGCGAATATCACACATCGACAAAGGTCAAGTCGTCACCGTGATGGCTAAGGGGAAGTAGCACGCGTTGGCTATAGGGATGACCTCTCTCTCTCTACTGATGACATGTAAGGCTGTTGCTATCTCATTCGAGTGTGTATGCGCATGTGTGTGCGTATTTATAAATGAGACAACATGTCAAATTATTTTACCGCATCAAGTCAAGTGCCTATTTTACCTAATCTCTATTCTATCCTACCTAATGATTACTTCTGCGGAGTTCTTTCTTGTTCGAAAACGACATGTGAATACTCAGCTGCAGCCATCGCCGTGTGATAGAACGAGATATGTACATTGATTTAAAAGAAGATCACTAAATCTGGAATCAATAGACCTTTATCAAAAAAATAATAATTTGTTTGTTCGAAATTTAACCCCAGTGTTCAATATTTTTCGAAAATTATGTTGAGTTGAGTGTACCATTAGTAAATAATGTTTTTTTTTTCAGAGCTAAAGTGAACAAGGGCGTGGGCATAGAGAACTGCCACTATCTCAACGATGGCCTGTGGCAAATGAAACCAGTGAAGTAAACGGTGCGCACAAAATCATCTTGTACTAATATTTATGTTCTAAGTTTTTTAATAAATACTTCTTAGCTTACATTCAGTAGTTTCATTTCTAGTTTTCATGGCTTCAGCTAGAACATATTATTATTATATATTAGGTTTATGGTAGGTAATTACTTACTACATAGTTACGTCAGTATATGGATATTGTATCCGGAATAGTCAGTTGTAGACAGCAATTTGAAGAAATAATATTCATACAATATTATTTGATCAGAACATAATGGGGAGAATACATATATTTATTTGCACAAATAAATTACGATGAACAAAATAAAAACGTAGATATATTTTTTTATACCACGTCGGTGGCAAACAAGCATACAGCCCGCCTGATGGTAAGCAGTCACCGTAGCCTATAAACGTCTGCAACTCTAGAGGTGTTACATGCGCGTTGCCGACCCTATATTAAATACTAGATAAAAATATATAAATAAAATTAACTTAAAAATACTTACATAAAAGGAATTTCTAAATTTTGCCCCCTAGGCAAAGTACCCATCACGCAGGCGGCATTCCCACGCTGGATTGCGATGATCTTTGCGCAAGAAAGCCGCCCGTGCCCAATATTATTGTATGTTGCTGGATGATTTAAAAGGCATCACAATTTTCATCATTATAAGCATTACCGACCGACGACCGGTTTGGCCTAGTGGGTAGTGACCCTGCCTACGAAACTGATGGTCCCGGGTTCAAATCCTGGTAAGGGCATTTATTCGTGTGATGAGCATGGATATTTGTTCCTGAGTCATGGGTGTTTTCTTTGTATTTAAGTATTTATAAATATTTATATATTATATATATCGTTGTCTAAGTACCCTCAACACAAGCCTTATTGAGCTTACTGTGGGACTTAGTCAATTTGTGTAATAATGTCCTATAATATTTATATTTATTTATTTATTTATTGAACTATTATTACTACGTACGGTCACGTCTGAAAATATCGATACGGACAAAGTGACAAAAATATGTATACACTTCCCTAATATATGGGCCATAATCGTGTATACTATATTTTTGGCACTTCGATCGTGTTGATGTTTTCAGACGTGACCGTACAGAATCACAGACACACAAACACAGAGAACCAGTGTAGTTTGCGCCATGAGTAGACGCCGGCCGACAAACTATGGAAGCGGAGCGTGAATCTCGCGACCTAAACGTGTAAACGCCATGAATTTCACGGCGCTTACGACGTTTTGGTCGCGTGGTTCACGCCCTGCTCCCGTCGCCCACAGCTAGGTTGCAATTGCGACAATTTCATGGTTTGGTATGGCTTCTCTATATAAAGTAATAATAACTCAATGATTATAAGCCGAAAGATGTCCAGCTCGGCATACCTCTCTCAAGGATCTCCACGACTGGTCGTGCGCTGCCCTCATCCAACGGTTCCTGCAATCTTATCCAGGTCGTTGGTAGATGTTATTGGAGGCTTTTTCTCCTGCTACGTTATTTGTTCGTCCGAGCAATGTCACTCCCCAGCAGACATTAGAGCGCTCTTAATTTAAAAAAAATGCCCCTAAACGCGCAAACTAGCGTCACAAATTGGTTTTCTTGAGTCTGCACCTCCATTTTATCGGTCATAATCTTACAATTGGATAAAGTGGAATCGGCGAGCTAAATTGTCGTTTGCGTCCACACCACCTGATTTGATTAGACAATTTAATCAGATTGGCGGAAAAGTGGACTGGCTTGAACCCAACGCGGGTATATCGGGTCATAAAGAAATAAGTAAGCATATTAGAGGGGTCCATATTGGGTTGCATAAAAGTTTAAGCCATATCTTTGATACGCATAACAACTTGTGTCATAATCATCATTGCGTATACAAATGAAAAATCATATTATGTTGTGTCATACATTTTTAGCCATAATATTTGATGATATACATAGCAGTTGTCATATATTTTTTGTGCATACCTAACGAACCTATAACCTAACCTATAATTTTATGCGAATTGAATTTATGACTATAAAAATTATGACATAACTCATTTATGACAAAAACCCAGTTATGCTCAGGAATAATTCTGACTAAAGATTTTTATGACTTACAATTTTATGCATAAAGTGTTATGACAATTAAAAATATGACAAAAGTTGTTATGCGACCAGAGGGAGTCCCATATTGGAGTGCTCACTCGATACATCAGTTTTCTTACCAAAACGCTTATTCAGCATCTAGCGTCAAGTAGCGGATTTATCAGTGCTGCTACTTGACAATAGATGTCGCGACAAACAAGGTCATATGGCCAATGGCCAAGGGGAGAGGCAGGAGCATACATATATGTAGTTAAAAATTATGTTCTCTGCCCCACGCCCACGCCCATGTTCCATAAATTTGGTGGGCAACAAAAACGTCTACATTACTTAGGTCTTTTTAGAAGTATATATGTAGAAATTAAAAGTGAGACTATGAAAAGAACAAATAATAATAGCGTTTTTTCCTCTGGTTTTCTTTGCTACTCTTACTGAAATGAAAGTTCCATAAGACAATCGCGTTTGGGCATTTTGCCCCACCTCCTAAGTCTAATCCAGTTAAATACCTAGAGTTAGACCAAGCTAAGTTGGCACTGATTTTGATAGCCCAGACTGTGCAAGTGTTATTTATACGTCAGTATTTCATGGAAGTTGTCATTTAAAAGAACACTTGCACAGTCTGGGACTGAATACCTGACAAAATTAAACAAATAAATAAAACGGAACGTAAATGTCAAAAACATAAGCAAAACGCTAATGAAGTTGTGATTGTGCACTGTGCGGTATCGGAACGTATGCTGTAAAAACATGGCGGCGGCAATTGTTAGTTCGGCTCGTCAGGGTAAATAAATGCTTTTTAAATTAAATATCACATATTGTTGAGCTTAAAGTAGTGTTAAACTGGCTCTAAAAAAAGTTTTAATTATCAAAAGTGCTACTGTTCATATATAATGTAGTTAAAAAGTTGTTTTATAGTGACGTGCGTATCAGCTGTTTGTGAAGTTATTGTATTTTATGAATTATCCCAGTGTTTTTAAGTTATTGAAGCCCAAATTTAGGTGAAAATGCTTGTATCAATGTTTGTCCTAAATAATTATACAGTTCGGTTACGCAATGTAGTGTCAGAAACAAAAGTTCAAAGTTCACTTTATTTGTTTTGATCGGTATTCAATTGTTTTGATTGATATTTTTTTATAATTTTCAGTGGGGAGGCTAACAAATGCTGCCAGAAGACTTTATTCAGACCAATTCCCGAAAATAACAACACATTATACGATACACCCTAGAGATAAGGACCCAAGATGGAAAGGTAAAATATTGTGATAAAAATTAGGGTTGTCTCATTATAATATCATTAGTTAATTTGATTACAGAATCATCGAATTTACTAGTAAAACATTTCAAGTATAATTAGTTATTTTCATTGAGTCATGTGCTTAATATTGTTGTGCAAGGTCATGGACATAACCATGAAACCAAGATATAATAATATAAACATGTGTTTCTATGTGGCATATGTGGCTGGCTGAGTGCTATTGAATTTTATTGAATTTATACCGCTCTTTGAAGGTGTTACATAATTTTTATTAAGATTTTTCGGACTCCTACTGTATTTCTGACCCTGTTAATTTGGGGGCACTGGTAGGCCCCACCAAGACGAGCAAAGCGAAGCACAAGGGCACTACCTACCTTTTCTTGAAGCACTTCCTCGTTTTTTTGAATCCCCATAACTTGGGTTTGGATTATACCAGGTAAACGAAATTCTCGGGATATAATGTCAATAAAAGACTTATTGAGCATAAAAAAATTCAATTGCATAGCTCTCATACTTTAGATTTTATTCATATCTAAAAAAACCCTGATTTTGTCACTGACTCACTCACTCACTGATGATCATCAAAACCTTTAGGGTATTTCCTGATGTCCTAGGAAGCTGAAATTAGGTATGTAGGATCGTATTAGTACACAAACAACAAAAAAATACCAAAAATTGAGAATTTTTTTTTGTCCCTAAAGTGTGGTGGAATTTCGTATGGGGAATCAATAACCGCTAAACCAATTAAATTTGGCATGTAGTTAGTTTTTGTTATGGGGAAGGATAAAGAATAGTTTTCAATCCCAAAATCACCCCTTAAGGGTGAAAAGGGGGTGAAAAAGGGCGTTAGGGGGAAAAGGGGTTGAAGTTTATATGGGGAATATTTCAGAATTTTTAATAGTAAATCACCCTCATCCCTTTAAATTAGGGGATGGAAGATTGTCATAAGCAACTTACAAAAAGAAATGAAATCCCATCAAAAAGATTTTCATGTAAAATGTAGCCAAGACAAGACCATAAGGCTTGCACTTGTCAAAAAGTTAATAGATTTCTTGTAGAGCAAGCTTCTAACTCTACAAGCCCAAACTTCACAAATGAGAATTAATAAATGAATGAAACTCTACACCTCAACATATATGGCTAGTGAATAAAAACCAATAGAATCAGCAGTATTAAAGTATTCCACTGATTTTTCTTTAATTAGGCAACTTACTAGGGACTAATAATTAGGGTAGTAACACGGCATTATCAAAATTATGAAATAACCTAGGTATCAGATTGCTTTTGATTATCACAAATCAATAAGAACGTTTTTATATCTAAACATCAAATTTCTATGAATTTATGACTTTTAGTTAACAGTTAACACTTGCACAGGCTGGGCTACCAAAATTGCTGCCAACTTAGGTTGGTCTGACTCTAAAGTGCTCTCACTTCAACCTTCATTCCAAGCATTAGAGATGAAAACGGACCATAAACTGGAAATTAGAATTAAGCTATCAAACACGGATCACAAGGATTTGTGGTCGACAGTTGTTTAGGTACTTCAGTTCATATAATGATGATGATTTTTGAATATGGACAGGCTTGCAGATTTTTTTTTCCATTTGTTGCAATCTTGAGTGGTTTACTTCCAGATCTCTCCTGCCAAGATCACTTGAGCCAGCCTCATTCTCAAATGATCATCTCCATAACTTATATCAAATAGCAGTAACATAACTTGATTCCTATGAGAATAGTAAATTTGATATAATTTTGTTTTACCTCTCATCTTCTTTATACTCGTTTCCTCATGACTGAGGGTCGCGAGTGTCGCGACCACATGAGATCGTTATTTTGTGCACCAAGGCTCTCCATTCTGCACGATTTTCGGCCTTTCTAATAATAATAGGCGCCTGTGTAGATCCATGGCAGGCCTTCATTACAATGTCCACCCAGTAGGTTGGTGGATGTCCACTACCCCGTCCTCCATCCATCATGCCAACCATAATGCACTTTTAGAAAGTTGTCCGGCTCCAGTCTGGCTATATGTCCACAGTAATTAAGGGTCCGCTGGAGACAATTGGTGTTGATAACCGGCACTGGATTTGGGCATGTTATAATATGAAAAAAATATTTTCAGATATAAACATGGAGCGTATGGCAGAGGAGACGGACATCCTGATCATTGGTGGAGGTCCGGCGGGCATGGCTGCGGCCATCAGAGCTCGGCAGATTGCAGAGGAGAAGGGAGCTGTAAGTTCATATTTAATTACTGTCACTTTAATAATGATACTCATAGAAAATCTTAAGAACTAACTTTTGAGGATCATCAGGATTCTTGATAAATACTTTCACTCTTTACAAGTTTAAATGCACCTATATATTTTTTTTGATAACTAATATTATATTGTAATCAAGTTTTATTGAATGAAACTTGAAACCTATGTAGATAACAACTAACCTATTGCGTGTCGTTTCACGCGAAATAGGCAGTTCCTTCCATTCATGAAACTCTATTTAATGTAATTTTTAGTGTTGGTACGGGAAAGGAAAAGACGGAACCCTTATAGGATCACTTTGTTGTCTGTCCGTCTGTCTGTCTGTTAAGACCCTTTCTCTCTCGGGTACGCGTTGAGGTATCGAGTTGAAATTAAGATTATATGCTCAGGTCTACAGCCCCTTGAAGCTGTGAAAAAATCAAACTTCTAAGTTAACGTCAAAAAAAGATGCGGCTGTTTATGCCGCAGTAAACGTATATTTCGATACTCTCAAGGGAATAAAAATTAACAGGGCACTTCTCGTTGAACTAGAACTATGAAATTTGGCAAGTAATAATGTCTTACACTACAAGCACAGGAAAAAGTTTGTAAAAAAACAAGTTATATTTGTACGGAACCCTCGGTAGGCGAGATCGAGTCGCACTTGGCCGGTTTTATTATTTTGAGCTCTATTATGTACCTAAGTATAGTCTATCTATACCAACACAATAGCTACGTACACGTAATTCCCGACTTCAAGGTTTGGTGTGAACTACATGCAAGTAATGCGAAGTGCTTGGAATGATTTATCTTTTGTTACAGGAAGTACGAGTAACCCTACTAGAGAAAGCTGCCGAGGTCGGAGGCCACATACTCTCAGGGGCCTGCGTGGATCCCATCGCGTTGAACGAGCTCATCCCCGACTGGAAGGAGAAGGGGGCTCCCATGGACACGGTGGTTAATGCTGACAAGTTCGGATACTTGACCAAGAGCGGGAGGATTCCTATTCCGGTTTTACCAGGTTAGAATAAAAAATATGTACGCAAGGCTCGGAAACCGGTTAAATTTCCAAACCGTTGTCATGTACTTGGCGCAAAACCTTTTAATTTCGGTTTTGCTCGAAAAACCGTTATCTTTAAACCGACCTTTTACGAGAACAGTTCTCGTAAAAGGTCGGTTAATCGGTTTAGAACAATAAAAACTGGTTTCTTCCTATGTCGGTGTCTATGTTTACGTGGCACACCACCAGGCCGACCGGCCGTTGCGTCGGTCGTCGTAGAAACCGGTTTTTTAGGTTTTTAGGCTTATAAAAGTTCCGAGGAAAGCCGGTATTTACCGGTATTTTAAAAACCGGTTCCGAGCCTTGTATGTATGTAGTATTGAAGGCTGACAAGGCTGGAGGCCATATACTCTCAAGATGCCCTGGGTTCATCCTGTCTTGACTTCTGATAATTTTACAGACAAAATAACCTACTTACAGTTTCATTTATACCGGATTACAAATCCAAGAAAGGGTTATGTTTTTAGCAATGACTGTAGATAAGTTTTTAATTAAAAATCTACCGTTATGTTGTTTCAGGGATGCCTATATACAACCACGGCAACTACGTTGTTCGGTTGGGCCACTTGGTCAGATGGATGTCGGAGCAAGCTGAGGCGGCCGGTGCCGAGGTAAATGTTATAATATATCTATATCTTTTTACTATCCATTTACTTCTTCTCATTCACAGTTGACGTGGTATGTATCTGAACGGCCAATGTGCGCACACACACCTACAAGCACCTTACACGCCTATATAAATGAAATATAAATTGTTTCTCCTACCTGTCCCTCCCAATGGTCGCATTAATCCAATATTCCATGAGCGGGCAGTCAAGACGTTGGACCATAGGTACACATGCTGTTGCCTATTATTAGTGTGAAGGTGTTTCATGTTCATATATGAATGTCAGATGACCGCTGGCCGCTTCGAATTTGGTTACTTACCTACCATATTGTTTTTGTTTCTGTCAGTTTCATAGACGAAAAAATATTCCACATATCCGAAATACGGAAGATATCACAGTAGGGATAGGTGAAATAAGCGCACCCATAACCTTATTTATTTAAATACTCGTGTTGCATCTCTTTCCTTAATATCGCAAAGGACAGAGATGCAGCCATTTTTCCCATTTTTGGCCAAATCTGGGTGACTATATCAATAGATCATCGAAATTCTTAAATAATATCAGTTTTATTTTATATAGGTATGGCCGGGCTGCGCAGGCGCCGAGCTTTTATACCGCGACGATGGCTCCCTAAAGGGCGTAGCGACAGGCGACGTGGGCATCGCCAAAGACGGGAGCCCTAAAGACATGTTCGAACGCGGCATGGAGTTCCATTCCAAGTTAACCATCTTTACTGAAGGTAAGATGTATATGAACACCACCAGCCTACTAACAGAAACTCTTCATCAACTGACGCGCGCGGCTACATTCCAATAGCAACCTTCGTCCGTTCCCACAAGATTCACGATGCCGCGCCGCTCACGATAGGTGTCGCGTTTAATGCCTTTGCTGTAAGGTTTAAATTCAGTTAGCAGTGTAGATTGTAGATGGTACAGCGACAATGGGTCCCTAAAAGACGTGGGGAACGCCAAATAAGGGATCTTTAAGGACATGTTCGAACGCAGCATGGAATCGCATTCCAAGATTATCATCTTTGCTGAAGGTACATCTTACATGATCAGCCTATACTATTTGCGTAGTGTATGTTCATACTATTTGATACGAGGTTGCTACTTATATATCCGGAAACAAAAAAACAAACAAACGTACACGGCTGAAAATGGTTTTATTGTTTTTCAAAGTATTCCCCTTGATGATCTATGCACTTTTGCATTCGTGTGAACCAATTTTTGAAGCACTTCTGCCACTCCGCCTGAGGTACCTCCATAACGTGTTGTTTGAATGCGTCGACAGCATCTTCAGCGGTCGAAAATCGTTGACCGCGTAATTTATTTTTCATATTGGGAAATAAATAAAAATCATTGGGTGCCAAGTCAGGGCTGTACGGCGGATGACCCGTTAATTCCACATTTTGACCTTCCAAAAATAGAGTTGTTTCGCGTGACGTATGACAGCTGGCATTGTCATGATGAAGAATGATTCTTCGTCGCTGGTTAGTTTTACGAATTTGTTCAAATACTTCCGGTAAGCAAATGGTCGTGTACCAATCTGAATTAACCGTTTTACGGTTTTCTAGTGGCACTGTAGCTACATGGCCATTAATACCGAAGAAGCAGGCCACCATTTGTTTCAATGTACTTTTTGCACGAGTAACTTTCGTAGGGTTCGGCTCATTTTGAAACACCCATACCATTGATTGTTGCTTCGTTTCGGGATCGTATGCATAGATCCAGGATTCTTCACCTGTATAGATGTTATAAACGGCCTTTGAGTCACCACGGTTATATTTTTTTAACATTTTATTGCACCATTCGACGCGAGCATCTTTTTGCTCCTTAGTTAAGTTCTGCGGTATCCAACGCGAACAAATTTTTTTTACAGCTAAATGATCATGTAATATGCTATTAATGCTAGTCATAGAAATACCCAGAGTCGCCTCTATCTCGCGGTACGTAACATGTCGGTCGTCCATTATAAGTTTTCGCACAGTCTCAATATTTTGTGGTACAACGACCGATTTCGGGCGACCTGCCTTAACTTCGTCCGTAAGCATACTACGTCCACGATTGAACTCACTAAACCAGTGATACACAGTAGTTTTAGATGGAACTTCATCACCAAAAGTTGAAGTTAGTTGATCTATGCACTGTTGTTGCGTTAAACCACGCCGAAAATCATAATAAATCATAGCACGAATATTTTCACGAGTGAGTTCCATTCTTGCAGCGAGATGACATTTAAAACCCGTCAAAAACAAAACACTAGCGTTAATAAAAAATAAAAAAAAATATACCGGCCAGTACTTAAAAAAGTTCAAATTTTACCATGGAGGTCAAATATACTATTTAAGAAGATTGTAATCCCGGTTTCCGGATATATAAATAGCAGCCCTCGTAACTGTCCAATATACGAGAATAAGTCGTCAAAACTATATTAATCTATATATTTTATTTGATGATATTCGTTTTTAGGTTGCCACGGACATTTAACAAAGATGGTATCCAAAAAGTATAATTTAAGAGAGAAGAGTGAACCACAGTCTTATGGTATTGGCCTTAAGGAGTTATGGGAAGTCAAACCTGAGGTATTTACAATTTACATATCTATTTTTTATAATAATATAGCGTTTGACACCATCTTATAATTGGAACCTTCATAAACTTTTTACAAAATATGATAAATATTACGAGATTTTTTTTGTCATCCCCAGAACCATAAACCCGGCTTAGTCGAGCACACAATCGGCTGGCCATTGGACAAGAATACATACGGCGGTTCCTTTATCTACCATTTACAAGTGCCCGAGGGCGAAGCCCCCTTAGTGGCAACTGGCTTCGTCATAGGACTGGACTACGCTAATCCTTACCTGAGTCCGTTTAAGGAGTTTCAGCGATTTAAATTGCATCCTTATGTGAAGCCACTGTTTGAAGGTAAGACAGATATAAGTCAGACCCACACATATAAAGTGTCGGAGGGCAAAGCCCCTCTACCAGTGACAGCATAGGACTAGATTACGCTAATTCTTATCTCAGCTCATTCAAGGAGTTCGAGAAATTCATATGTGAAGCCACTGTTTGAAGGTAATAACACATAAATATAAAATAGATCAACACTGGTCAGTGTCGGAGGGCGAAGCCCCCTAGTAGCGACGGGCTTTGTAATAGGACTGGACTATGCCTATCCTTACTTCAGCTTTTTTAGTTATAGCGATTTAAAATGCATCTATATATATGAAGTCACTGTTCGAAGGTAAACATTCATACATAAAAAATAGATCAACATCGGTCAGTATCGGAGGGCGAAGCCCCCTAGTAGCGACGGGCTTTGTAATAGGATTGAACTACGCTAATCCTTTCCTCAGCTAGTTCAAGGAGCTCCAGCGATTAAAGCTGTTCGAAGGTAATACACATAAATATAAAATAGATCAATACCGGTCAGTGTAGGAGGGCGAAGCCCCCTAGTAGTGACGGTCTTTGTAATAGGAGTGGACTACGCTAATCCATACCTGAGTTCATTTAAGGAGTTCCAGCTATTCAAGCTGCATCTATATCACTATTCGAAGGTGAAACACATAAGTAAATTAGACCAACAGTTGTAAATGTTAGAGGGCTATGCCTCCCTAGTAGCGACGGGCTAGCGGCGCCAACCTGTAACAGAGGGTGTACCGCCAACATCATGATATGTTATCGATCTCTCTATCGCTCTTGCATATTCGAGCCATAGAGAAGCCGATTACGAGTCCTTTCAAGAAGTTCCAGCGATTGATGTTGCACGCCTATTGGAAGCCATTTGTCGAAGTAATACGGAAAGAGAAACAACCAGTGTTGGAAACTGTAATATTATAATTTAGATAAGTACTTAAATACATAGAAAACATAACTGAGGAAGAAATATCTGTGATAAGTACATAAATAAATGGGACATCCTGCTTCGTAGGCAGGGTCACTCCTAACTCCTTACTAGGCTAGGAGGCCGTAAAACAATAATATATGATTAAAAAAATGTCGTCCCTTCAAATCCATAATATGTATGTTATTTCAGGCGGATCTCGGATAGCATACGGCGCCCGCGCCCTGGTGGAGGGCGGCTGGCAGTGCCTGCCGGCGCCCGCGTTCCCGGGCGGCTGCCTGGCCGGCGACTCGGCCGGCTACCTCAACATGCCGCGCATCAAGGGCACGCACAACGCCATGAAGAGCGGTCAGTGATACGCTGTTTTTATATGCATTACAGGCATTTTAAACATGTACATATTTGTACACTTGTTTTACTAAAAACTCTATATAGTAATAATACTTATAGGTAGTTAGAAGGTAGATTAATACCATCCGAGGTGGCGCGATGTGCCGCGCGTAAGTAAATAACCAATCCGATACTATCAGTTCCGCAATTTAAAAACCGCGTTATAGCGAGTTCGCGTTATGCGGGGTCGCGTAAAGCGGGGTATTACTGTACAAATGACAATAATATCACTTTCAATCTAAAATGATAATTAAATCTAAAATGACAGTTCCAATTGTGAATAGGAGGCAGCACAGGAGCCGTCATATTTTTGGCGCGAGGCGTAAATGTGATGTTTATTGTTCCGATGTAGCCCACAAGATGGTAGAACCTACTATGCACAAGAAAACACGTGACGTAAATGTACATGCTTATAGTTCCGATTCAGGCCACAAGATGGCAGACCCTCCAACGCGCACGGTCCCTATACTTGGTTTGCCCGATTGAACTGTTATCACACTGATTGTGTAGTATATTGCTAATAAATAGTTATTGGCTGAGTGTCTGTCAAAAATGTGGATTTTAAATAGTGATTATACAAGTATTTAAAAATTGGAAATTACGCAGTGACAGATGCCCGATTCTTGAAATTTCGCCACATCGGAGCCCGAGTCTTAGGCGACGGTCGATGGCAAGCTTCGCTTTGATTGTTGCCTTCATACGTACTATTTAGCCTACTTGGTTTCTTTGGTTTTCATAAAAACAAAGCCGACCTGTGAAATTGCCATTTTTTGTGAAAAACTACATAAAATGTTACATTTTGATACACAATGACAAAGTGCTAAAATATGTACACACTACCTCAATGTATGGACAATAATGGCGTATCTTTTTGTTTATTTTGTCCATGTTGATATTTAATATCTTCTTTGTACCTCTCTTGTTGTACTCTATAAGAAATAAAAGATGTTTCCTTTGAGTAAAATGTGCTATTTCGTAGATTTTAGGTATTCATAGTTCACTAGTGCTCATTTATTTTTCCCACTATGTAAAGTAACGGCATCAGTAATGATTTAGACCCAATGATGAACAATAATCCACATTCTATAAAAACTTAAGGTTTATATACAATATAACCTTCTTATAATCTTTAAATTAAGAACGAAGTATTCATAACTGGTGCCCATTAGCTTAATGTGTTCAACACTGGTATGTCATTATCGTTATATTTCAGGCATGTTGGCGGCCGAGGCCGCGATGGACCTCATCATATCGGGCGAGGCCACTCACGATAAAGGCGTCGTTCCCTCTGCATACGAGGACAAGCTTAAACAGTCCTTCGTTTATAAGGAGTTGAAGGTAACCCTGACTATTAATGGAACTTAAAATTTAAATTATGAATACTTTGTCAGTTAACTATAGATGAAGTGAAACATATAATAGAAATATGTGTGGTGGTATGTTTTTCATGGTTTTTTCGCCTTTACTTACAATTACTGTGTATATTTGAAGCAATAGATACATTAACTAACAATCCAATGTGTTTTGACTGTTATGGTTGCCTTACATAATTTTCTCCCATGTGACTGATTCGTTGAGTAATACGTGGACGCATCTCATCACACAAGGAACAACTTCATATACTGTTAACGAATTAGACACTTAAACAACAAACAAACAAGTCCACATTCACTAATTCACTTAAACAAATTAAACTTTCGACACAGAATAATAGTATTTCGACTTGTCAAATAATTATAATACACTTGAAGTTGTCTAGTAAACGCGCGCTCGTGGACAATTATGCAGCTAACTTCACACTAAAAGCCCGGCTTAATTTGCCTATAAGATTGCTATACATACCAACAAATAGTTACATTCGTTATATGGCAGTTTGTAGGCTAGAGCGCCTAGAGCGGGACGAAAAGGCAAGCCCGGTTGCAAGCCGACGAGTGATTTCTTTTGCGCGGACGAGGCGCCACGGCAAAAATTTGCAACTCGCTCGCGCCGCGGTGGCTTGGATTCAATAATACTAGTTCTTTTGGCGCGCGGATTTAATGCAATCTATATTGATCTTATCACTACGTAATTTCGGTAAGGCAACTAAGGCAAGCCCGGCTTTTGGGCTTGTATGGAAGTACCGCCACTGCCGGTTTCCTCACGATGTTTTCCTTCACCGAAAAGCGTGCGGGAAATATCAAATGATATTTCGTAACTAAGTTCATAAAAACTTATTGGTACGAGCCGGGGTTTGAACCCGCAACCTCCGGATTTAAAGTAGCACGCTCTTACCGCTAGGCCACCAGCGCATCTATCGCGCTATAATCGTTCGGTTAATAAATATTGGAATGGTACTTAGTATTGGTAATGTGGTTCGCAGCAAGTCCGCAACGTGCGGCCGTCCTTCCACACGAAGCTGGGGCTGTGGGGCGGCCTGGCCTACGGCGGCTTCTCCGTGCTCTCGCGCGGAGCCGAACCCTGGACCTTCAGCCACGGAGGTAATCTATATCTATAAAATGGTTCCGTTACTTGGATACTTCAGACAACGCACAACCGAAACCGCTTTATATCATAAACACAAACATCAGTCAAACGCCAAGCTCTCGGGCGCAAGGGAGCTAATGAAAACCTTACTCGAAGTGTGCTTTGACAGCGTCCGCCATAACAGTTTTGAATGATTCACGGTTAGTTTCACTAGAATTAAATCGACCGGGATATAAACCGTGATTACCTTCTATATATAGTTTTTGAGCTCCCGATATTGATAAGATGCATGTAACTGCTTCGAAATATCGAGAGATCAAAAACAATATACATAAAAGGTAATCATAAATCAATCACATCCCGGTCGATTTAAGTCTAGCGTACGTCATTACACCTATAGGCGTCCTTGGCGCTGTGGGCACGACTAGTAACGACGCCTTTAGGTGTTCTTGGCGTTCAGAAGGTTAAGGTGCGACCACACCGATGCTTAAAAAACGGTGAAGGCACGGAATCGCAGTGACGCATTGTAATGGTAAAGGTGTGGTTACACCTTTATTTGGGTAAGATAGAAATGATAGAATTGCCGTTTGTCGATAAGCGTTTGTCACTTGACCACTATAGGTTTGCATACCTTATGCACAAAGGTTAAACCTTCCAAAATGTATATAATTTTTTTTTACTTATAATTAAATGGCGTTTCAGGAGCGGACCACGCGAAACTAAAGCCGGCGAAGGAATGCCAGCCCATCGAGTACCCGAAGCCTGATGGGGTTATCACATTCGACTTGCTCTCGTCTGTCGCCTTAACAGGTACAGTCGCCAAAAACCCTGCATACAAATCTCAGAAATCGAGGTTTTGACGAAATCCCAAACTTAACCAACCGCAACGAAATTTTGTGAACGGAATGAAAAAGAAATTATCTAACTGTTTTGATTTTTGCGTTTATTGTTGCCGACTTTGTATGCTAGGCGTCTGTTTAAGGCGCATTTTTAGGGTTCCATAGCCAAATGGCAAAATACGGAACCCTTATAGATTCGTCATGTCCGTCTGTCTGTCCGATTCTGTCACAGCCACTTTTTTCCGAAACTAAAAGCTATACTGTTCAAACTTGGTAAATAGATGTATTCTATGAACCGCATTATGATGTTTACACAAAAATAGAAAAAAAAACAATAAATTTTGGGGGTTCCCCATACTTAGAACTGAAACTCAAAAAATCTTTTTTCATCAAACCCATACGTGTGGGGTATCTATGGATAGGTCTTTAAAAATGATATTGAGGTTTCTAATATCATTTTTTTTCTAAACTGAATAGTTTGCGCGAGAGACACTTCCAAAGTGGTAAAAAGTGTGTCCCCCCCCCCCCCCGTAATTTCTAAAATAACAGAATGAAAAATCTAAAAAAAATATATGATATACATTACCATGCAAACTTCCACCGAAAATTGGTTTGAACCAGATCTAGTAAGTAGTTTTTTTTAATACGTCATAAATGGTACGGAACCCTTCATGGGCGAGTCCGACTCGCACTTGGCCGCTTTTTTTAGCCGTTTTTAGCGCTGTTGGAAGCAACCTAGTTCTTATAAAAACCAGAATATCAAAAAAGGCAATACTTACAGACAGACACAGGTCACTTGTAATATTGCATATAAAAATATTATTCATCTAAAGCCAAAATCCAGAGAGGAAAATATCGAGAACGTTTGTATGGAATACTACTAATACGACTAATGTTTCCTCGTAACTGACTATTGGCGGCCCTTACGGGGCTCCCTGGCGCCAATGACCTTCAATCTGAATCCCTTAGTTTTCTAAGGTTTTTTGTAGCTAATCATAGCAACAGCAACTGTTTTAAGCAATATACTATTCCATATGTACTCCAAAGTTCATTGTCTTCGAGATATTTGGCATCAAAGTTGAACAATTTTTAGGCCAAAAACGTGGATTTCCGGTCGTAACTTTTGTGTTATTTAGTTTAAAATTAAAATCTCTGACCAGTTTTTAGAGACGTCAAAGACGAACCCAAATATGTAGATTTCGTATATCATATCCTTCACAGCGATCACATGATACAATCGAGTAACAAAAAGAGCGTTTTTGTAGACAATGCTTAAAACAAATCATAAAAAAATAAGTGTTCATTTCTTTCAATATCCGGCAGATCAGAATGGAGGTAAAAAATTGAAGAACCGATAGCCGATTGTCTTATAATTCTATTTGTAATGCAAATGCCAACATCCCGAACGTTTTTTGGAAAGTTTTGAGTCGTAACTCCAAAGTTACGACTCAAAACTTTCCAAAAAACGGCGGGGAACTTTTGCGATTTGAATAAAGCCGTGATCCATGTGATGTGTGAAAAAAGAATATTTATTTTAATCATTCCTCCACAATTTCTATTGTCTATTAAGAAATAATATAACAGTAGTATTCTATGTTATTTTTGTAATTTTTAGGCACTAACCATGAGGGCGACCAGCCACCACACTTGACGCTGAAGGACGATACCGTCCCCGTCAAGAACAATCTCGGCATCTACGACGGCCCCGAGGCCCGGTTCTGTCCGGCAGGTAAACACCGTTTTTTATGCCTACAACTTTGTGTTAAAAATTTAAAATAATGACCACTCTGGTTTAGAGAAAGGTTCAGATATCTAATAGAGTTTTACCCGTGTTATTACCCAGACGCAGATGTTCGGTATCTTCAAGGCCTGTGCACACCAGATGCGTGTGGACGTGCGGCTTGTAATATACAGAACATTATTAGAGACGGCACACTGGGCTAAAATTCCGCTCTCATTGACATAAAAACCAAAGTTGTTATTATCAAATTTTTTTTATTGGAATAGGTTTTGCTCAGTATTGTGGAGCAGAACGAAAATGAATTTGGTCATTTACCAATGAGACCTGAATTTAAGCTCACAGTGCGCATTTTTTGTTACTTGCTGATGTCATTGTCCACAAGATAATCTCTCAAGTGCTAAACGATCAGATTAAAAAAGTTTCAACTATACAAAGCCGTTATTTAGTTTTTTACCATAAAATATCACGAGACTAATGGCGTTATTCTTAAACGCGTTACTGGCCTGAATTAGCTTTGAATCGTTTGTCTATATCTGTTATTTTGACTTATGTATTTGTAAGAAAGGGATAAAACATAATTTAACTAAATCAGGCCCGTAAAGTTTTATGAATAAGGGGGTAACTCTTTAGTTTCTATCCAAACGATCAAATACCTGCCGCTGATCTGTGATTTACTTATATTTCTAGGTGTATACGAATACGTACCAATGGAAACCGGAGACGGGCAGAGACTACAGATAAACGCACAGAACTGCATACATTGTAAGTATATTTAGCGTTAATTAACATAAAATATTCCAGATGACAATCCAACAATTACCATTTCCATAATTTAATATTTCGAAAAGAATAATCTTCAAAGCATCAGTAAAGTTTACTTATTTGAAATTTATAATAAAATGTTTATAATAAAATAACTATTAAATTAAAATAAATAAAAACCCACTGCGGTATATGGCAACAAAAATCCATTTTACGTCAAATATGCCTTACATCATTTTGTAAAAGAGCTGGTACTCTTCAAACTGCTAGATCGATTACTAACAAATATAGCTAAGAACCGCATCGAAATCGGTCCATCCGTTGAAGAGTTACGATGCCACAGACAGAAAGACAGACAGACATTGACGTCAAACATATAATAACAGCCCTTTTTTGCGTCAGGGTTTGAAAATAACAAACTAGAAGAGTTGTAACGTCTAAAAAAATCGAATTTGACAGAAAGTTGATATAGACGGCGTTGTTGAACGGTTTAATCAAAGATAATTTGAAATAGAGGTGGATTGTCAAAGAAAATTTTGTAGTTGATCCTTGTTCTTCCTCTGATATGTGTTAAATTTGTTAAATATTACTGTTAAATTTACTGCCATCTTTCGACACATGATTAAAACTTTTAGAATGCTATTTGACTTAGATCCTTATTCTTACACTGATATGTGTTAAATTTGTTAAATAACAAATGGCGCCATCTTACCGGGCATCGGCTAAAGGTTGTGGCGCCATCGCTAGATGATGCCGCCATAACTTTGGCCATTGATCTATTAGATGGCGCCACTTTTTGATATTTAACAAATTCAACACATATCAATGTGAAATGCGAGGCGTTAGGGGTAGTAATTGATACTCAGGAGCTCGGTTCAATACTAACTGATTTATTCAAGATATACATGATTTATATAGTAGTCATCTACGTGTCCTGACATTTAGTTGACATTGAACAAATGCATAAATAATTATTATTTAAGTCCTTCAATTAGGTCGTAACCTTTGCATGCGTTGAAACTCTACGTCATGCCTACAGTACAAATGAAAGTATTAAGGATCAAAGTAAATGACGTTCTAAAAGTTTTAATCATGTGTCGAAAGATGGCAGTCAATTTACTGTGGCTACAAAGTTAAAAAATAAGTCTCGGGGAAATATAAGGCGACTAACATATTGATACAAGCGACATAATTGCAGGTAAGACGTGCGACATCAAGGACCCGTCGCAGAACATCAACTGGGTGGTGCCCGAGGGCGGCGGCGGGCCCGCCTACAACGGCATGTAGATATACACCCCGCACCGACAGATTACTAGTACATAATACCCCTTCCACACGTAACAATCTAATTGCTGACTGGATCCCTCAACCATCAGTTTGAATTTAGATTATAGTTTAGACCCTTTCAAAAACGAACCAATAAAACTGCCAATTTGATTAAGTTGTATAGCATCAAAATATGATGGTCATTCGGGGCATTGAAAACGGGTCGTTTTGTACAAAAAATATGTAACAAGTGACCCTTTTTCAATGCTCCTATGTGTGTATATCATTATAACGTTATCGTTTAAGTCTATCTGAAAGTCGTAAGTTGAATGTGCTATCGACCGCACTGTTAACAAACAATGTTACTGTTGTCGCCACACTAGGATACTGACCAAAGATACATTGATTGAGTGATGCGTAAAATCTAAGACAATTTACTGCTTCGAATTTGACAGGCAAACAAGATGGCGCTGTACAGCTCTCTACATTTTGCGGTAACTCTGACTGTCAAAAGTTGACGTTTGACAATTCAGTGACCGCAAAACAAATGGTGGAGTACAGCGCCATCTGTTTTGGATGTCAAACTAAAGGGCACGTTTTTTTGCTAGACTTCACCTCTCTATTACAATCAATTATCATTGCTATAACTAATTGATTCAGAGTCTACATTACTCACATTAAAAACAGCAAATAATCTTCAAATTTTTTATTTATTTATTATGAAACAAACAGTCGTGCAAATATTTTGGTTATATTCTCTTATCTTAAGTCTAGACTATCAGTTTCCAATATTTATGACCTACGAATTTGATGACCTACATGTGAATATAATCTGCGATCCTTTGTCCAGGAGCTCATTTAATTGTTTACTTTGTATACCTTGTTTTTACATTAAATTATCGTTAACTTTAGGTTATTCAGTTATCACATGCGCCGTATCCAGAGTCCGCGCCATTGTGATTACCGCTTTATATGCCATGCTATCAATGTATGCATACTTTATGCATGTCGCGACAGAAATATACAAACTGTGTTTGTACAGACTACAATTTTAAACCTTAAGCCATTTTTGGTTATTGCATCCCAAACTTAAGATTCAAATGATAATTACCCCAAAGATATTGTAACTGTTTTTTCTCTTAACACATTGAGTGTCGGGAAGGGTGCTCGGCGGGGTCTCTATGTGTAATCGCTTTCCTCTACAAAGCGGGAAAACGCTGAGATCGGCTACGTCACGTAGCGTTACGAAAACGTTAGCAGTGAATGCGTTAATGCATGTAATATGTCGTCGGTGGTTATACAAGGTGCCCTCGAGGAAACGGATTTTTTTTACCACCTATTCTGAGGTCATAAGAAGAAAATCGCGTAATAAAAAAAGTTTTTTTATTTACAATAACAATATGGATATATACAGATGATTACTATACCTAACTTATATCTAAAAAAGCTTATATTTTAGTATTTAAATACGATCCGGAATATACAGTTACATTTTTTCTGTTTGCTCACGGGCACCATGTATTTATTTACGCGTGTTTGTGATATGAATGAAATGTGTGTCGAATAATGGCAACTAATAAGCAACAACATAATGCTAAATGACAATCAAAGAATCTGCCAAAAATAGTATTGTATGTAGGCTCCCCAAAGTAACTTTTTCTGACTGTTTCTCCTTAAGCTAGAATGGTTACTGTATAGTGGGTAACCATTTATATGCCTCGATATGACATAACGAAACGATATGCTTATTTACAGTTTTGAGGAAACATTTTATTAAACGATTCCTTTTGATCGTTGTTAGTGCCAGGTTAAAATCAAATATACAATAGAAAAAACTTCTTATTATATAACTATCAAAGTCGTATTAAATAAAACTTGTTATTGTCAATTTCTATCACAGTTAAAATCAGAAAAAAATATTGTTTACAAAACTTGACCTTTTTATGTAGAGAGATAAAGTAAATTTGCACATGTTTATACATACTGTTGTTTATATTTTTCTATTGGACTTTCGACTAGTGAAGCATCATGGAACTTTATATGTATATTCTATAACTAGTTATATTTTATCCTCGTAAGGCCCTCAATACAAAATTTTCCTGTTTTTTTTTCTCCTCAATACAAAATTTGAACCTTGTTGTTTAGTAATTTGGGATGATATTCGTTTTTTTGGAAAGCACAAAAACAAAAGAAATGCTTCTTTATTTGGTTTATTAGGTTGAAATAGAGTACATTGGGCCTTACGAAGTTATAAGAATCGATAAATTATGAAATGTACTGTGCAAATGAGCGAGTGTTAGGTATCCAATTTTAGCTTAAGCGTTATTTTATATAAAGTTTTCATTAATAAATGATTATTTTAGTATAACTAGTTTTTACTTTACTGTAGAATGCATTGGTTACCTCACGGTTATCCTTTCATTTCTCCCCAAGCATTCGAACAAATGTTGCACTTGTGGCTTGGCCGTTTCGTTACTACAAGAAGTGTTGTATTTAAAAAAATGAATAGTGAATATTTTTTACATTACGCCCATGTGACGGTAGCGAAACGCCCAACCCATATATTTTGTTAGAAGTATCTCCACCTTCCGTAGTTAGAAGCTTGGCTCTACAAGAGATCTGATAACTTTTTGACAGTGTGAGCCTTATGGTTTCGTCTTGGCAACATTTTACATGATTTTTTTTTGATGGGATGTTTTATACTTATTTTACTCAAATTAATACCTATCAAATAACAAGAGTAATCTTGTTATGTATTATCGTCGAGCGGTTCCATGGGGTATTAGTGAAACACCTTATGTGTGATACGATATTATAAGAACGTATATTCATTAAAACCTGCCTATACACGTCAGGTTGCGCTGACACACGCAATATGGCGTTTATGTTACAGTAAACCATTGTGTTACTGTTAAACACAAAGTGGCTAATTGTCATATTACACCTATCTGTTAATTCATCATACTACAACTATTGTTCATATGTACTAGGCACTGGTACTAGGTATCATATTAAATTCATGTATGTCGTCGCAGTCCGTATAATATTTTGTAGTTGGTTACAAATAATTACTAACGTATTACAGAAGGTGTACATATTATCTATGTTTATTTCTACAATTTGAGGTGTCTTTAATTATGCTGCTTGGATTCCAAAAGTATGGATTTCAAAAGAAAAGTCTATGCTCAAAGGGCTATTGAAAGAGAATTTGAGTTGACGTTCCCTGCGATGACAAATGAAGAATGAAATAATCCGCAGAGAATTAATGTTATGTGTAATAGCGGAGCACATGTTTTGTAGCGCCCATGTCCGCTGGGGAAAGGCTCTTGACTGGCTACTACGTACGGGAAGTAAACCCCTGGAAAGGTGCTCTGCGAATGTCAAGATCACTGGAAATAATTGAATTGGGACTCCTCACGACCAATCATTAGTTCTTTGAACTAGCAAGGAACATGCTTCAGTTAATTCGATAAATAGCGAAACGCAAGGACCAAAATGATCATTTTTTGCCGACTAAGCGGCCATCTGATTAGTCGGTGAAACCCATAGTCGGTACATCACTAGTTTACCTGTAATTTTCTCCATATCACAAAGGGTAAGGTGCAAAAGTATAAACATACCACCACGCTAACTTTCCACAAACTTGGCAGAAAGAACGCATACATATTTTATTTATTATATATCCTTATAAGCGCCATACTTGACGCAGCACTTGGCATGTAAACATTGTAAACTTGGCGTGGTCCGACTGTCTTTGACACGGACTGGCGCGGGCTACTTGTGTCTTAGGCCGTGCACATGCACTGGTTGCTTTCCGCGAGTGGCTTGCGGTGGCACATGCTCAAGCAGCTGGAATCGCTCGCTTCTATATACAGCTGTTTATACTATACATATGCCTCGATATGTGCCAGTTATATGCGCCATGTGCAAGATAAATAATCCGCGCTTTTACTGTCGTCGTATGCAAATGTAGTCGTATGTAATGTAGGTTCGAGCAAAGAACATATCACTGCGTTTTAGGTTCGATATTCTAAACCTTTTCGCTAGAAATTAATATTTTATTCTTATATGTCATTTAATGTCATTATGCCATGTTAGTTTGACGCTTTCCTTCGCAATATCGGTGTAATGTTTAAAATACCAAGTTTTTCAAGATATTTCTCATCAATATCCCAATGATGAGAGCAGAAAGAAAATGTTGCAGTCGTTGCAGATAGCCGCCTTCGCTTTGTTATGGATTGCCGTAAGTAAAACGTAATAAATGACACAAATTAAAAGTTGCACGATTTTTACACATTATTTTATTATTAACTTAAACGGGACCTAAATTTAACTCAGCTTTAAAACTAAATGTTCGCAATGTACAAAGGCGAACTCTCGAAAGGCGTAGTCTCGAAGAAACACTAAAACATTAAACATCACATGACATTAAAACATCTATTGCGCGAGTTTTCTGAACTAGCCGCACTTCATTTTGTTTATTCGTTTGAACGGTTTAGCGGTGGCAGCTTGGTTCCATTTTTATCACTTGTCATTATTATACCCGTCACTTTCGCGCTTACATACTAGCTCCATTGGTACTAGCCGACCATATTAGCTCTACCTATAGGGCTTGATTTCCGATTGATCTTCAAAATGGCGAAGTCGTCTCGAAACATGCTTCACAATTATGCAACAACACTAAACATTAGGTACATAATTATGCGCAACATTGATAGTGGCCCTTAGTGATTAATTATTGATAACCTACTGGATAAGGCGATGTCGTTTGACTTAAAATACTAGTGATATGTGCGCGTCTGCGCAGCGTGCCAACAATTATATTTCTGTGGTGCCGACTGCCGACGCTTTCCATAAGTCCTGTTTAGAAATATTATTGAATATTTGATTTTGTTACACTTCCATTGTGTATTTTACAATGTTGTGGTTATTAGTGGGTTTATTAACAGTAGTACTATTGTTGTACTTTTACGGAACGCGGACTTTCGGCTACTGGGCGAAGCGTGGGGTCAAGCACGATGCTCCTATACCGTTCTTTGGCACCGCGAAACGACAGTTCCTCCAGCAGATAGCCTTCTCCGACATTTACGATGAGATGTACCAGAAGTATCCCAACGAAAGATTCGTCGGATACTACCTCATGACTACTCCGCTCCTGATTTTAAGGGATCCCGAATTGGTTAAGCATGTTTTAGTGTCAGACTTTAACTATTTCTATTCAAGAAACTTGCACCCGATCGACGATAACCCTGAACTGTTATTGAACAATCTGTTTTCCTGTGAAGGAGATCTCTGGAAGTTGTTGAGACAGAGGATGACGCCCGCCTTCTCGTCCGGCAAGTTGAGGGCGATGTTTCCCCTGATCGTGGCGAGGGCCGAGAAGCTGCAGCGAGTGGCGGCCGAGGCGGCGGCGAGTGGCACCGAGGTCGACGTGCGGGACCTCATGGCGCGCTACACCACCGACTTCATCGGAGCCTGCGGCTTCGGCATCGATACTGATTCACTCAACGATAAGAACTCTATGTTCAGAAAGTTGGGTCAACGCATATTTATCCAAGACACGAGAGATGTGGTTGTATCCATTTTTAAATATGCGATGCCGAGTTTAATGAGAAGTTTCCCCTTCCTGTCACCTATTATTGAGAAACTTATGTCACAATTAGTGAAAAATATAATGAAGGAGCGGAATTATAAAAACTCTGGCAATAACGATTTCATTGATTTGCTTTTGGATTTGAAAGAAAAGGGAAAGATGGTTGGCGAGTCTCTGATGCACAAGAACGCTGACGGTACACCTTGTTTGGCTGAGAGGGAGATGGACGACGACCTGATGGTGGCTCAAGTGTTAATTTTCTTCGCCGCCGGTTTTGAGACGTCCTCCTCGGCGACCAGCTACACGCTGCACGAGTTGGCGCATCATCCCGAGCACCAGAGGAAGTGTCAGGAGGAAATTAACGCGGTTCTCGCGCGTTATGATAACAAATTATGTTATGACGCTATCAAGGAGATGCAGTATTTGGACATGTGTTTCAGGTAGTTAAAGAATACTTATAATCAATTTTCAAATAGTGATTCATATTTGATTTAATACTTGAGGCTCAATTAGACGGCGCGCGAACTCGCATGCGATGTTAGTTACATTGCGGACTACAGAGGGTACACTTAGTTCAGCCGACTGACCAAATACCGCAATGTAGTGAAACTCGCATGCGAGTTCTCGCACCGACTAAATTCATGTGTGGTTGAAGTCTGTTATTATTTTCAGTATTAGTTCAGTGTTATTCGTCATGTATTTCAGTGAAGCCATGAGAATATTTCCCTCTCTCGGCTTTTTGCAACGCAAGTGCGTGAGCACCTACACTATCCCGGGCACGGATGTGACCATCGACCCCGGGGTCAACATCATCGTCCCGGTCAAGTCGCTGCACCTGGACCCGCAGTACTTCCAGGACCCGGAGGAGTTCCGTCCGGAACGGTTCCACCCGGACAACGTCGCAAGCATCGACAAGTATATATATCTACCCTTCGGGACTGGGCCGAGAGCTTGTATTGGTAAGTTCAATGATTCGTCCTAATATGTAAATTTTCCTATAAGAACTTCAAAGCTTCTTATTAGCCCAAAGAAGTTCACTGCTAAAGGTCTGTTGGATCTATTGAGCAATAGGGAGTATTACTGCAATGTTCTTCCGTCAGAGAGCAGCACTATTACATATTATAAACCATAGAGTAACTTATACATAGTATGCCTTTAACAGTTTTTTGAGAAGTTTTCACTTTGACATAGATGCATCAAGGCGGTTTGTTTACAGAAGCCTACCGCGAAACGCAAAAATAGAAATTTCGTTATCTAGGTACCTCTTTATCGCTCGAATATGCAAGAGTGATCCAAGGAGAGGAGGCAGATAACGAAACTTCGATACTCGAGTTTCACAATAGACCCCCAGTATGTGCTAGAAACGCCCCGTACGAAGATTTTTGTGTAATATCCCCTATTGCTGTAGGCTTCACATGGTTATGATAACATGAAACATTTTTTTGCCGGAGGCAAAACTCTTTTTCTGTAGAACAAGCGGTGAACATCTAAAGCAGTACTCATAATAACGCTATCTTTCAAAACGCTGATTTGAAACATCGAAGCAAGCCTCAAAAATGCATAATAGTTATTTATTTTACAAGGGCGCAAGGTTGTAAAAGTGGAATCTTGAGCGTTGGAGTGTTTCGATGCACGAGGGTTGAACAAAATTTGCTACCGAGTGAAATACAAAATTTTCACCACACCAACGCGAGGAAAATATTAACTGTAAAACATTACAAATTAAAGCCAAATGATCGCTTTTAAATTTTTATAATTCAAAATTATTACTTAAAAGTTAGTTCCATCAGCCAATATTCGGTACCAACTCAACATTTGCATCAAGTTTGCCACTCTTGTACTTTATCATCAGTTTTTGAATAATACCTAAAGAGATTTTGATGAGCTGGTGTGGTAAAGGCCCTCTTGATTGTTCAAAAACGAATGAGAAAATTGCATTTTATCCACAAGTGGGGCAAATTTTGAGTGGTTTCCTTACGTTAGCTGGTAGAAATTAGTTTTAAATGATGATTTATATGATGTTTTTTTTTATTACGTTGGATTTGATTTGGTGTGATATTTTTTGGTGTTTCATAGTTTATATTTTCCTGGCGTTGGTGTGGTTAGACATTTTGTGTTTCACTCGATGGCAAAGTGTGTTTAATCCTCGTGCCTTGAAATGAAACCCTCGCAATGCTCATGATTCCACTTCTCTAACCACTCGCTAAGGTCGTGGTTCAATTTTTTAAACCTTCCTACATGCCGCTTTTTTATTAACGGAAAGTGACAGTCTCAGTTGACAAACTTTATTTTATATTTCCAGGTGAGCGCCTGGGCTATATGCAGTCGCTGGCCGGGTTGGCCGCGGTTCTGAGCCAGTTCTCAGTGGCGCCCTGCAGGAGCACAGTCCGTAAACCCATAGTTGACCCCACGGTTATGTCTGTACAGAGTGTCAAGGGAGGCCTGCCGCTCGCCCTCACCCCTACGAAGAAGACTCAATGAAGTCCGCCACCTGCCGATTTTCAACAATTCACTTGCATTTCATTGGCTGTTTAATAATGTTATATGACACTGTGTGACAGGAACAATAAACTAAACCACTATCAATACTATTACGCTGTCCCTGTCACCTATGTATGGGCCTCTGCAACTCCAATTTTTCTAAATACAGGAAGACCAGGTCAAAGTCTACATTATATGCGAGAAGTAATATTAATATAATAGTGAAATTTTTGCTTTGATTGAATTATTGATGTAGGAATGGAACGTAAGAGGATAGCGTGAAATGGAACATAAGGGAGAGAGAAGGATGACAGTAGGTGCGAGAGGGACGGGGAGAATGATTTGAATAGTGAGCGAGCAAACGTGTGTTCTGAGAATAAAATATTAATAAAAATTTTGCTATATAAATAAAGCCAAGTTAAATGCTATTTTGGTTTTTATTCGGATGCCTATCAAAATTCCACATTTATTTTGTCTCCATATGAATATATAGGGTTGATGGTCGGTGGCAGTATATTGAAGGCGTAATAATAGAATTGTTTCATTTGTTATTAACTATTTATTAAATTGAATTGTGTGATAACTTCAGATGAGAGTTCACTGGTCAAGGTGACTGACAGAACTTTTACAAGCCAAATATTTAGTCTTCATAATTACCACGAGCACTTATCTCGAACGTGATTCTAGTGTAATGTAACATAATCACACTCAAATACTTAATTAGTTTATAAATAATTCATATTTATAACAACTCAACAATATATGATGTCACTGACTGGTAGCAAGACCGATAAGATTTGATTAAAATTTGTGGCTTATCTGTATTTAAGAATTTAGAGACAAATAAATTACACTAAAGAAGTTTTTGAAAAATCACGTTTTACGCATACTAATGCGCAGTTTTGCACACACAAAATTTTAAGCTTAGCGGGTTTTTCGCCTTTGGTTAAATTTTTACATTGCGACGGCCCCTAGTTTTTAGTTTATTTTATTTATTTTCTTTTGAATCTAATCATTAGTCCAGTCGTAATAATCGGATCTAGCTAACTGCACAGACTCGGCTATGATAGTGTGGTTGTGTCAATATCATGGTCAGATCGTAGATTTTGATCTTTTCATGAAATGACATTTTAGAATTGATCACTTCATGATATGGTTAGGTTAGACTTTTTCACGATGTGGCCAACCGACAATTTCATGAAATTATTTGCCACATCATGAAATAATCAAATCTAAGATCTGGCCACGACGTCAACACAAACGTCAAGTTTCCATGAAAGTATGACGTTTATTGCGGTAATTTCATACTTTGTCACGTCAAAGTCAATGCAGAGTTGATTTAGACAGACTTCAGTGCCTTCACTGGGTCTTTTTCCTGGCGGTAAGGGCCAGGGGTAGGCCTCCCTTGACGCTCTGGACGCCCAAGACTCTGGTGTCTATGATCGGTTTGCGGCGCGTGCTGATGCTCGGAGCCACCGAGAAGTGGCTCAGCAGGGCAGCGAGACCGGCCAGTGATTGCATGTAACCTAGACGCTCTCCTGAAAATATATTAGAAAAAAATCAAAATACTTTATCAGACTAGCTCTTTTTACGCGCATAGGGAGTGTGCAAGAACTATATAGGGCCCCACTTTATTTGCCCCAAGCGTAAATGACAACTTTACTTTTTACTTTGCGACTGAAGCAGTAATGGGCAGGCTATATGGTCCGGAAAATGGATGAGCGCTGGGGTAGAAATTCCTTGAGTGGCGAACCCGTACTGGAAAACGCAGCGTGGGGCGGGTCCGACTAGATAGGACTCTACTAGACTCGTAAGGGTCGCGGGGAGTCCGTGGATGTAGTCTGCACGAGACCGCACTCGGTGGCGATCATTTACTGAAACCTAAAACGCTCTTAAATCGTAACGACTCGGTAATTAAGTAAGTACTTTGAATTTGTTACGTCTGTTAAAAATAGGAAAATTGTTAAGACATTTTCCTCACTATGAATTTATAATTTATGGAGAAAATCTCACCAATACAAGCTCTCGGTCCGGTCCCGAAGGGCAGATATGTATACTTGTCGATGTAGGCGACGTTGTCCGGGTGGAACCGTTTCGGACGGAACTCCTCCGGGTCCTGGAAGTACTGCGGGTCCAGGTGGAACGATTTGACCGGGACGATAATATTGACCCCGGGATCGATGGTCATGTCCGTGCCTGGGATGGTGTACGCTTTCACGCACATGCGTTGCAAAAAGCCGATGGAGGGGAATATCCTCATGGCTTCACTAGAAATATAAATAATGATCTGTTAATTAACTTAGATAAATAGATCTTATAGAAACTTAGAGATAGAAAATGAATATAATTATTTGTTGATTAGATAGATCTTAGATTTGCAGGAGTCTCCCCTTCGCGAGACCTCCTCTCGCGGTGGAGACCACTAGCGGTTGATGCTCAGAGGCATGGTCCTACCATAGAGAGCTCAGGTGTCGCTTGTGAGAGGAGCCTTGATCTCCGCACCGGGTCATTCCTGGTGAAAAGGTTATGTTTCCTAGCTCGGAAAAATTATCTCCTACCTGAGACACATTTCCAAAAACTTCATCTCCTTGACGGCGTCATAAGATAATTTGTTATCATGACGCTCTAGTACCGCGTCAATTTCTTCCTGACACCTCCTCTGGTGCTCAGGATGGTGCGCCAGCTCGTGCAGCGTGTAGCTGGTCACTGCAGAGGACGTCTCGAACCCGGCAGCGAAGAACACGAACACTTGTGCCACCATGATTTCATCATCCATCTCAATCTCAGCCACACAAGGACTGCCATCAGCTTTCTTATACACCAGAGATTCGCCTATCATTTTCCCTTTCTCTTTCAAATCCAAAATCGTGTCGATGTAATCATTCCTGCCCGAATTTTTATAATCTCGCTCCTTCATTATGGTTTTTACCAACGTCATAATAATTTTCTCAACCTCTGGCGCAAAGAAGTGAAAACTAGTCATCAAATTGGGCATGGTATATTTAAGGATCGCTACAATTATATCTCTTTTTTCTTGAATAAATATGCGTTGACCCAGCTTTCTGAACATGCTGTTCTTATCACTGAGTGTGTCAGTGTCGATGCCGAAGCCGCAGGCGCCGATGAAGTCGGTGGTGTAGCGCGCCATGAGGTCCCGCACGTCGACCTCGGTGCCGCTCGCCGCCGCCTCGGCCGCCACTCGCTGCAGCTTCTCAGCCCTCGCCATGATCAGGGGAAACATCGCCTTTAACTTGCCGGTCGTGAACGCGGGTGTCATCCTCTGCCTCAACAATTTCCAGAGATCGCCTTCACTGGTAAACAGATTTTTCAATAAGGGTTCAGGGTGATCGTCCATCGGGAACACGTTTCTGGAGGAGAAGTGGTTGAAATCAGACACTAAAACGTGTTTAACTAATTGGGGATCCCTTAGAATTAGCACCGGAGTAGTCATGAGGTAGTATCCAACGAATCTTTCGCTGGGATACTTCTGGTACATTTCATGGTAAATGTCAGCAAAGGCTATTTGCTGGAGGAACTGTCGTTTCGCGGTGCCAAAGTATGGTATGGGAGCATCGTGTTTGACCCCACGCTTGGTCCAGTAGCTGAAAGTCCGCGTCCCGTATGAATAAATCAATATTATTACAATTGCTAATAATCCTACTAATAGCCACAACATAGTTAAACACTAATTTAAATATTTAATCGGAGTACGAAGAAGATCAGCTTTTACGCCGAATAACAAATAAAATGTGTGAGCCTTGTAGGTACCTATCACTTTATCGTATATTGACTAAGTAATTAATTGGCATTATCTACGTGATGATGATACTAGTGTTGGTTAAGACTCAAGTCCTTTGAGTCCTCTGCTTTAAGACTCGACCCAGTTTTTCAGATTCAAGTCATTAAGTCGAAACTTGAGTCCTTATCGAGAGCTGAGTATTTTGTAAAGACTTGAGCCCTTTGTATTCTAACAGGCATTGTCTCTACGTTAAATTCATGGGTTATGCATAAATCATTAAAAAAATTCAATTTTCTTTTGCGTTACTTGTAGATAAAACCTATAAAATTGTTGACAAAGACTTTATTCGAAGACTCGGGTCCTTTTAAGTTGCACTTAAAAAACTCAATAAAAGACTCGACTAGGGACTTAAGACACTCGGAAGTTTTTTATGCGCAGAGTTGCGTAATAACAACTGGAATTCTTCTAATTTAGACTTAAAAGACTCGAGTTTTTACCAACTCTAGATTTATTCATTATGTTCTGTGTCAAGAAGCATTATCTCGGGTGACGCTTTAGTTGGTAAATAGCGATTTAAATAGCAATAACAATAACTGCGAGAGCCACATTCGAATTGGTCTACGTTGACATTCTCGCCAATCTCTATCATAAGGCACCGAGATACTAGATGTTTTTAAGTAGGAGGAGGTCTGAGTTGATGTATGTATATTTGTTGGTGTCTTAGGTTTCTATCCAGGTTGACCTCCGCACATTTGTTGATGGCGAAGACTTCTGCCTGGAAGATTTAGGCCTGTCTGCCCATGCTGACGCTAATAGCTCTGAGCTTAGGTCTCTCACCATGGTATAATTATGAAGGCTTACTGTGACACATAAAGTGTTATTATAGTATTTTATGCAACAGTTGTATAAGAAGGATCAAAAAAGGCGAGTGGCGTGAGTTACAATGTGAGCCGGAGCCGAAGGCGTAGGCGAACATTGTAAAGGAATACGCCACGAGCATTTTTTGACCTACTTATACAACGTTGCATACAATACTTTTCCTACGAGTCAACAAAAATAAATCTTACCTTAGCATACCTTGTTACGCGCGCGGCCCGCCCTTACCGGTAAGCGACACCTTCTCGTAACTCATGAGGCCCTGGTACTTGCTACTTACTAAATTCAATTTTTGGACATTTTTTTCTCGATTTTGGCCACCGTAGCCTACGGAGACTAACAAGCAACGCTAAGCGGTCTTCGTAGTCTATGGGTGTTGCTATATTACGGGTGTCACATGCGTGTTTCTGACTTATGAAGTGATTGTTTTTACTATGCAACCAAATGAATATTTTGTAAGTTGGCAGCAATGCACTTAGTTTAAAACTGTATTCGTTTTGATTTTGTTAGGTTGGTAGCCATTAATCGCAGTAACGTTATAGCGATTAAAAGCACAAGAGCTGTTATGAGGAATAGACAATATAGACTTTTCTTGAAACCTTTTATGTATGTTCTTATATTCGTGTTAATGAATGCATAAATTACAGATAACAGTAGAGGAGTAGGAAAAATATTATAATCGCTTTTACTATAGAATAAACCGAATTATTATTCGATGTGTCTGAGTGAGCGTTCTTGATGACTTAAGAGGCCTTATTCCTACAGACGAGCGTATTTTGTAAAATGCTTCCTTTTTCATTCAAGATTACGACGTAACTATTAGTAAACTGGTAACGTACGTAAATAATCATTTCCTAAACTAGGGGCTTGAGCGGATCAAATTTTCATTTTCCCTTTTAAACCTCTTTTTTAATGAGTGTCCTTGGGAGTCTTTTTCAAATTTTGCAGTGAGAAGTGTCGTTTCGGTTCTCAATTTTGCAGTAAACAAGAATCATTTGGTACGTGAATGATTACAATTTGATTTAACATATCTTGTACGTGGGGCTGGAATGATTTAAAATGGAAGATTTATTTCAAAAATTTGATTAAAAACCTTCCGAGTTTTCTTCATTTTTTTGGTGAAAAAAGGGTTATATTTTTTTTCCGAAAATAGTACGTATATTTTGCTTTAAAAATAATATTATAGCAAACTGTAACTTTATGTTAACGAAACTTAAAATAATAACAGTATAAGATGTACTCGTACTAAGGTATTAAATAACGCTATGATCCATAATAGCGACGCTCAACTTCTCTGTTCGACAATAACTCATAAAAGATAAGAGAGTTAAGTATCGCCATCTCTCTCCCCCCCCCCCTTTTTTTTCGACCCGTCCCCCTCTCCATAAACATTAACCGGTCAATTTGTATTCTGGAGACAACGAGGAACATACCTATACCAGTTTTAGGTATTCAGAAGAGATGTCGACGATTTTTCTCAAAAAAGGCCGGTTTCCTGCAGACTACAGAGGCGCGCGGTTGGCGCTATACTCGTATTTGTGTACCTGTTGCAAATATTTTGTCGTTTGAGTATGATCATGTGGGATGCGTAGAAACGCAGTATTACTCTTCACTTATCCACTAATACCTAAGTCAAGTAACTTAGGTATTAGCTCCGGGCGTAGAAAGCAAACAAGCAGGATAAGGAGTGGTTCAGTAAAACAGTGGCAGTGAATTATCTAGTATATTATTAATTTTTTAATAGTCATGAAGTACTTTATTTTTTTCAGTAATCTGCAGATAATATACTATATAATAACAATAAAATCATATTGAGAAATATCAGATTGTTTGAGTTTTCTCATTTTCATTGCAATGTACTTCGTGACTTTTTGTACAACACAATTTGACAATCTTCACCTGCCGTTTCCCACAATGCCACACTTGATTTTCAATTTTCACAACTAGTTATATGCTTTTAGGAATATCATCTTACTTACTTATATAGTTTATGTACTATTTTCCATTCTTTTCCATCTTAGGTCCATTCACTCATCCCTAACTTCTCTGATATTGTAGTGGCAGTTAGCTATGTGTTGCTAAACTGCTAGTATAACCTATATTTTGTCATAACTCGTAACTCGTAGTTCTGGTATGTTTATCAAGGTGACATCGTAACAGTATGTCCTTACGGGATTATTATCTTGTGCGTTTTGGGGTCAACTGTAAGCCCTTTTTATACTTGACTGTACAGTATGTACCTATGGGCCTCTGCAACTCTATGATGGTCGGTGGCAATATATCGAGGGCGTAATAATGGAATTGTTTTGTTTGTTATTAACTATTTATTAAATTGACTCCATCATCATGTAACTCCTCTGGAGTTGCAGGCGTAAATAGGCTACGGAGACTGTTTGTTTACCATCAGGCGGGCCGTATGCTTGTTTGCCACCGACGTAGTATAAAAAAAATTTGAAGTGTGTGATAACTTCAGGCGAGGGTTCACTGGTCAAGGCGATCAGAACTTTTACAAGCCAAATATTTAGTCTTCATAATTACCACGAGCACTTATCTCGAACGTGATTCTAGTGAACTGTATCACACTCAAAAACTTAATTAGTTTATAAATAATTCATATTTATAACAACTCATATATGATGTCACCGACTGGTAGCAAGAGTGATAAGATTTGATTAACATATTTGTGGCTTGTCTGTTCATTTAAGAATTTAAGACAAAAAAATTGTAGAAAACAAGTTGTTGAAAAATCACGTTTTAGGCGTTTGGAGCGTTCACACTAATGCGCAGTTTTGCACAAACAAAATTTTTAGCTAAGCGGTATTTTTGCCTTTGGTTAAATTTTTACATTGCGACGGCCCCTAGTTATTTATTAATTTTATTTAGTTTCCTTTGATACTAATTATTAGTCCAGTCGTAATAGTCGGATCTAGCTAACTGCACAGACTCAGCTATGATAGTCTGGTTGTGTCAATATCATGGCCAGAACGTAGATTTTGATCTTTTCATGAAATTACATTTTAGAATTGATCACTTCATGATATGGTTAAGTAGGTAAGACTTTTTCACAATGTGGCCAACCGATCACTTCATGACATTATTTGCCACATCATGAAATGATCAATTCTAAGATCTGGCCACGACATCAACACAAACGTCAAATTTCCACGAAAGTATATATTGTGGCAATTTCACACTTTGTCACGTCAAAGTCAATGCAGAGTTGGTTTAGGCAAACTCCAGTGCCTTCACTGGGTCTTTTTCCTGGCGGTAAGGGCCAGGGGTAGGCCTCCCTTGACGCTCTGGACGCCCAAGACTTTGGTGTCTATGATCGGTTTGCGGCGCGTGCTGATGCTCGAAGCCACCGAGAAGTGGCTCAGCAGGGCAGCGAGACCGGCCAATGATTGCATGTAGGCTAGACGCTCTCCTGAAAATATTTAAAAAAAAAACAATATATTTTATCAGACTAGCTCTTTTTCTACGCGCATAGGGAGTGTGCAAGGACTATATAGGGCCCCCAGTTTATTTTCCACAAGCGTAATAAATGCCAACTTTACTTTTTACTAAGCGACTGAAGTGGTATTGGGCAGGCCATGTGGTCCGGAAAATTAATGAGCTCTGGGGTACAAAGCCTTTGAGTGGCGACCCCGTACTGGAAAACGCAGCGCGGGGCGGCCGCGACTAGACCGACGGATGATCTCGTAAGGGTCGCGGGGACTCCGTAGATGTAGTCTGCACGAGACCGCACTCTGTGGCGATCATTTACCGATACGTAAAACGCTCTTAAATTTACATTTAGGTACTTTGTCTTTGTCGTATATTCCCAGTCCTCATGTAACGACTCGGTAATTAAGTATTTTTAACTTTTTTACGTCTGTTAAAAATAGGAAAATTTTTAAGACATTTTCTTCACTATGAATTTATAATTTATGGAGAAAATCTCACCAATACAAGCTCTCGGTCCGGTCCCGAAGGGCAGATATGTATGCTTGTTGATGTAGGCGACGTTGTCCGGGTGGAACCGTTCGGGACGGAACTCCTCCGGGTCCTGTAAGTACTGCGGGTCCAGGTGGAGCGACTTGATCGGGACGATGATGTTGACCCCGGGGTCAATGGTAATGTCCGTGCCTGGAATGGTGTAGGCTTTCACGCACATGCGTTGCAAAAAGCCGATGGAGGGGAATATCCTCATTGTTTCACTAGAAATATAAATAATGATCTGTTAATTAACTTAGATAAATAGATCTTATGGAAACTTAGAGATAGAAAATGCATAGGTATAATAAAATTACTTGTTGACTTAGATAGATCTTAGATTTGCAGGAGTCTCCCCTCGCGAGACCTCCTCTCGCGGTGGAGACCACTAGCGGTTGGTGCTCAGAGGCACGGTCCTTCCATAGAGAGCTCAGGAGTCGCTTGTGAGAGGAGCCTTGATCCCCGCACCGGGTCACTCCTGGTGCAAAGGTTATAGCACGATCGGATTAGAACCAACCTTCAAATCTCTTAAAATTTGAGCTTCGGGGACCGCGAGGATCAGATGGCACAGGAAAAAGTACAAATATATATATTTACCGAGTTTTATTTGACTTATGAGCAAGGCTCGAACAAATCATACGGATGACGCAAAAGTGACGTAATTTTGCACACAGGATGATGTTTGTTTAAACCACAGTATGACATGTCGCACTAACTAACAAAATAATCGTAAATCATTCCATGGAATTTAGGGGACAGGGTGATGTGTTGAATAAAATAATCTCACGAAACTTGTTACTGTAAGCATAGAGGTATACCCAAACTTAGAGTGCTCACCTCATGGGCGTTTCTCACAGCGTTTCAACCGCTGACAGTCCCCTGCCCACATTTATGATGAATGAAGAAGATCGGTGGGTCAGTTTTGTTTATTTTAAATAATAAAGCTCTGCGCCTACAGATACATTTAAAACCCAAAGCCTTTAAAGCATTTAAAGCCTGCGGATACATTTAAAACGATCATATTAAACAACAAGTAATCTCAAAATGTATGGAGATTATTAATAAGTTTTAGTAAAACTTGATATTTGCAAAATGACATTTTATAGCGTCTTTTTATACAATAGTATAAATAAATCCTACCTACATAGAGATATAACAGCTAAACAATAACAAAGTCAGTTTATTGTTCATTTGATTGACAATGTCAGTCAAAGACGTATCTACTCATATCGATATCGTTTGATAAAGTGGTTGATAAATGATAAGTGGTAATTGTTTATGCCCGGTTCTCAGAGCGTTTCAACTGCTTACAGTCCCCTGTTCGCATTTATGTCGAAGTTCTCCAAGATTGGTATGCCATTTATGGTTATGGTAAACTAGTACCTTTCTTGTTCAAAATAACCAAAACTGATCTGACTGACAGAGGTCGAAACGCTCTGAGAAACACCTATGAAAAATAAAAATACTATTTGAAATCACCTATGAGTGGCTTGACGTCATCATGATTTGTCCTAGCCCTGCTTATGAGTCATATTTCTATGAGATGGCTTCATTTTAGGGACATTGTGCTGTAAACATTTATCGTGTGAAATTTAATAAGCTTTCATTTCGCCTTACACAATATTCACATTCAATCCATAGGTACAGAGAAAAAAACAAAAAAGTCGCATACTTTGTCCTATGCCGTCTGATCCCCGTGGTCCCCGAAGCTCAAATTTTAAGACACGTAAACAGGGATCCCAGAAATTGTAGATGTAAAATTTTATAATTATTACTGTCACTATTTTTTGAACGGGATTTAGAAATTTGGTATATGGAGGTTTTTGGGGGTATACAATCTATCTAGATTAGTCTTATGTTTGGGAAAACGCGTGTTTTCGAGATTTCCTGCGTTTTTCTTTCGACGCAGAATATGGTCGCTAATTTCGTGTCGCCGGCCACTGTCCGTCTGGTCCAGCGGGTTAAGACGCGGACTGCTAAACGAGTGTTACGGGTTCGAATCTCGCCCGGTGACTAACTTTTGTTTTTTTTTTATATGTTCAAGTTTATATATAATTTTTTAATTTTTATTGTCTTACACAAGTTTAATTTAGTAAAAAAAATGACCTATGTAATAAGAGAAATTGACAATAGATGGCGTTACTCTGTGACAAGTGCTGTAAGGTTAAAATCGATTGTAAATAATAATAATTGTCAGTTCACATTTTACTTTTTAAGTTTATGTAGATTATCACCACCATATTACAATAAATAGTTATAACCGAGCAAAGCTCGGTCGCCCAGGTACTGTATAGTTAAAAGTGGAATTCATATTCTTCTAAGTTTCCTATTAAGAGAATATCCCCTGAAAGGGTAGGTACACATTTTACAAGATGGCTGCGATTCCTCGAGGTCCCCAAATGTTAAATGATGTGGGCATGAAAAAGGGGCCTTTTATTTATATACATACGAAATTTGATGACCGTTCCAGAGATTTCGAGGTTGGTCCTAATCCGATTGTGCTATTATGTTTCCTGGTCGGGAAAATTATCTCCTACCTGAGACACATTTCCAAAAACTTCATCTCCTTGACGGCGTCATAAGATAATTTGTTATCATGACGCTCTAGTACCGCGTCAATTTCTTCCTGACACCTCCTCTGGTGCTCAGGATGGTGCGCCAGCTCGTGCAGCGTGTAGCTGGTCACTGCAGAGGACGTCTCGAACCCGGCAGCGAAGAACACGAACACTTGTGCCACCATGATTTCATCATCCATCTCAATCTCAGCCACACAAGGACTGCCATCAGCTTTCTTATACACCAGAGATTCGCCTATCATTTTCCCTTTCTCTTTCAAATCCAAAATCGTGTCGATGTAATCATTCCTGCCCGAATTTTATAATCTCGCTCCTTCATTATGGTTTTTACCAACGTCATAATAATTTTCTCAACCTCTGGCGCAAAGAAGTGAAAACTAGTCATCAAATTGGGCATGGTATATTTAAGGATCGCTACAATTATATCTCTTTTTTCTTGAATAAATATGCGTTGACCCAGCTTTCTGAACATGCTGTTCTTATCACTGAGTGTGTCAGTGTCGATGCCGAAGCCGCAGGCGCCGATGAAGTCGGTGGTATAGCGCGCCATGAGGTCCCGCACGTCGACCTCGGTGCCGCTCGCCGCCGCCTCGGCCGCCACTCGCTGCAGCTTCTCAGCCCTCGCCATGATCAGGGGAAACATCGCCTTTAACTTGCCGGTCGTGAACGCGGGTGTCATCCTCTGCCTCAACAATTTCCAGAGATCGCCTTCACTGGTAAACAGATTTTTCAATAAGGGTTCAGGGTGATCGTCCATCGGGAACACGTTTCTGGAGGAGAAGTGGTTGAAATCAGACACTAAAACGTGTTTAACTAATTGGGGATCCCTTAGAATTAGCACCGGAGTAGTCATGAGGTAGTATCCAACGAATCTTTCGCTGGGATACTTCTGGTACATTTCATGGTAAATGTCAGCAAAGGCTATTTGCTGGAGGAACTGTCGTTTCGCGGTGCCAAAGTATGGTATGGGAGCATCGTGTTTGACCCCACGCTTGGTCCAGTAGCTGAAAGTCCGCGTCCCGTATGAATAAATCAATATTATTACAATTGCTAACAATCCTACTAATAGCCACAACATAGTTAAACACTAATTTAAATATTTAATCGGAGTACGAAGAAGATCAGCTTTTACGCCGAATAACAAATAAAATGTGTGAGCCTTGTAGGTACCTATCACTTTATCGTATATTGACTAAGTAATTAATTGGCATTATCTACGTGATGATGATACTAGTGTTGGTTAAGACTCAAGTCCTTTGAGTCCTCTGCTTTAAGACTCGACCCAGTTTTTCAGATTCAAGTCATTAAGTCGAAACTTGAGTCCTTATCGAGAGCTGAGTATTTTGTAAAGACTTGAGCCCTTTAAAGAGCACTCTAATTATCAGACATAGGAATCCGCGGGGTAAAATTGTTTGACAAGTAGGGAGTTCCTGTATCGATAAACTCAACTATCGATGCTAGTTCTATATACTAGTGATCATTCAAGGGTTTGCTTGTAAAATATGTTTTTATTAAGAGTAAAAAAAAATTAAATAATAACTCAATGTACTCTTCTTCGGTTTTAAGACAAGACAATTTTATAATTTTACTCATCCCAATTTTTTTCTTCGTGATTGTCCCATTTACCCCTATAACCTCCACAGAAATTGAAACACATTTAGCCACCTGAAATGGATTTATCAGCCAAGGCGGAGACGCTTAATGCCCGAAAATATGGAACAAATTCTGTTCGTTTACTTTAACAATAGTAAATGGGACAATCACTAAGAAAAAAATTGGGATGAGTGAAATTATAAAATTGTCTTGTCTTAAAAACGAAGAAGAGTACATTGAGTTATTATTTAATTTTTTTTACTCTTAATAAAAACATATTTTTACAAGCAAACCCTTGAGTGATCACTAGTAGGTATATAGAACTAGCATCGATAGTTGAGTTTATCGACACAAGAACTCCCTACTTGTCCAACAATTTTGCCCCACGGATTCCAATGTCTGCTAATTATGGACAAAAGTATTCTAACAGGCATTGTCTCTACGTTAAATTCATGGGTTATGCATAAATCATTAAAAAAAATTCATTTTTCTTTTGCGTTACTTGTAGATAAAACCTATAAAATTGTTGACAAAGACTTTATTCGAAGACTCGGGTCCTTTTAAGTTGCACTTAAAAAACTCAATAAAAGACTCGACTAGGGACTTAAGACACTCGGAAGTTTTTTATGCGCAGAGTTGCGTAATAACAACTGGAATTCTTCTAATTTAGACTTAAAAGACTCGAGTTTTTACCAACTCTAGATTTATTCATTATGTTCTGTGTCAAGAAGCATTATCTCGGGTGACGCTTTAGTTGGTAAATAGCGATTTAAATAGCAATAACAATAACTGCGAGAGCCACATTCGAATTGGTCTACGTTGACATTCTCGCCAATCTCTATCATAAGGCACCGAGATACTAGATGTTTTTAAGTAGGAGGAGGTCTGAGTTGATGTATGTATATTTGTTGGTGTCTTAGGTTTCTATCCAGGTTGACCTCCGCACATTTGTTGATGGCGAAGACTTCTGCCTGGAAGATTTAGGCCTGTCTGCCCATGCTGACGCTAATAGCTCTGAGCTTAGGTCTCTCACCATGGTATAATTATGAAGGCTTACTGTGACACATAAAGTGTTATTAAATATTATAATCGCTTTTACTATAGAATAAACCGAATTATTATTCGATGTGTCTGAGTGAGCGTTCTTGATGACTTAAGAGGCCTTATTCCTACAGACGAGCGTATTTTGTAAAATGCTTCCTTTTTCATTCAAGATTACGACGTAACTATTAGTAAACTGGTAACGTACGTAAATAATCATTTCCTAAACTAGGGGCTTGAACGGATCAAATTTTCATTTTCTCTTTTAAACCTCTTTTTTAATGAGTGTCCTTGGGAGTCTTTTTCAAATTTTGCAGTGAGAAGTGTCGTTTCGGTTCTCAATTTTGCAGTAAACAAGAATCATTTGGTATGTGAATGATTACAATTTGATTTAACATATCTTGTACGTGGGGCTGGAATGATTTAAAATGGAAGATTTATTTCAAAAATTTGATTAAAAACCTTCCGAGTTTTCTTCATTTTTTTGGTGAAAAAAGGGTTATATTTTCCGAAAATAGTACGTATATTTTGCTTTAAAAATAATATTATAGCAAACTGTAACTTTATGTTAACGAAACTTAAAATAATAACAGTATAAGATGTACTCGTACTAAGGTATTAAATAACGCTATGATCCATAATAGCGACGCTCAACTTCTCTGTTCGACAATAACTCATAAAAGATAAGAGAGTTAAGTAGCGCTTGCAATACAAAGAGCTATAAAAGACTTTATCGCCTGTTTAGAACCTTAAGTGCAAACTGCAGCTTCTCATTACTTATATAGATGTTAAGGTTGTATAATTCACTTTGAGCCAAAACAGCTACTGTGGACCTTCAAGCTTTAGATGAGCCTCTTAAACAGCCTGTAAGCGAAGACTATGTACATATTCTAGAGCCGTTCTACGTCTTCTAATCGTTCGTCGTCGTCTAATTGTTTGTTGGGATTTATATGACGGTGCGCAGTGACTCATGCTGAACAACATTCATCATTAATTGGTTCTGTAATATGATATACCAAATAAACCCCTACTATATTTTGTAATAACATTAATTGCGGTAAGGTTATAATTAATTGAGTTAGAAGCATGTTTTAGCAGTACTCATGCTATCCATGCACGGTAAAAAACATGTATACAATTATTTTGTAAACGACTACAGTTATGACTATAGTTGTTGAGAAACAGTAATAGTACGCTTCATATTCTTATAAACTAAAAATAGAACACGAGAAATATTGAAAAGGCGTCGGTGCGTAGTAATCCATGCTAAACAAAATTCGTCATTACTTGGTTATATAATACACCAATAAACCTTATATTTTTGGAAAAGTCATGAAAAGTCCCGTGTATGTGTGATAAGTTTAGTTACGATAAAGTTATAATTTATTGAGTTAGAAGCATGTTTTATCAGTACTTATGCCATCCATGCACGGTAAAAACTCATATATATTCAAATATTTTGTAAACGACTATTGGGACCGTGCGAAGTGCATGGTGGGGGTAAGTAAAGCGATCCCAGCGCATAAGGTGGTAAAAATTTGAACTAACTGCGGATAGCGTCTTTTGACATTTCGTACAATTATATGGCTCGAAATGAAACTTTGATTTACGATTACTCCTGAAATATTCATTTAAATTGAATGGTGTAAGTAACCATTGTAATCTGTATGAAATGCTTAATATAACTAACGTATTTATTTTGATAATTGTTAATAATGTATCCATGTAAATAGCTTTGCAAATGCCACATATTACGTGATCTTTTTCTAGAAGTTAAGAATGGCTATAGTAAGTTATCTTTAAAAGATAGACATTTAACATCGCGGACTTTTTTGTAGACCTATGAATGAGAAACAACCCCACCATACATTGTGTTGTTATAGCTCAAACGGATTAGGCAGCGTTTTCGATTAAAGCTCCTAGCCAGCGTTATTTTTTCCGACAACATCGTTATATTTCAAACAATTTACACAAAACCTTAACAAGTTATATACTTAAGCCTTCCTCAAGAATCACTCTATTAATAGATGAAAGTCGTATGAAAATCCGTTCAGTAGTTTTTAGTTTTGGAGTAGTTTTATAAGATGTAGTGAATTGACGTTTTCCCCTAGACTTCCGGACACTAGGTTGCGTGACAGTCGTGCACGCTCCCAATAGTTATGACTACGGTTATTAAGGGCCGATTTAGACGGCACGCGAACTCGCATGCGATTTTAGTTACATTGCGGACTATTGAGGTTACAACTAATTCGGCGACCGATCAAATACCGCAATGTAATGAAACTCGCATGCGAGTTCTCGCACCGTGTAGGTAAATGAGCCCTAAGAAAAAATAATAGTACTAGTTTAATTATCTTTCAAAGACACCTCACACGAACCGATCGGTCCCATAGGACTCAAGATGTGAATAAATATCAATAATATTCGGGCGCCATCTCTCTCCCCCCCCCCCCCCCTTTTTTTTCGACCCGTCCCCCTCTCCATAAACATTAACCGGTCAATTCGTATTCTGGAGACAACGAGGAACATAATTATCTATACCAGTTTTAGGTATTCAGAAGAGATGTCGACGATTTTTCTCAAAAAAGGCCGGATTCCTGCAGACTACAGAGGCGCGCGGTTGGCGCTATACTCGTATTTGTGTACCTGTTGCAAATATTTTTTCGTTTGAGTATGATCATGTGGGATGCGTAGAAACGCAGTATTACTCTTCACTTATCCACTTACTTGACTTAGGTAGCTCCGGGCGTAGAAAGCAAACAAGCAGGATAAGGAGTGGTTCAGTAAAAAAGTGGCAGTGAATTATCTAGTATATTATTTATTTTATTTTTTAATAATCATGAAGTATTTTTTTTTTATCTGCAGATAATATACTATATATATAATAACAATAAAATCATATTGAGAAATATCAGATTGTTTGAGTTTTCTCATTTTCATTGCAATGTACTTCGTGACTTTTTGTACAACACAATTTGACAATCTTCACCTGCCGTTTCCCACAATGCCACACTTGATTTTCAATTTTCACAACTAGTTATATGCTTTTAGGAATATCATCTTACTTACTTATATAGTTTATGTACTATTTTCCATTCTTTTCCATCTTAGGCCCATTCACTCATCCCTAACTTCTCTGATATTGTAGTGGCAGTTAGCTATGTGTTGCTAAACTGCTAGTATAACCTATATTTTGTCATAACTCGTAACTCGTAGTTCTGGTATGTTTATCAAGGTGACATCGTAACAGTATGTCCTTACGGGATTATTATCTTGTGCGTTTTGGGGTCAACTGTAAGCCCTTTTTATACTTGACTGTACAGTATGTACCTATGGGCCTCTGCAACTCTATGATGGTCGGTGGCAATATATCGAGGGCGTAATAATGGAATTGTTTTGTTTGTTATTAACTATTTATTAAATTGATTCCATCATCATGTAACTCCTCTGGAGTTGCAGGCGTAAATAGGCTACGGAGACTGTTTGTTTACCATCAGGCGGGCCGTATGCTTGTTTGCCACCGACGTAGTATAAAAAAAATTTGAAGTGTGTGATAACTTCAGGCGAGGGTTCACTGGTCAAGGCGATCAGAACTTTTACAAGCCAAATATTTAGTCTTCATAATTACCACGAGCACTTATCTCGAACGTGATTCTAGTGAACTGTATCACACTCAAAAACTTAATTAGTTTATAAATAATTCATATTTATAACAACTCATATATGATGTCACCGACTGGTAGCAAGAGTGATAAGATTTGATTAACATTTGTGGCTTGTCTGTTCATTTAAGAATTTAAGACAAAAAAATTGTAGAAAACAAGTTGTTGAAAAATCACGTTTTAGGCGTTTGGAGCGTTCACACTAATGCGCAGTTTTGCACAAACAAAATTTTTAGCTAAGCGGTATTTTTGCCTTTGGTTAAATTTTTACATTGCGACGGCCCCTAGTTATTTATTAATTTTATTTAGTTTCCTTTGATACTAATTATTAGTCCAGTCGTAATAGTCGGATCTAGCTAACTGCACAGACTCAGCTATGATAGTCTGGTTGTGTCAATATCATGGCCAGAACGTAGATTTTGATCTTTTCATGAAATTACATTTTAGAATTGATCACTTCATGATATGGTTAAGTAGGTAAGACTTTTTCACAATGTGGCCAACCGATGACATTATTTGCCACATCATGAAATGATCAATTCTAAGATCTGGCCACGACATCAACACAAACGTCAAATTTCCACGAAAGTATATATTGTGGCAATTTCACACTTTGTCACGTCAAAGTCAATGCAGAGTTGATTTAGGCAAACTCCAGTGCCTTCACTGTGTCTTTTTCCTGGCGGTAAGGGCCAGGGGTAGGCCTCCCTTGACGCTCTGGACGCCCAAGACTTTGGTGTCTATGATCGGTTTGCGGCGCGTGCTGATGCTCGAAGCCACCGAGAAGTGGCTCAGCAGGGCAGCGAGACCGGCCAATGATTGCATGTAGGCTAGACGCTCTCCTGAAAATATTAAAAAAAAAAAAAAAAAAAATTTTATCAGACTAGCTCTTTTTCTACGCGCATAGGGAGTGTGCAAGGACTATATAGGGCCCCCAGTTTATTTTCCACAAGCATAATAAATGCCAACTTCACTTTTTACTAAGCGACTGAAGTGGTATTGGGCAAGCCATGTGGTCCGGAAAATTAATGAGCTCTGGGGTACAAAGCCTTTGAGTGGCGACCCCGTACTGGAAAACGCAGCGCGGGGCGGCCGCGACTAGACCGACGGATGATCTCGTAAGGGTCGCGGGGACTCCGTAGATGTAGTCTGCACGAGACCGCACTCTGTGGCGATCATTTACCGATACGTAAAACGCTCTTAAATTTACATTTAGGTACTTTGTCTTTGTCGTATATTCCCAGTCCTCATGTAACGACTCGGTAATTAAGTATTTTTAACTTTTTTACGTCTGTTAAAAATAGGAAAATTTTTAATACATTTTCCTCACTATGAATTTATAATTTATGGAGAAAATCTCACCAATACAAGCTCTCGGTCCGGTCCCGAAGGGCAGATATGTATGCTTGTTGATGTAGGCGACGTTGTCCGGGTGGAACCGTTCGGGACGGAACTCCTCCGGGTCCTGTAAGTACTGCGGGTCCAGGTGGAGCGACTTGATCGGGACGATGATGTTGACCCCGGGGTCAATGGTAATGTCCGTGCCTGGAATGGTGTAGGCTTTCACGCACATGCGTTGCAAAAAGCCGATGGAGGGGAATATCCTCATTGTTTCACTAGAAATATAAATAATGATCTGTTAATTAACTTAGATAAATAGATCTTATGGAAACTTAGAGATAGAAAATGCATAGGTATAATAAAATTACTTGTTGACTTAGATAGATCTTAGATTTGCAGGAGTCTCCCCTCGCGAGACCTCCTCTCGCGGTGGAGACCACTAGCGGTTGGTGCTCAGAGGCACGGTCCTTCCATAGAGAGCTCAGGAGTCGCTTGTGAGAGGAGCCTTGATCCCCGCACCGGGTCACTCCTGGTGCAAAAGTTATAGCACAATCGGATTAGAACCAACCTTGAAATCTCTTAAAATTTGAGCTTCGGGGACTGCGAGGATCAGATGGCACAGGAAAAAGTACAAATATATATATCAATCAATTTTTCATGTTATGGCTCCATCAAGGTGTTGATGATTCTGCCAATGTCGAGGTTGGATAAGACACGGCTAGTATATATATTTACCGAGTTTTATTTGAATTATGAGCAGGGCTCGAACAAATCATGCGGATGACGCAAAAGTGACGTAATTTTGCACACAGGATGATGTTTGTTTAAACCACAGTGTGACATGTCGCACTAACTAACAAAATAATCGTAAATCATTCCATGGAATTTAGGGGACAGGGTGATGTGTTGAATAAAATAATCTCACGAAACTTGTTACTGTAAGCATAGAGGTATACCCAAACTTAGAGTGCTCACCTCATGGGCGTTTCTCACAGCGTTTCAACCGCTGACAGTCCCCTGCCCACATTTATGATGAATGAAGAAGATCGGTGGGTCAGTTTTGTTTATTTTAAATAATAAAGCTCTGCGCTCTGAGAAATACCTGCGAATACATTTAAAACGATCATATTAAACAACAAGTAATCTCAAAATGTATGGAGATTATTAATAAGTTTTAGTAAAACTTGATATTTGCTAAATGACATTTTATAGCGTCTTTTTATACAATAGTAAAAATAAATCCTACCTACATAGAGATATAACAGCTAAACAATAACAAAGTCAGTTTATTGTTCATTTGATTGACAATGTCAGTCAAAGACGTATCTACTCATATCGATATCGTTTGATAAAGAGGTTGATAAATGATAAGTGGTAATTGTTTATGCCCGGTTCTCAGAGCGTTTCAACCGCTTACAGTCCCCTGTTCGCATTTATGTCGAAGTTCTCCAAGATTGGTATGCCATTTATGGTTATGGTAAACTAGTACCTTTCTTGTTCAAAATAACCAAAACTGATCTGACTGACAGAGGTCGAAACGCTCTGAGAAACACCTATGAAAAATAAAAATACTATTTGAAATCACCTATGAGTGGCTTGACATCATCGGCATGATTTGTCCGAGCCCTGCTTATGAGTCATATTTCTATGAGATGACTTCATTTTAAGGACATTGTGCTGTAAACATTTATCGTGTGAAATTTAATAAGCTTTCATTTCGCCTTACACAATATTCACATTCAATCCATAGGTACAGAGAAAAAAACAAAAAAGTCGCATACTTTGTCCTATGCCGTCTGATCCCCGTGGTCCCCGAAGCTCAAATTTTAAGACACGTAAACAGGGATCCCAGAAATTGTAGATGTAAAATTTTATAATTATTACTGTCACTATTTTTTGAACCCCATTTAAGAACTCTAATCTGTTTTCGCTATCACATTATTTAGCCCTAAACTTTTTTCTTTCGTTAATTTTAGTAACTTTGTACTATATAGCAGTTGTGTACTAATTTTGGATCTACTGATGTCTATTTTATTGAAATCCGCTTAACCCTTAAATGCATAATGATGTATATATGCATCGTATATTTGATGGTCCGTGGCTCAATATGCATATATTTTACTCATTTTTCCCTAAATCTATACAACATGACACATCTATTTCAATTTATTAAAAAGTTTTACAAAAAATCATGCATTTAAGGGTTAATAGTTTAGGCGCTAGAAGAAAAAATATGATTTAATATTCGGAGTCCTCTCAAGGCGGCTGTATTGATTTTTCTTATATATATATATATATATATATATATATATATATATATATATATATTTCTGTGATCTCTAACGATTTCGCTGAAATTTGGTATATGGGGGTTTTTGGGGGTATACAATCTATCTAGATTAGTCTTATGTTTGGGAAAACGCGTGTTTTCGAGATTTCCTGCGTTTTTCTTTCGACGCAGAATATGGTCGCTAATTTCGTGTCGCCGGCCACTGTCCGTCTGGTCCAGCGGTTTAAGACGCGGACTGATAAACGAGTGTTACGGGTTCGAATCTCGCCCGGTGACTAACTTTTGTTTTTTTTTTATATGGTCAAGTTTATATATAATTTTTTAATTTTTATTGTTTTACACAAGTTTAATTTAGTAAATAAAATGACCTATGTAATAAGAGAAATTGACAATAGATGGCGTTACTCTGTGACAAGTGCTGTAAGGTTAAAATCGATTGTAAATAATAATAATTGTCAGTTCACATTTTACTTTTTAAGTTTATGTAGATTATCACCACCATATTACAATAAATAGTTATAACCGAGCAAAGCTCGGTCGCCCAGGTACTGTATAGTTAAAAGTGGAATTCATATTCTTCTAAGTTTCCTATTACGAGAATATCCCCTGAAAGGGTAGGTACACATTTTGCAAGATGGCTGCGATTCCTCGAGGTCCCCAAATGTTAAATGATGTGGGCATGAAAAAGGGGCCTTTTATTTATATACATACGAAATTTGATGACCGTTCCAGAGATTTCGAGGTTGGTCCTAATCCGATTGTGCTATTATGTTTCCTGGTTCGGGAAAATTATCTCCTACCTGAGACACATTTCCAAAAACTTCATCTCCTTGACGGCGTCATAAGATAATTTGTTATCATGACGCTCTAGTACCGCGTCAATTTCCTCCTGACACCTCCTTTGGTACTCAGGATGGTGGGCCAGCTCGTGCAGCGTGTAGCTGGTTACTGTGGAGGACGTCTCGAACCCGGCCGCGAAGAACACGAACACTTGAGCCACCATGATTTCATCATCCATCTCAATCTCAGCCACACAAGGACTGCCATCAGCTTTCTTATACTTCAGAGATTCGCCTATCATTTTTCCTTTCTCTTTCAAATCCAAAAGCGAGTCGATGTAATCATTCCTGCCCGAATTTGTATAATCGCGCTCCTTCATTATGGTTTTTACCAACTTCATCATAATGTTCTCGACCTCTGGTGCAAAGAAGTGATAACTGGTCATCAAACTCGGCATGGCATATTTAAGAATCGCTACAATCATGTCTCTCTTTTCTTGTCTAAATATGCGTTGACCAAGCTTTCTGAACATGTTGTTCTTATCGCTGAGGGTGTCAGTGTCGATGCCGAAGCCGCAGGCGCCGATGAAGTCGGTGGTGTAGCGTGCCATGAGGTCCCGCACGTCGGCCTCGGTGCCACTTGCCGCCGCTTCGGCCGCCACTCGCTGCAGCTTCTCGGCCCTCGCCACGATCAGGGGAAACATCGCCTTTAACTTGCCGGTCGTGAACGCGGGCGTCATCCTCTGCCTCAACAATTTCCAGAGATCGCCTTCACTCGTAAACAGATTTTTCAGTAGCGGTTCAGGATGTTCGTCCATCGGGAACATATTTCTGGAGGAGAAGTGGTTGAAATCAGACACTAAAACATACTTGACCAATTCAGGATCCCTTAGAATTAGCACCGGAGTAGTCATGAGGTAGTATCCAACGAATCTTTCGTTGGGATACTTCTGGTACATTTCATGGTAAATGTCAGCAGTGGCTATTTGCTGGAGGAACCGTCGTTTCGCGGTGCCAAAGTATGGTATAGGAGCATCGTGCTTGACCCCACGCTTGCTCCAGTAGCTGAAAGTCCGCGTGCCGTATGAATAAAACAATATTATTACAATTGCCAATAATCCTATTAATAGCCACAACATAATTAAACACTAATTAAAATATTTAATCGGGGTGCGAAGACGATCAGCTTTTACGCCGAATGACAACCAAATGTACTTATCAATTTATCTGCAATATTTTATCACTTATTTCATAATGCATTACGTGATGCCTTTGCTTGCCTTGACCGTTGTGACGTTACACAATAAATGTGTGATTGCCAACTTGCAGGTAGTTGGTCGACACTCCGTTGGGAAGTGTCATGGCGGGCGGATGGCTGGTTGCATGCCGTTGCAAGCACACGATCATAATCTGTATTTTATTTACCACCTTGTCATACAACGGAGTCAAGACGTCACAATGGTAACGAGGATTAAAAACTTAAGAAAAAATAAATAAAATACTCTTTCGTCACAATAAGCTAAACTGGAGCTTAAAGTATAGTAGATTGTTAACCAAGGGATAAAACGGTACCTTTCATCCGAGTTAAACAAATAGGCAAATTTACATTACCTAATTAAAGTAACAGACTTACTTGCAATCGGAGACTTTGCATGTCTAAAAATTAAATAAATAAAATAAAAAATAAATATTATAGGACAAATAAAAAATATAAAATAAAAAATTGAATTAATTAAAATTAATTAAAGATAAATATCCATGGCGAAAAGCATTTAGATTGCTTTATAGATGAATTAAACACATATTTTAGCAAACTGCAGTTATTTTAAAATGATTTGGTTCATTAAAGTATGAAAAAGTAAAGTATAACAATAAGTCCTAGACATAATGCATCGTACATGAGTGCAATAAACGAATATGAATATAAAATTAGCGGGATTGCCTCTTACTTTTTAATTTTTACTCTTTTGTTCTAAAACTTCCAATAGTTAACGGCTTTACTCATACAGCCAATGAAACTGTTTTAGACAAATTAAATATTAAATAAAAATAGAATGAGTAAAATAAGCAAATTTTAGCTTATTTATATGAATAATGCCAAATAACTTTGACTACCCATTCAATGTCGTAATAACGTTTAACTGTGGATGTACGTCTTTTTACTATGAAGGGTAAGCTTTTTGCGATAATTCAAAAACAGCTGAACTGATCATATCCACTATAGTTTTCATTTAATGTCTTTCTTGAGCGCTACTTTCACGATTTTTGTCATATTTATTGGACCTATGGTTCAAAAGATAGACGGGGGAGACATTTTTTTTTCTTTCGGAGCGATTATCTCCGAATATCATCACTTTGTCAAAAAAAATTTGCTGATTCCCCTATTAGTATTGAAAGACCTTTCCAACAATATCCCACACTGTAGGGTTGAAGCAAAAAAAAAATCACCCCCACTTTACGTGTAGGGGAGGTACCCTAAGAAAAAAATTTTTTGATTTTATTGTACGACTTTGTCGGCCTTATTGATTTATATGTCCATGCCGAATTTCATCTTTCTTGCACTAACAACTACGTACAGATAGACGGACATGGCGAAACTATAAGGGTTCCTAGGTGACTACGGAACCCTAAAAACTACGATGTACTAAATGACCGACAATGAGTTATCATCAGTTTTATATTATTTTTTCAATAAAAGGAAAGGAGAAAAGTGACCCAAAATAGCACATATCACCCATATAAGCATCTTTATAAGGTACACTTCTGGTATTTAATAGTATTTTTTCTAGCCGTTAAAAGCTGTTCCTATTAATAAAAAATAAATAATTACTTTAACTATTCAAGTATATTTTAAATTAAATGATTCGTTCGTTTCATCAATAGATCAAATCGTTGAAAATGGTGCCTCCACGGATCTTAAGGAAAATATTGAATCTAGGGGATTCAGTTACAATAGATAAGTGATTATGGGAACGAATTTGATTAAACGGTAGAAAATTGCAAGAGTTGTGGGCAAACATAACGAAAAGGTCAACAGGATTGCGATAGTGGCGCCGCCTTCCCCCTAAAAGATAAAATGTGCCGGCATGTGATAAATGTGTCTGCAAAGGCCAATTCAAAATGCAAAGCTGCACTAGGATTAAAAGAGTACCGATAAAAGTCGACGGGCCGACTAAATAAAAGTCCAAAAAGAAAAAACTCCTAGTCGACCAACGATAGCTTTGGAGTACTTCTAATAATGTACACCTACATTTGTCTGTGACAGTGTGGACGATGGTATGTTAAACTCCTTTCAAATATATTCAAATATATAGACACGTTATTGGGAAATATATACTGTGTACTCGTGCGTATAAAACCATAAGAAAATAAGAACAATATTTGGATCAGACGTGAATTAGTAAATTGAGGTTGCAGATAGAGCCTCTCCATATACCCAAGAGTACATATATATTAACAAGAGTTATCTATTTACTTAATTCGTCGGCTAATTATCGTATAGGTACTAAGTACCGTTTACGAAGTAAAGCCCAAAATGGTTTAGGGTTTTATTAAACAGAAATATTACGAGTAAACGCAACGAAAAAATGATAAAGTACATTTTCGAACAGTGTTCTCAGTGAAATCGTAGTTATGCTAATGGGATTCCATTGGTTCCTTGTAAAATTAACATGATTAGAGTTAAACAATATATTCCTGACATCCAAACAGGAAATTTTATCTCCAGATGGTGACAAGGTATCCATACCTTTCGCCGCGGAAGCTTTGGAGGCTTGGCGGGCTCTCAACCCTGAGGCAACGGCGCCGGAGAGACCGGATCGTCAGCGTCTGTGGGATGACGTGGGGGTTAAACGGGTGCTCGGTAACTTAGTGGGGTGTGCGGTGGGTGTAGACAGGGCGAGGATGCTCGCAGTGTCGAAGCCGGAGTCGGGAGCGTGGCTTCACGCGCTTCCCTCTCCGCACTTGGGTACACTGCTTGACAACGACTCGACGCGGATTGCAGTTGCTCTTCGCCTGGGCTGTGCAGTGTGTGAACCCCACGCTTGCATCTGCGGTACTAGGGTGGAGAGCAGCGGTCATCACGCGTTGAGTTGTGGTCGGTGTGCAGGGAGGTTTCCGCGGCACCACGCGCTTAATGATATCGTGCGGAGAGCGCTAGTTTCTGCAAACGTCCCGTGCGTGCTGGAACCTCCGGGCCTCAGTCGCTCTGATGGGAAGAGACCTGATGGGTTGACGTTGGTTCCTTGGGAGAAGGGGAAATGTTTAGTGTGGGACGCAACGTGCGTCAGCACTTTCGCGGCGTCGCATATTGGCCGTACGGTGAGGATGGCAGGGGCAGCGGCCGAGTTGGCTGCGGTTCGCAAGCGGGAGAAATATGAGGTCCTTGCGAACTATTTATTTGTCCCGCTTGCTGTAGAAACCGCCGGGTGCTGGTGTGCCGAGGCCAAGGCCTTTTTCGAGGAAGTGGGGAGACGCATGCGAGAGAGAGGGTTGGATCCTCGCTCAGGGACCTTCCTGATGCAAAGATTATCCATAGCCGTTCAACGTGGCAACGCGGCGAGTGTCATGGGTACTTTTGCGTCGGGGGGGTCGTGGGGTGAATTTCTAGTATAGGGTGTTATTTAGGTTAGGTTAGTAGTAAAGACCTGAATTTTTTTTTAATTGTGTAATTAGTAATTGTTATAATATCGTCCTGTATTTTAGTATTAAGTTTCTTATGTTTTTTTTTTTACTTGTGTTTTGATTTTAGCACACTTGAAAGTTTATTCTAAGACGAAATGTATTTGTGTAATAAACAGGAAAACGAACATACAAAAGGTGCAAGATTTGCTTTTTAAAATATCTCTAAGTAATTGAACTTACTGGAATCAAAATGACTGTTAAAAATAATAATATTTATGTGACTGTACTCATGGTCAAATTTATGACTGCTTCCAATTAGTAAGCAGGTATTAAAGTTGTTTTCATAACATAAATGATAATATTCATTGCAAAGTAACATTAAGTTGATAGATTAACATTACAGTCGAATCAGTGGATATACCATTTTTGAATATAGTTGATGACAATATTGTATTCAGCAAGTATTATAACAAAAGTACTATAGTAAAATAATATATCTAATACAATTTATAACAATAACGATCTGATATGGAGGTACAGTCAGCTTCAAATACTTTGTAGCAGTCAAAGTGGCCAAATAGTTCGGTACACCATACTAAATATTTGGTGGACCGGACTATTTGGCTACTTTGGTTGCTACAAAGTATTTGACGCTGACTGTACATCATTATACCTGAGTAATAAAAAATATGTATATAGATCATTGTTTGCTTAAATAACATACCTGCACGGCTAGCACATGACGGGCGCGACAGTCGACAGGCGAGAAAATGCCGCGACATAGAGCTTTCTCGCGAATCGGTAGCATAAGACGCGCGCGACAACCCGCTGTCTCGCGGACAAATGTCAAAGCGACATAATTTTGTCGTTTGACAGTTCCACGCGGGATACTCTCGAAACTCGTAGCACAAGTGCACTATGGGAGAGAAAATATCCCGCGTTTCAACGTCAAAAGGAGAGAAACTGTCTTCGAGGCTAGAGGGTCGCGAGAAGCATATTTTGTCGAAGTTTTGTTGACTTTGGTCATAAAAGAAAGTTAATTTTCTATATTTTGTATTTATTTCATACTACAGCAATTTTCTGTGTAATTTTAATATGAATCCTGAGTTTTATGATTTGTCCGTTAGCTAGGTAGGTAAGGTGTAGGTACGTGGTATTGCTTTATAACATACCTATTAAGATACCTATATCTATATCATGCCGGTAATAACAAAATGATTGTATTTTTTCACATTTACTTGTTTGTTCTCTTAAGTTAAATGAAAACCCGACAGAAAAATTAAAAGCCTAACATTGTGCCACCACATCAACAAAGCAAACAGTTTGATGGCGAATTGACTGGAGGGTGATTAATAGAAATTACTTTGTGGAAATCCGTATTAATTGATACAAAAATATTACTTCGCTAATCCACGAAATAATTAAGTGCTAGTCAATCAGTGCTAACCCGTTACACTTACACGCGTATTTTTACAGTCAATGCATGCAACCTACCACCTAAAAAATATATACGCAAATAGTTAAATAAACCACCACCTAAGTACAAAAACTCGTCACGTGCTTCAATTGATTGTGGGATATAAACCGCGGTCTTGGGGTTTAATTATAGGTATATCCGGGTACTAATGATTTATAATATGTGTACAAAAACGCACCACCTAGAGAGGATGGGAGAGGATCGTGCTGTGAGAAGAGTGTATGTGGTGCACCCGGGTGGAAAATGTCCGTCTGGGCGTCCCAGATACCGCTGGAGTGACGAAGTCCTAAAGGACCTGTTCGCCCTCGGAATACCCAACTGGCGTGAAGTGGCGCAAGATAGGGCAGAGTGACGCTCTCTTGCGTCAGAGGCCAAGATCTTGTTTGGGTCACTGAGCGAGTGAAGTAGTAGTAGTACAAAAACGCAATGTATTTTAAAACTTTGGAGAAAGCCTTCAGATTGGGTAAGGTAACCTACACCTGCTGTACTTAGGTACCTATTACTTACCCTAAGTAGGTGTCTAAGTACACTTTTGTTACTATATGCATTATTTTATTATACGCAGATAATAAAATAATGCAAAATAATGAATCTGGCAGCCCAACTCAACCTCCACCTTGAAAAAGGCCACGGCCGTAATACGAGTATTCTGTAGTTACCACCCTAATGTACGATTCCCACCAACTGGCTGGAGTCAGGCCGCACCGGAGCGCATTTTTGATGTGCCTATATATTATATATCGCAGAAGCGATAGAATCCGTCCGGAGGCGTCTCCGCGTCCGCGAGCAGCCGACCGGCTTGCGGCCACATAAATGTGAAATGCGATCCGACTCCGCCCGTTCGGTGGGAGTCGTAGTAGTCGTACTTAAATCTAAATATCTAAAAGAGGTCAGAGTAAATAAAATAACTTAATGTTTTTGTGTATTTGCAATGTGAGAAAACTTAAAAAACTAACGCTGCATCCATAGATCGCTAAAATACAAAACACGCAAAAATAACTCATTGTTTTTAACATTCGAGTGTCGTTGTATGGAGTAGGTTCCCAACTTGAGCCCTTCTATGTCCTCCGTGGCAGGATGGCTGCGCCCAGCAGCAGCATGCTTAGGTATAGGCGCCGTGTTTGATGATAGACTTGTGCATGTCATCAATCTATCTTCAAAGCCAGCGGTGCAGCAACTGGCCAGCCACAAGGAAGATATGTTGGGATTATCATGAGATCTTCAGTCTTCTTTGTAAAGATGGTAGCTTATTAGCCAACACTTTCGGGTAATCTCAATTATCTTAAAAAACACCAATCATTCGTAAGGAGTGGTATTTAATTATTAGGTAGGTAATTATCTTTAGATATAATAATGTACTCCAACTTGTAACGACAAAGCGAATCAAATTATGATTGACACATTGACATTTCCGACTTCAAAATAATATTTGCTATTTCTTTAATCTTAATACTGCGAGAAGGAGACAAAGTTATCGTGACTAGGGACGCTCCGTCTCTAAAGCTGACTATTCATTATTTTTCCGATTATGTTAGTACCGATTCAGTGTTGCCACGAAAGAAAAGTTTGTTTCAAGTATAAATGGCCACACTGGCTAAGTCGCGCGCGGGATGGCTCTCTCGCGTGGAATTCTTTTCTCGATCTGCCAACTTATGCTACCAAAATCGAGAAACTGACAGGTCGAGATAGAAATTTGTGACACGCGACTGTTGTTTCTCGCGGCGCGAGTTATCCCGCGTGTAATCATGTGCTAGCCGTGCTGTACACAAGCGACACTAAACAGCTTGTTGTCGTATATACTTAAACAAACAGTGTGACATTCCTACCTTACTTAACATTGGATTATTTATGAATATTATAAATTGCATCCTGTCTGTCTATAGACATTCTGTATTATTAAACAAACAAAGTAAAACTAAGGTAATCAGTTGTTACCAATAAATAATGTACATGTACATGATGTTTGGCAAGAGACCTGTATGTTACAATTTTATTGTAAATATGTATAACTTTTGTGAAACATGTATGTAGGTTGTATGATAATAAAAATATCTAGAAATGTATAAGCATCAGAATAAAATATGTAGCAATACTTCGAAAGATAAACCTCCGAGTTATTATCAATTTGAATTAAAGAAAGCAGACTCAAAAAAGGAGAAGGAGAGGGACTGACATTGTAAAAGTAAAATAATAATAGTAGTAAAACACTTTATTGCGCTAAAAAGTAAATAACAATAAGATAATAAAATAAATGTGTGTAAGACGAACTTATCCCTTAAAGGGATCTCTTCCAACTAACCGTTAAGCACTGAGAGAGATATTAGGAATAGTTGTAAATATTCCAAGGTTTGATATTGTTGAAAAATGTTTATCGTTGAACTGTTGTAAAATGAATATAAACATCTACACCTCGCCGAGTTTCTTTCGCCGGTTCTTCTCGGGTCTGAGGCTAACGCTGTTTTCCGAACCGGTAGTAGTATGTCTAAATTAGAATATAAATTAACCTAGCAGTTATAAGATAAACAGATGTGAGATGACTGAACTATTATTGCATGACTAACACATAAAATTAAATAAATAAATCATTATAAAAAGGAAGAGATGTGACGTTTACACAATAAATGTGTGGTTGCCAACTACCTGCAAGTCGACACTCCGTTGGGAAGTATCATGTCGGGCGGATGGCTGGTTGCATACCGTTGCAACCTTGACATACAACGGAGTCAAGACGACACAACCGTTGATAATATTGGCAATTGATAAGTTTTCTATATTTTCTCTGATAAAGAGTATAACTTTATTTTATTACTGTCAAAAATCTCATAACAATTTAATTACAAACTCTTATTTTTAGATTAGTAGAGATATCATCCACAGCGCAGGCTTCGTCAAAAGCATAGATACAAAACAGAATCCGCAACAAACTTCGTCCAATCTACATAAGTAAAAATCCGCCACAGGCTTCGTCATTAATGTAGGTACAACATAAAATCCGCAACAAGCTTTGTCCAAAAACCTAAAACTACCTACGATTTCCCGTTAATCCCCGAGACGACACGTACCCGGCGCAAAAGTTCCAAAAATACTGGCCGCATTACCGCGCTGTACTGCTAATGATAATATTAGATATCTTTTTAAGAACAAGGAATATATATTTTTATTATAGGAGACACTTTGATGGTCAATTGGTATCTACTGTAGGAGCCACATTCGATTGCTATAGTCAGCTGGTTGCTATAGTCATGCACATTATGAAAAATAAGCTGCACTTTAAGATGGAAGCAAGCCGCTTTGCATGGTGATAGTAGACACCAAAGTAGACGATTTTTTCTGAAGCTCCCAAAAATTCACCTCTTAGAAGCCGAGGTTTAGCGAAGTCTGTTGGGAAAAATAAAAAATCTACATTGTTTATAAGACCAATTTATTGTACCTATGTTTTACGAATATGATTATGATTACAAGTTTCAGAACTTAACAAATATTGAAAAAAGTTATATCATTTGAAAGAAAATAACTTTTTTAACGTAAAAAATAAATAAAAGTAAATCTCTTGAAACAATATCACTGTGTTTTTTAAAAACCTATTTTTTCTCTTTTGCGCTATATTCTTGCATGTAATGTCCTAGAATTTGAATAATTTTTGAAAATAAGTATTTTTATATATAATATAATATTAACACCAAAAGATTTTATTTTAAGTTAACACATGTGTGCTCGGACCTACTTCTATGAAATAAAACTATAAGTCTCACTATTGTTCACCACAGTACTAAAAAAATATACATAAGAAGTAAGTTATTTATATTTATACTATCTGGTGTTTAAATACCAGTAAGAATGTATATTTAAAGTTTAAACTACTACTCCTTCTTAATAACACCAGTAGGTACACTAACCACTCACTTGCTTCATATTTTTCAGTGACTTCTATTATTATAATAAAATAAGGGTGACAGCTGGTAACTACAGTTACCAAAAGCAAGTGAGTGGCTGAGAAAAAAATAGAATGTTCAACCATAAGTTCGTTCAGCTAACAAGTATCTGTGACTAAAGGGTGCTCGCTAAAAGAAAGCCCCGGGATGGGTGTCACTGTTACCGGTATTATTTTAGGGGCCCTAAAATAGGATAATTGTTTATAATAAAGAAAACAAGTCACTGTAATTACAAACTTTATTTAAAAAGAAAAGTATTTAACCGACTTCAAAAAAGGAGAAGGTTCTCAATTCGACTGTTTTTTTTAATATGTATGTTACTCGATATCTCCGAGAATCGAGAACATTTCAAATCGTTATGTCAAAGTTTATTAAAAACTGTTTCTGAATGTATTAGAACCTCCATACATGAACGCAATGATAAGAACGACAATAATTTTTTGATAGTTGTCTCAGTTTTTTACCCCCGTACCACGACATGCCTTGTACCAAGTGCATTAACGATATGAGTAACAACGATTACGTAGTATCCCCACTACATTGAATGTGCGGGTTTCAGAAATTTAATTGAGCAGTTAATTCACATAATTATGATTTGCTAATACATGCAAACAATTGCTAATGGATCGTATTATTATCAGTTTTAATAAATGCCCGCATGACGGTAACACACTGTACTCGCACGCAATACTATTCACACGTAAACACTAAACCCGCTATACACGAATCACACGATTTGGTTAGCAATTATATGTCGGTAAAACATTAAAATAAACCAAATATAATTATACGATTATGTTTAAATCGATTTCTACGTTACTTGTTTATCCATAACGTTATTTGCCTAATTTAGTTAACCCTTCCATAAAATACAGGGGATGAAAAATGGCGATCTTCCTTTACGGTCATCGTAAAGTGTATCTTGATAGATGGGCCGTTAAAATCATTTTCCGCGGCATTCAGCCGGCTGGGGCACAATTAATTTAGTGAAACCAGTATTTAGAAGTGTAATTCTTTATATGAATCCACGACGCTTGAACCCACGATCTTAGCAACCGACACATACGACAGGATACTTACCTACGTAAGAATACATTTAGTATGCTTGGAAACTATCCTAGTTTTGGGGAACCAGTACATATATATGCCTATTAAGATAGTGGACGACCCCTTCTCCATACAAACGTAATCCCCCTTTTCCTCCCTGGATATTGTCATTATAGAAAATATTTATACACAATTTATTGTATATTAAACAAATTACACACAATTATTTAAAAACTCCTAACTAAAAACCCGGAAAAAGGCGAGTCGGACTCGGCCACCGAGGGTTCCGTATAAAAACTTATTGTTTTTATTGTTTATTTTTTACAAATGTATAGTTTTGACATTTTTTCGTGTACTTGTAATGCTAATATAATCCTAAAAACCTAAAAACGAAGGGGCATAGCGGTGGTTAAAATACATAAAATTGTATTATAATGTTAATAACCAGAGAGGTTAATGGGGACTACGTTTATATGGAGAAGCGGTCACGTGACGTCGTGCCCTTTCCTCTTTAGCCCCTCTTTCATATCATAGACACTTACGGTGTAAATAAACTTATTTAGCTACAAATTTTGCGCATGCGGTAAAGGGTTAATTAAGTTACATATACGCTACCTGGCTTACATATAATAGGAGCCTCGTCTGCCAACAAACCACTGTGGTTTGGCAGAAGAATAATGTAATTAGATGTAAGCATGATACGTGAATAAACGTTTTTTAGGGTTCCGTAGCCAAATGGCAAAAATCGGAACCCTTATAGATTCGTCATGTCCGTCTGTCTGTCCGATTATGTCACAGCCACTTTTTTCCGAAACTATAAGAGCTTATACTGTTCAAACTTGGTAAAAAAGTGAAAAAAAGTGTCCCCCCCTGTAACTTCTAAAATAATAGAATGAAAAATCTACAAAAAAATATATGATATACATTATCATGCAAACTTCCACCGAAAATTGGTTTGAACGAGATCTAGTAAGTAGTTTTTTTTAAACCCATACGTGTGGGGTATCTATGGATAGGTCTTCAAAAATGATATTTAGGTTTCTAATATCATTTTTTTCTAAACTGAATAGTTTACGCGAGAGACACTTCCAAAGTGAAAAAATGTGTGCCCCCTGTAACTTCTAAAATAATAGAATAAAAAATCTAAAAAAATATATGATATACATATACATTACCATGCAAACTTCCACCGAAAATTGGTTTGAACGAGATCTAGTAAGTAGTTTTTTTAATACGTCATAAATGGTACGGAACCCTTCATGGGCAAGTCCGACTAGCACTTTTTTTATTGATTTATCCTGTTCACTTATTATTTCAATGTGATAAGATTTAGTATACCTAAACGGAATAAATATTATAACATTTAGTATAAGTGTTTTTGTACAAGAAAGATTATATACAGGTTTGCACACACATTATAGTGTTGGACGCTAACCGATAATGGGCCGGGATCTAAATTTACTTTAAAAAAATTAAAAAGTCCCTACTCTATGTGCCAAACAAAATCCAATTTTTACCAAGAATGCCTTACATCATTTTGGAAAATAGCTGATACTCTTCAATCTGCTGGATTGACCTCCGCAAGGAAATCGCTTTCACGTAAAAAACACATCGAAAACGGTCCATCCGTTAGATAGCTAACGATGCCACAGACAGACAGACAGATCGACAGACTTACTTTGGCGTCAAACAAATAACACCCCTATTTTTGCGGCGGGGGTTAAAAACGGCCTTTGTTTTAAATTAAGAATTAAATTCATTCTCTAGGTATGTTGATCCGATGTAGCGACCACTGCGACCACGAGACTAATGAGTTAATACACAAACATCTTTATAACTATTTACAAATATACAAAAAACCCCTACGCATTATCCCAAATAACTATTAAATTATTATTTTTAATATAACAACCCCTACGCTATTCATTTTATGCCAATGCTCTTATAACTGCTGAATCGATTTCTATGAAACAGCTAAAAACGCCGCAGTTAAAAAAACTGCATCGAAATCGACCCATCTGTTGGGGAGCTACGATGCCATAGACAGACAGACAGACAGACATTGACGTCAAAAAGACACCTAACATCTCTCTTTTTGTCTGGGGTTAAAAACGAGTCCTAGTTCTCGCGAATAATATTTTGACTGTAGCCAAGCTGAAATTCGCTTTACGGCCGCCTTCTCCGCACCTGCCCCGCGGTTAAATGGTAATTGTATTTTCTATTACCATGTTTTTACGCGTTTTACCCGGTCGATGACTCCGTTTTATTTATATTCTAATATTGCAATATATCGAAATTCAATATCAATCAATGTTACAGTTCAATGAATGAATTTAGAATACGTATTTGATCTACATCTACATGTCGGCGGGCGATCGTAAAATCAGGCAGATCATGAAATTCCTAGACATATCGTGAATCGGGAAAATCATTTTCTCATCAGAGTCGATGGACGGCGCTCCTATTTCTGGGCAGTTTGCCCTTCGGGCATGAAGCAACCTATCGAATCGTATCTTACCTGTACCCCTAGTGTAAATTTGATCGACATCATAACGTGACGAACGCGTTTGCGTTAAGTCTCATTTTGTATAGGATTTTGAGTTTCCAAAACGTCCCGCTTGGCGCGCTCTTTCTAAATCCAATACAAAATGAGACTAAACGCAAACGCGTATTAGTTAGGGAGGCGAGGTAGCTAAATGGCGTAATTCAACGGCGCCGTCGAGACCTATCAAAATCGAAAGATAAAATAATTTCGAAAAGAAAAGCTCGTATGGTAAAAACCATTTTAGCGGTGGGTTTGGCGTGTACGGTTTTTCAAAAATGTTAAAAAAAACAGTTACTTGGGCATTCTCGAGCGCGTCAGATATTCATACTACGTATGCCCCAAGTGCCTCTGATAACAACGGTATACTAATCTGCCGGTTTGCGTGGTGGGGGTAGGAATACAAAGTAGTCAAAAATGCACAAAAAAAAAATTTACTCGAGCGCGTCAGATTTTCGGAAGGGGTGTTAAGTAGGCCCCAAGGAAGCTCCCTTTAAAAAAACTGACGATTTTGGCGTGACGATAAGTTACGATGAATTTTTGAAAATGCAAAAAAAAAAAGTTTTTTTGAAATACTCGAGCGCGTCAGATTTTCATAGGGGAGGTTTATCTCGGTATCCTGAAAGCATATTTTCTTAATCTGACAAAAATGTTGGTGGGTTCTCTTAATCTGACCGAAAAAGGTTTTTTGGTTTCTTTTTTTTCCTTTCTTTCTCCTTGATAAAACGGGGATTTTAAGAATGACAATAAAGCGATAGATGCAACCAACGTAAATGTAGATGAAATGTAGTACGAATTGTATTATTTATTGTATAAAAAAATGAAATGATATAAAAATTGTATTACATGTTTATGGCAAATTCCTCTTTTTTGCTTCAATTTTTCACTTCGTTTTGCTTACGGTACGTCCAAAAACCAATTTGAGGATCAACAGGCTATTGAATAATATACATACATGAAACTGTACATGTTAATAATACTTTTGTATACAGATACGCGTAACTTTTTCCGAGTCCACGAAAATTGTCGAGAAGCTTTAGAAAAAAAAAAATTGAGATATAATAAAAGTCACAATTTAATCATAGTTATTTCATATCAATTTTTTTTAACACCCTCAGCTTCGAGATATACTCAAAAAACCAGGAGTTTGAGTTTTTATGATGCTTCAAGTCAAAAAGTTTTAACTTTGGACAAAAATGTAAAGAGGCCTTTTTTGTGTAAAATAAAATTACCTTTTTTGTTTATTTAAACTTTTTTTTTGTAAAATGTATCGTTCGCGACTTATATGCCGCAACGCGTTTTTCGGAAGACGAAATGGCTCCTCCACACTTCCGGTCATGCGGAAACCGGCAGATTTTGTATTTTTAGTAAGTTTTAGATTATATTCTTCAAAATAAAAAATAAAAAAATCGCGCTCGAGAATGCCGGATTGTCGTTTTTTTTTTACAAGTTCGCGACCCTATAACTCGGCGGCGTCAAGGAATTATCGTCAGATTAGTTAAATTTAGTCTTAAAACACTAAAATCAACCCCCAATATCTTAATCTGACGCGCTCGAGTATTTCAGACTATCGATTTTTTTTTACTAATCTGATCGTCTATCCTAGGCGCGCGTCACTACATATAGAGCTAAATACTTTACAAGGTTATTCTATTAGGTCTAAGGTATCTCTCATATCTTAAACTGCCACGCTCGAGTATTACCGAAAATTCCCCTATTCGCCTCCCTACCTATATGTCACGTTTCGAAATCGAATTTATTTACACTAGGGGTACTGTATATTGGTTTAATGTGACTAGGTACCGTAAAAACATTCCATAGGAATTCTACGATCGGTCTGATTTTACGATCGGCCGCACGAGGAGTCCGTTACGCTAAGTTTGATAGACTTGGCACTGACAACCCCTTGTTCTCCTTAGGTACTAAATCAAGTTTGATAATGATAACTAGTTTTCTACTAGGAAAAAATATTCTCCATAGCTTTATTATTCGGTTAGAGCCTATTCAATTTGGCGCAAGCTTAAAATTAAATTAAATAGAATTAACATTTAATTCGAGCCCGTGGCTCATATAATTTTATTTAGTAACAGTAAAAAACTTAACTAACTATATTAGAAACAATAAATATCTAAACTATTAAAATTACAATAGCTCACCGACTGGGCTTTTTAAGACCACACCAGTCAATTCCATCTGCAGTCATAGTTAGGATGGCGTTGGGGTTGGCGCACACGCACCGTACTGCCGATGCGGCTCGCAGGCGCATTTCCGTACGCAGGTACCATAGATATATGAATACCATATTGTTCTATGCTCTGAGGCAGGTACGCTGAAGATGGAAAAAAAATCGCTCGTATACTTACTGGTTTTCTCTCAGATGGATTAGGTCGCATTGAATAACGATATGAAATCGCTAATCATGCTTACGGTATCGCTTCCTTCTTTACTCATACATCTCATCATCTTCATCATATCATCTTTGTAAGTTACGCTTAGTGACTCAAAATGAAATTTGGACTCCGACACAACAGCGTTACTTTACTTCACACCAATTGTTAACTCGGGGTTCACGCAGATCAGCCTCCACCATATCGTACGCTCTTTTCACATTCCGATCTTCATCCACTCTCTTGTCCATTCTTTGTAAATTACTGAACCCAATAAACCTAGAACGTAATGGTGCGATATATCGAAACCGCAAAAGTTGTGTCGGCCGACCGTAGCCATCCGTCCTATAATCTCGGGCATTTTATGATCCGAAAAATTAAACTGTCGACGTAGGTGAGTGCGGCTGTATGGCGGACGGAGTTATCGATATGATAAAGCAAACGTCACTTTCTAAAAACACGCTGTTGAAAGAGACAGATACTGTCATGAACATGCTGTCACGCGTAAAATTGCGACCAGCAGGTGCATAGAGACATTATCTACACCGCAACAATATTTTGGTATTGTTGGCAAGGGAGAGTTAGACCGATATCGATAATATAAATACTGTTACACAACATAAGTAATCACGTAATCAAATTAAATCGACATAACAACTGCCTACTTTGAGAACCCCGATAACTTTTTCGTTACTTCGGTTTCTTTGTTTACACAATAAACAAATCTAAAAACGTTTTTTTTGTAAGAATCCATATTGTAGCTCCGTGATTATTATTAACGTTGCTCCATTTTGCTGTGCTTGCTTCACATTGCCCCTCGTTACACTTCCTCTACGGGCAAAGTAAAATAATTACATCACAAATTTAATATAAACGTTAATTAAATTTCAAGAAAATTGACTGCTTGCACTGAAAAATAAGACGGGCGGGCGAATTTATACGCGTAATAAAGTTGTTCCAGCTAACACCCTATTTCAGCGCGATGGGCCATTAAACATTTTTACGATGTAAATTTGTTTGGACCTCAACCCCTTAACCTTGGGGCCTGTTATCTCACGTGAAACTCGACTACTTTGGGTGGACCACTCGGGGTTTGATAATTTACTTGTCGAGTATTGCTGGGTCAATTCAGTATGGATGGTTCCCTAAACTTAAACACCTATTTTTAAATTGATTCAGCAATATGTTTTAAATTAAGTGCCATCTCTCTACATCCACAAAAATAAGACATAAAAAATTATATAGACCGCGCCGAATCTTATGCTTCATGAACGAATAATACCTACTTCTCGTACTCGTAAAATATTTCTGTTTGTTTGTATTTCTGTATCTTTAATGAAAGTGACACTTATATTCATAAAAACACTGACACACCTACTTTGTCAGTAATAAAGGCGCGAAATTAAAATTTAATATGGGAGTTCAACCCTTCCCGCCAGTATTTTTTTTGACAAAGCGAATGTGCCAGAGTATATATGCTCGACATCGAATGTGGCATTACGTTTTTAGGCGCAAAGTATACAATATATTCTAGTTGCACGAGTTATTCGAGCTACCCTCACTCGGTCTACTTACACACTAGGGTTGTCACCCGGCCGACACAAAACACGATATCCAATGGTTTGACGGTCGATATTTTTTTTTCACCTTTTGATTACTTGTTTCGTTAAAATGATGTGCGATGGTAGTAAAAGTTTAAATTAAGACATTTTTCTTATAATATTACACTATAAATTACTAAATTAATCTACACGAATTTATAAGTATTAAAATGTGTTGTTATATGACTTTATATTGTTTTGTTTTAAGTGCGTTCGTTAAATAAGAAAGTGTAGCCATGACGCTCGATTTAAATGAGCCAAGCAATACCAACATCGCAAATACAATTCGGGTTTATTTTGGCTAGTAATTTAACGATAAAGTGGCAACGTTATACCGCTGTTTATAAATCTGCCTGAAACGCGTTTCCTTGGCAATGTTGCGAATTAACAAAATTGCGTTATTGTTTTAGAGGTTAATATTACCATGTTACGTTAATAAAGGCAAAATATGAGACTAGAATTGTTACATAAATCAAAACCAAATAAAATAATTGCTACGCAGCGAAACACGTTGGTAGATTACCTAAGTAAGTAAGTAAATACTTTATTGTACGAGAAAAATAAATATTGATTACATCAGATACAAAATAATTGTGTAGTACAAAGGCGAACTTATCCCTAAGAGGGATCTCTTCCAGTAGACCTATACCTAAAAGAGTAATTAAAAACTAGGTATTCTCACCATGAGCGACCAGCTAGCGACTGCGTCAACTGAAACGCAGTGCATATATTTTTTTCATTTTAATAATAAATTATCTATCTATCTATCATCTTGCTTGCACAAGTCAGTACGAGGGAAATGCATTGTAAGTTTACGCAGTCGCTAGTGAATATGTCAGTGTCAAACTCGTGGTAAGGATACAGGTCATAAATGATTTGTATTGAAAAAATGTTTGAGTATCTACTGTAAACGGATGATAATGGTTTATCAAATAATGTCAACACAAGGATTGATGCCAAAGCAATAACAGGAAGATAGCAAATACAGAATGTTTATATAGTGACTTGCAAAATTTACGGGGTGAATATATAGGTCATACTGAGCAACTTTTACTATGGGGCCAACACTGAAATCGCAAAAAAAAATTTACTCTCCCATGGAAAATGTCAAGGGCAGACAACCAAAATGTATGAAGCAGCCAATTTGTTTTCGCGATTTCGGGGTTAGTCCCATAGTAAAAGCTAAATTATTGCAGGTGACTAAATAAACACCCTGTGTAAAACGATAAATTAATGCAACGGTCTAATTTGCAATGAAATAGCATAATAAGTATGCACGGGCTTCTAGTAGGTTCAGTGGGGAATTGCAATGCGTGTGCAAAAAGATGTACCTGTTTGTTGGGTTAGATCATACGATATATGCACCGTTCCATACAGATTGAGATGTCATTTGTTTTATAAAAATAGTCACTCAAAAGTACAGTTATTACAGTCAGCATAAAAAAGACAGCGACGGACAAAGTGCCCAACTATTATATTGTAACACACGTTTGTTATACTTTGGCCGTCACTATCTAATTGACGCAGACTGTAATAACGGTTGTATTTAATTGTAATTATTGTAATTATTGTCCGCTAGGTTAAGGGCAAAGAGCCATAAAGATAAGCTAATTAGTTATCTACTGTAAAAAGAGCTAAAGTGATTTTTTACATGTACAAAAAGCTGACGTAATAGTGTGTATTAAGGTTCAATGTCAAATGACATCACGAAAATTGCATTGGCTATAAAAAATATTAGAGGGAAGGGATGCAATGGGAATTTCCAACTAGTATTCAGTAAGTAGGAACTGGTTTATTGATTACGTGTATACGCCATTAACGTGTTTTGATAAAAAAATGGTTTGCTCCGTCGCTAGATAAAAAATTAAATAGTGATTTTTTTTTAATGTGTGCAATGGGTGTTTTAGAAAAAGCGGATAAATATGCTATAACTGAATAATTATGATAAATGACAATGATAATATTAATTATGATTCTTAAAAATCCTATAATATCTTTTAATTATTTTACAACCCTATACAGGTGTGAAGATATATTTTGTTCAAGAAACATAAAAAAATCACTTTAAGCTTTAATAACACTTTGTTTAGGTCGAAACTCACTTCTCTACCTTTCTCTAACTTATTACCTTTCGACAATAAAAATGTTATTGTAGCGAGTTTTATTGCTGTTCACTATAAAGGCGACGTAAAAACTATACATTTGAGTGACTATTTTTATAAGACAAATGACAATGGTCAAGTCACTAAGCACAAAGCTTCATAAAAACCCGTAAAAAGCCCAGACAAGCCCGAAAGCTGTGACAGAGTGCGCACATTAACCACGTCGCGGATGTAAATGGGCTGCTTCGTAACGCCGTGCACTGTGTTTGGGAACTTTATTCACCTGCCTCAACTGTTTTGACGAACATTTTGTTTGCGGCACAGATCGCTCGCCTTTTAGATGGAACTTATAAGTAAGGAAACGTGGGAAAGGGTGTGCTATCTATACTCCATATAAAACAAAGTCGCCCGCCGCGTCTTCATGTCTGTCTGTCTGTATCAAAAAAAACATTTATTTCAGAAAACAGGTTCCATAATATGGTTGCATGTCTGTATGTTCGCGATAAACTCCAATACTACTGAACGTATTTTCATACGTTTTTCACCCATCAATATAGTGATGTTTGAGGAAGGTTTAGGTGTATAATTTGTTAAGGTTTTGTGTAACCCGTGCGAAGCTGGGGCGAGTATAGAAACAAAAATAATAAGTAAATGTTTATAATACTAATAATTCCCTACAATATTTATTCATGTATTTGACGACCGGCCTAGCGGGCGACCGGCGACGGTCTGGCCTAGCGGGTAGTGACCCTGTCTATGAAGCCGATGGTCCTGGGTTCGAATCTTGGTAAGAGCATTTATTTATGTGATGAGCACAGATATTTGTTCCTGAGTCATGGATGTTCGCGTCTCGCGTCTCCCCCGCCGCGTCTGTCTGTCTGTATAAAAAATAATATTTTTTTAAATTTTATATTCTACGTCGGTGGCAAACAAGCATACGGCCCGTCTGATGGTAAGCAGTCGCCGTAGCCTATGTACGCTTGCAACTCCAGAGGAGGTTTTATTTCATAAAACAGGTTATTATTATGGCTGTATGTCTGTATGTTCGCGATAAACTCAAAAACTACTGAACGTTTTTTCCCCTATCAATAGAGTGATTATTGAGGAAGGTTTAGGTGTATAGTTTGTTAAGGTTTTGTATCGCTAGTTCTATAATAAAGAAGGATAAGGATCTGTTTATTCATGTAAAATGTTGCCAAGCTGAAACCGTAAGGCTCGCACTGTCAAAAAGTTATCAGATCTCTGTAGAGCCAAGCTTTAACTTCAAAAACTCTACACCTTAGTCGAAATCTGTGGCTTGGCCGTTTCGTTACTCTCTCGTAACAGTGAATAATTTTTTCACCTTACGCCCATGTAACGGCTCAGATAGAAAATGAGTAAATTTATCACAATAAATTGGACACTAACAAAACATAGAAATTAAGTTTTTTTTACTTAAAAAAAATTATACCATTCGATTCCTTATATTTTATTTCGCGTTTAAATAGCAATTTTCTTGTTTTCCACGCTTCAAGACGGCTTCGTGATCGTGACGTCACGATCACCGTACCGTTTTGTGCGTAAGGGGTAAGGGGCATCGAATTTTGTATTGCATTTGAGAGATGTCCCATGTAGACATTTGATTGTCAAAACAAAGGAGATCGACCAATTAAAAAAAAGCTTGGCATTTATTTAGCATAGTTTAATAACCTAACCTAACTTAAAATAATATCTATAGTTTGATGTTTTCCAAATACTTTATGATCAAACTTGTAATAACTCGGGGCACAGACTAGGGATTTGATATCGTTTAAAAGATGTCGATAATATATAATAATACATGTGCTCATTGAAAATTCTCGAAAAAGTTTTGATAAAAAACAACTTTCAGGCATATTTTACCAAATAAATAAAGTTTGCTTCGAAATGGTTTATGTACCTACTGGTATTTTTATTACTTAATGTAAATTTCACTTTTTATGTACTTTTAGCAATAAATAAAGATGGAGTAATGTTTAAGAAATAATAAACAACGATATAAAATAATTAGAATAAAACATTTAGTGCCAACCTGTTTAAAAATAAAATCAATTCTTCCAAAAAGCACCTTTTTAGAATTGAAGGAGCTGTATACAAAGCGATTTTGTATACATATCTTTATTTTGTAGAACATTTAGATGTTGACAGTAACATCGATATATTTAATTGCCGATAAAATATTTTGCTACGTCACTTTAGTATAAGTGCCCCGAGTTATCCCAGGTTTGTTTATGATGATTGACGACATCGAAATCATCATGCCAGTTATGGAAAATAATGAACTGCTAATTAATTTTAATTAGGTAGCTTAATGACCATCATGGGGATTTAAACATGGCGTTCACAAAACAAATACACGGCCGCAGTTGAATTTGTCCGCTGCGGTTGTGCCAATAAATTGTTCATTATTTACTATTAGTACTATTACATGAAATATAGCGGTTTAACATATGGATTAAACAAAAGCCAATTATAGAGGACCATAAGAGCTACTGATTTAAAAGCCACCACCAGCTGGGCCCCTTTCGAGATTTGGGAATTTTAGGTCTCTCCGTTGCGCTGACAGCGGCGGCTCCAAAAATTATTACGATAAGGACAACTGCAGCTTAGGCGAAAAATGCGTAAAAATCTCACAAATCGAGGTTTCATTCTCGACATTTTCCTCCTCCAAAACTTAACTAATCGTAACGAAATTTTGAGGAATAGAATGAAGAAGAAATTATCTGTCTCTGACAGTTTTGCTTTTTGCGTTTATTGTTGCTGATTTTACATGCTAGGCGTCTGTTTACGGTGCATTTATTTGGCCGTTTTTAGCTCATTTTAAAGTAACCTAGTTCTTATAAAAAAAAACCTTACAGACAGGTACTGGTAATATTGAACTCACATAAAAAAATATTAATGTAGGGCCAAAATCCAGAGAGAAAAATGTCAAGAACGTTTGTATGAAAAAATGACCACTAATCGTTCCTCTTAAGTCGCTACGCTTGTAGCTGATAGCGCATTTTTACTGCTTTGTAGCGCCTACGAACAGATAACCCTCCTACCGATCGCTTACACCTCTTTCTCTCACATATCTCTGTACCTAACGCGAAACATTCATAAATTCCTATTCCTGATTTTCTCTAATTAATTTAAGGTCAATGTGGAGAATACCATCTTTAACCTTTTCGCCGCTATGTCAATGAAATAATAAAGTGTCATCAACGCCACGTCAAAAATTGCACGTATACAACCTGACCAAAACCACGACTTGATATGAAGTCGTGGCATGTGGGGCACTAAATACTAAATGTACTGACTTTAATTCAAGTCAATGGCGGCGAAAGGATTAAGGGAAGACCGTCTACAAACTCTTTCGTCGCTTTTAACTCTTTTGTTTGCAGTCATACTCCGTTTACAGAAGTTCGGTGGAGCAGAAGGAGCGGAGCTCTTGATTTCTGACTGTGTTTGAGCGACCTAAGTATACTGAAATAAATGTTTTATGCTGATCTTCCTCACATTGACCTGATGTTTAATTTTAATTTAACTATCAGATTAATTATTAATAATATTAAACAGGATATTTAAAACGAGAAGTTTCTATAGGTACCTCGGTAAGCTACTCAGTACATACAACCTTTGCTAAAATATACATTGCCTTATAGTCTCTTTCGATTAAACCAGAATACTTCAGAAAAAGCAGTGAAGTTTAATTCGCTTGTCTAATGGAACCCCAACGTTATTATACTCGGGAGTGAGTTTTTCATAAACTCGTTTATGCCATCATTTCACTTTACAAACAACGAATTGAAAAAGTTCCTCGTAATATGATTCTTGGAGCTTCATTCGGCATGTGTTACTTTTGGCCTTGCTTTTAATATATTTTTATAAGTACTCTTAACTTTTTTCTGTAAAATTGTTTGGATTTTTTTATAACTTTTGGACTTGATGTATCTTGAGTTACTGTGAGCAAAGTTTCTTCATGGGGGCCAAAAAATTGAATAATTTTCAGAGGAGTGAATTGCAGCAACAATGCATTTTTATCATTTCGCGGGCTATCTTTTCTTTTCTTTCGAAGGACTGGCGAGCCAGATAAAATCCTTTCGCGGGCTGGAGCTGGCCCGCGGGCCGTACTTTGACCACCATTGTGCTAAGAACACCGCTTGGATGTCAATATCAGAGTTCTCTTGTTTCCTCATACATTCCTCCTTATTTTGAAGTTGGTTAAGCAAAACGTGGGCGCCACAAGTATTTGGCACGATTAGACGCTTAATAATTATGTTTATTCCAGTGTTCCGCCGATGACTTCTACCCAGACAACAACACGTACAGCACTGTCCCCGGCATCGCCGCGTACCGCTCTGCTCTGACACTGGACTGGCTGGACAAGGGCTCCCAGCAACGACAGTTCGCACATGCATTCGGGAGTGATAACCCGATGCTTTCTAAAGACTTCGAGGGATCGGAGTGTATGGAGTATACGAGGCCCGCTGCTGGGAAGATCGCCAGGCTTATGCTGGAGCTGTTGAAGTAAATAGCTTCTTATGTAGCGTACTGTTTCATGTTTACCCGTTCACTTCAGTACATGTGACAATCTAAAAGTATCTGCCGTCTTGGAATACTTTTCCAAATAGTGATAAAACTCTACAGCTCGCGTTCAAAAGTAACTGCCATCGTCTAATTATTATACTTACATAAAGAGATATAATATGTTTTGGCGAGGAGTGAGGGTTCAAACTATATATAGTTGTACCTACATCCCGCTATTATTGACCGTTAAAATGTTATGCTACATTAAATTTAATGTAAATATTTTCTGTTTCGATCACAATCATATAATTCGGAATCATGTATTTCAGAAACCTTGAAAGTGATGATGGCGTCATCCAAGAATTAGCTCAGACGCTAGCTCGCACTAAGCTTCTCATGCCGACCTCGAAGTTGGATTTGGAACCAGATTTAGCAGCGCTAGTGCAGACCCCCCAGGTCATGCAGGGCGAGCCCCATGACACCTTGCCGAGGGTTCTGGCTGCGGTGTGGATGCTGGCCGAAGACCCTGCCATCACCAAGGATAACGGCTGGTGCCCAATTGAACAGGTCCTTGTCTTTCAAAACGTGCAAATCTCGCAGATTATTGTAGTATAGAATAATTCTATACTACAATAATTTATCCACATTTACAGGTATCTTTGTCACCCTACATTATCTACCTACCTACTAGGTTATATTGTATAGCTCTGATTATAGGAACTGGTAGCCTCACGGCCCGATTCGAAGAATGAGATACGATAACGATAAGTTCTGGTTTAGATAAGTTCTCAATTAGATATCGTTTGTATGTCGTATAATTGACAGAAGTAGCTCGATTCGGGCAACCAATTTCACTTTGACGTTAGAAATATCATAGATAGATCTTATTGGGATCACAGCGGAATCGAAATAAACGTCAATTTTGACATGTCGTTTAGTAATCGATATTTTAAAAGTTTTCAGTGCAAAGTCCAAATCCTTTTAGTTTTTGTCCTGTGCTCATGAAATTGCTTCTTTTATTTAATATCCTAGAACTATAAAGGATGTTTTTCAACCCCTTGCGATATTTTGCTAGGCGAATTTATTACCAAAGATACATTGATCGAGTAAGATGCCTAAAATTTAAGACAATTTCGTGCTTCGAATTTGACAGGTAAACGAGATGGCGCTGTAAAGCTCCATACATTTTGTGGTAACTCTGATTGTCAAAAGTTGACGTTTGACAATTCAGGGACCGCAAAACATATAACGCAGTACAGCGCCATCTGTTTTGGATGTCCAACTAAGGGACACGTTTTTTTTAAGACTATCCGCATTAGGCTAGCGTGGTTAGGCCTCCTCTCGCACATGAGAGGAGGCCTGTGGGACGTATTTAGGCTGATTTTTTTTTTCTCCACTACGATTTTTTCTTAGACTACTTTTCTTTTACGATCAATTCTTTTGGTCATACAGAGCAACTTTTACTATGGGACCAACCACGAAAAATCATAATATTCGGAATAGATGCGTCTGCGTTTGTAGCGCTTCTGTTCAAACTTTGTGGTGATGTAGTATATTGACTGTTTGTGTCTCTAATAATAATTGGCGTATGTTTAATGGCAACTATGCAGACCTGAACAGAGCGTAGCTATCTCTCTCTATTACTCTCCTATACGATCAAATAAAATTGGCTTTTTGCTCCAGTTGACCCAGTACTTGGATTCGGCCACGCCAGTGGAGATCGCAGTGCGCATGCGGGCAGTGGATCCCATCCTCTCGCGCGCACGTTATATATTAGAAGACTTTTTGCAGAGTATCGCGCCTATGAGTATCAAGTGGAAGGTGCCGACTATGTTAATGATGGTAAATGCTTTGTTATACATCATCCTTAACCATTTGACAGCCAAGGACGTCAACCGACGCGTGCGGCTGCAGCCCAATATCGAGTTTCGTGAATTTCGACAAGGTTCACGATGACGTACGATAGACGTGGCGTATAAAGGGTAAATGATTAGATAATCAAGTACCAACATACCTTATATAAGAGACTAAGTAAACTTATCACTAAACATAGTAACAAGTTTGAGAAACTATTGTATTGCTAACGCTTTGAGGTTATCGAGATTTTTGAAAACCATTTTTTCCTCGCAAGTGAGTCAGTTGTTATATGTAAATTAACGAAAAACAAAAAAAATTCTGACTAATTCACATATTTAGAATAGAATATATTTATTTCAAGGATTTGACGTTACCAAACTGCTTAGTATAATGATCCCCTCACTAGGCTCATCCGTAAGGCCGTAACGTAGGAATCTCTGAGAAGTATCGAAATGATGCGGTTCTTATTTTAGTAGAATATATTATTGTTAAAGCTACAAAATTATTCTATATAATTTTTTATCATTATATGACTATCTAAGTACAAAGATTCAGTTTAAAAGGTCTCAGTAAGTTGTATGTAAGTGAAAGTGTACAATTTGGTTACAATATTTCTGTTATTCTATTTCAGTCAACTTCCAGATTCGACTTTAGCAAAAAGAGCCCTTTACACACCACAAAGTCGTCTACAATCACAATCGATTCCCGTGAGGCCTCCATCACCAACACGCCCCCCACTCGAGCTGAGCAGGCAATACCGGTTGTGCGGAATTATATTTTGCCTGACGAAGACCGAATGTTACATACTAAATTTTCAGCAGCAAATATAAACAAAGTGTGTATTTATACGTATTGTCTAGCCTTGTGTTTTGTTAATGGGTTGAGTTATGTTAAAATTTTAATTATTATGCTTTGGCTAAATTATTAAAGAGATATCCTGTTGAATCTTGTTTCAATATCAAAATCGCACGAGGGATTTCCACGATATGTTTTCAATGCGCATGACCAGATATCAATCACTAAAGGGTATATCTATTGACTCCTTGGAGGATATTAGTAGATAGATACCCATATAGTTATTCATATTATTTTATACTTTATTTTATTACACACCAAATAGTAAGTATCTAATTATTTTTATAACACCAGGAAAATGATAAACTTAACGAAACGGGGGTTTATGGTCATGGAAAGTTGTTGTGTTAAGAGGAAAATATACCATATTCCCGTCAATACAAAAAGAGAAAATGTTTTTCCACTTCTAAATATTTTACATTCACCGTGAGATTTATATGTTATTAACACAATGAAAAACTAGGTTTTTCTTTTGTTTTCAAAATTGTCAATACAATTTTTTTATGGCAATACCTATAACCTAGAATAAATTATGCTGATGCGATCGACATAATTAAAGTGATTTGTTAAGATTAAGTTTTTTTTTTATTTTATTTTATTTCCACACATACAATTATCATTACAGGCTGTACCCAATGCGATAATGTAGCAACAAATTAAATATACAAACAAACAAAAAACAAGTACCTATATCTAACAACTAAATTTTTAACCTACATACTACCTATTCAATATAACAAAGAGTTAATACAGCTACTTTTGTGAATTCACTCATCGTACATGAAAATAGGTCTATATGTGTGGCTATGATGTTCAGGGTACGCACGGCGCGTGTCATCGGCGCCTCGCGCAGCAACTTGGTGCGCCCGCGCGGCGCGGCCAGCAGCCCGGGCTGACGGCGCGCCACACAAGAGCGCGGAACACAAATACCCACCGACCCCAATATATCCGCATTGTATATCTATAAGTTATATAAGTTAGTGGAAACCGGTTTCTCCCGAAATGGAAATCTCATCAAAAAGTACCGTTATTTCGTTAGGATCGCAAAGCTATTCGTCCCTCTTAATATTCTACACAACAATAGGGACCGTGCGCATTGGAGGGTCTGCCATCTTGTGGTCTGAATCGGAACCATAAACAGGCACATTTACACGTCAAGAGTTTTCTTGTGCATAGTAGGTTCTGCCATCTTGTGGGCTACATCGGAACAAAAAACATCACATTTACGCCTCGCGCCAAAAATCTGACGGCTCCTGTGCTGCCGCCTACAGTTCATGCACGCTCCCTATACCACTATGTATATTATTGTAAATAAAAGTTTTTCTTTAACCTCCTAAGACGCTGAGCGCAAATTTTTGTACTTATTCCAAAATCAATTTTGAACTTTTATTGTGTAACTAACGATTCCAAATTCAAAAACAAAACAATTGCTTCTGGGTCACGGGAGGATAAAAATACCACCTAGAATATGAATAAGAATATATCTAAAATAACGCAGTATTAAAAAAAAAGCGTATTTTTTTCAGGAGAGTGGTTTGAAAAATAAATAAAGAAATATCGTGCTATAACTTTTATTGTAATTAACAAAAATATCGCCAATAATATAGAATAAACTCTAGATCATGTGAAACAGCATTACTAGCAAAAAGCTTTTTTGGAATGGCACCAAGAATTTATAATAAACTGCCAAAAGAGATTTTAAAAATTAATGATCTAAAAAAAAAAATGTATGATTTCTTAATAACTAAAGAGTACAATAGAAGATTTTTTGTCAGATTCATAAAATTTTATTACCTTTTAATTTGTTGTGTATATTTTATTATATTTGTCATAGATTTAGTTTGTAAATGCATGCTACATGTCCTCTGTAGCTATTTGTATGCCATGTGGCGTAACATAGTGATACTTTATTATACATTTAAGACCTACTGTTGTACATACCTATGTTTAACAAATAAATAATTTGGAACTGGAATTGGAATTTGATACAGTTTCCTTTTTTAATGGAGTAACAATATGAATCACGGAAGTAAGTAAAGTAAAAAAAAATATACGTATAAATTAAAATAGTACATTACGATACAAGTGCGAAAAATAGGAAATTCGAAACGAGTGGCGATAAATTAAAACACGACCGAAGGGAGTGTTTTAAATCGACACGAGTTGCGAATTACCTATTCGCACATGTATCGTACAACGTTTTACAGTACATATGGCCCTTTAAATGTTCGACACAGTAACGTAATATGCTACTTCTCGCACTAGTGCTATAAAGTAGCCCCATATGTACTGTAATTATTTTTACAGTACATATGGGGCTACTTTATAGCACTAGTGCGAGAAGTAGCATATTATGTTACTGTGTCGAACATTTAAAGGGCCATATGTACTGTAAAACGTTGTACGATACATGTGCGAATAGGTAATTCGCAACTCGTGTCGATTTAAAACACTCCCTTCGGTCGTGTTTTAATTTATCGCCACTCGTTTCGAATTTCCTATTTTTCGCACTTGTATCGTAATGTACTATAACACACTTAAAATTGTGACGAACTTTTTAAAGGTTTGTTTGAGAATTACTAAATACTTACGATATACGACAATACTAAATAATTCGAACGTCGGTCTGGCGTTACCTACTGTCTCTAGAGTCACCAAGAAATCCGTTTTTTAGGGTTCCGTAGCCAAATGGCAAAAAACGGAACCCTTATAGATTCGTCATGTCCGTCTGTCTGTCCGATTCTGTCACAGCCACTTTTTTCCGAAACTATAAAAGCTATACTGTTCAAACTTGGTAAGTAGATGTATTCTATGAACCGCATTATGATGTTCACACAAAAATAGAAAAAAAACAATAAATTTTGGGGGTTCCCCATACTTAGAACTGAAACTCAAAAAATCTTTTTTCATCAAACTCATACGTGTGGGGTATCTATGGATAGGTCTTTAAAAATGATATTGAGGTTTCTAATATCATTTTTTTCTAAACTGAAAAGTTTGCGCGAGAGACACTTCCAAAGTGGTAAAAAGTGTCTCCCCCCCCCCGTAACTTCTAAAATAACAGAATGAAAAATCTAAAAAAAATATATGATATACATTGCCATGCAAACTTCCACCGAAAATTGGTTCGAACGAGATCTAGTAAGTAGTTTTATTTTAATACGTCATAAAAATTAAAAAAAAAAAATTTTTTTCATCAAACCCATACGTGTGGGGTATCTATGGATAGGTCTTCAAAAATGATATTTAGGTTTCTAATATCATTTTTTTCTAAACTGAATAGTTTGCGCGAGAGGCACTTCCAAAGTGAAAAAATGTGTGTCCCCCCCCTGTAACTTCTAAAATAACAGAATGAAAAATCTAAAAAAAATATATGATATACATTGCCATGCAAACTTCCACCGAAAATTGGTTCGAACGAGATCTAGTAAGTAGTTTTTTTTTAATACGTCATAAAAATTAAAAAAAAAAAAAAAATTTCATCAAACCCATACGTGTGGGGTATCTATGGATAGGTCTTCAAAAATGATATTTAGGTTTCTAATATCATTTTTTTCTAAACTGAATAGTTTGCGCGAGAGACACTTCCAAAGTGAAAAAATGTGTGTCCCCCCCCCCTGTAACTTCTAAAATAACAGAATGAAAAATCTAAAAAAAATATATGATATACATTACCATGCAAACTTCCACCGAAAATTGGTTTGAACGAGATCTAGTGAATAGTTTTTTTTTAATACGTCAATAAATTAAAAAAAAAATTTTTTCATCAAACCCATACGTGTGGGGTATCTATGGATAGGTCTTCAAAAATGATATTTAGGTTTCTAACATCATTTTTTTCTAAACTGAATAGTTTGCGCGAGAGACAGTCCCAAAGTGGTAAAATGTGTGTCCAAAGTGGTAAAATGTTGAACAAGATCTAGCAAGTAGATTTTTTTTTAATACGTCTTAAATGGTACGGAACCCTTCATGCGCGAGTCCGACTCGCACTTGGCCGCTTTTTTTATTTAATACTTGTCTCCATTTTCGTATATCAGAGAGAAAACCGCTTGTTTTAACGTATAACATAAAATGATCTTAAACTTGATTCGCCTAGGTACTTATTGCTAAAATTATTCAATTTGTGTCTAAAAATAGCACTAACACCAACGTCTCAAACTAAACATTATCTGGAATGCTATTACAATTTAATATTGTTATCGTTTATAATGTTTAATTTTCGTTCCGATTTAGTTGAAACATGCAAATTAATATTGACCATAGGTAGAGTAGACTATGAAATACTTAAAAAACCAAATTAGAATGATTATTATTTTTAAATTATTTAACCTTACTTTAATGTAATCTGTGCCAACTCAAAGCCGACAACTGGCAGGAAGTGGCACAGGATCGGGACAGGTGGCATTCTCTCGTTTTGGAGGCCAAGATCCTCTTTGGATCACTGCGCCACAATAGTTAGTTTAGTTAGTTAGTTAATGTAGAATATATGATTATGTTACTTATGACACGTGATTATGTTACATGATTGAATATTATGATTGTGGTATTCGACACCATTACTTTTATCCTTATGGTATGACGTGTACAGGAAATTTCAATTTTATTCACAATTATGATACAACAGCACAGAACATAAACAGAAATCAAACAGAACGTGCTGTGTAAATAATGGTGCAATTGTTTTAATACTAGGTTACATATGTACATATCTGAAGGTCCTTCTAGACCTAAAACGAACGCAGATGAAGATTCTAATTGTATGTACTGTGACCGCCCTGGTTGTTTGCAGCAATGAAGCATTAAATAATCATGGTAGGTGTACCAATTCATATACAGATTTATCGCTTAAGAGTCCTTATTCCTACAGACGAGCGTATTTTGTAAAATGCTTCCTTTTTCATTCAAGATTACGACGTAACTATTAGTATTTATTCAAAAACTGATAACGTACTTAAATAATCGTTTCCTAAACTAGGGGCTCCAACAGTTCAAATTTTCATTTTCTCTTTTAAACCTCTTTTTTAATGAGGTTTTTTGGGAGTCTTTTCCAAATTTTGCAGTGAGATGTGGCGTTTCGGATCTCAATTTTGCTATAAACAAGAATCATTTGGTACATGAATGACTACAATTTGATTCAACATATCTCGTACGAGGGGCTGGAATGATTAACAATCGAAGATTCATTTGAAAAAAACTGATAAAATACCTTCCGAGTTTTCTTCATTTTTTTGGCGAAAACAGGGTTTTATTATATTTTATTTCCGCAAATTGTACGCATATTTTGCTTTAAAAATAATATTATAGCAAACTGTAACTTTATGTTAACCTATAAAAAAATAATCGTAACTATGGGACCTACATTGCCGTAAATTTATATTTTTTTTAAACACGTATAAATCACGCAGCAGCGACGCCCCGCTCTCAGTCCGCGCGGAGCGCGCTTAGAGGATGGACCTGTGCTCGATTGTCAGGCATTCGTTGCGATCGTAATCAGCTACGGAGTTCCGAGAAGTGCTATATACTGCGATTAGAAAATCTTAATAAAAGTTCATTTTTTACAGTATGCCTAACAGACTCGCTTATTGATGGATTTTCAGTGTTACTTTTTTTTTAATACTAAGTCGGTGGCAAACAAGCATACGGCCCGCATATGTACGCCTGCAACTCCAGAGGAGTTACATGCGCGTTGCCGACCCTAACCCCCTCCCGCCCCTCGTTGAGCTCTGGCAACCTTACTCACCGGCAGGAACACAACACTATGAGTAAGGTCTAGTGTTATTTGGCTGCGATTTTCTGAAAAACGCATTTTCACTTGAAATTACGTTAGGGTTTGCATTATTATTTTTGACCCGGATGAAGTCCAAGTTCTCATGATGGAGTCAGGAGTTGGTCACCAGAACTCCTAATCTACTAATTATAATCCCATCGTGTTTGGGCTCAAAAGATTTGCCCTGACGAACACCATCGATCTAGATGAGGTCCAGGGTCTCATGATGGAGTCAGGAGTTGGTCACTAGAACTCCTGATCTACTCATTATAATTCCATCGTGTTTGGGCTCAACAGAGTTGCCCTGATGAGCACCTTCAATCTAGATGAGGTCCAGGGTCTCATGATGGAGTCAGGAGCTGGTCACCAGAACTCCTAATCTACTCATCATAACTCCATCGTGTTTGGGTTCAATAGAGTTGCCCTGACGAGCACCATCAATCTAGATGAGGTCCAGGGTCTCATGATGGAGTCAGGAGCTGGTCACCAGAACTCCTAATCTACTCATCATAACTCCATCGTGTTTGGGTTCAATAGAGTTGCCCTGACGAGCACCATCAATCTAGATGAGGTCCAGGGTCTCATGATGGAGTCAGGAGCTGGTCACCAGAACTCCTAATCTACTCATCATAACTCCATCGTGTTTGGGCTCAATAGATTTGCCCTGATGAACACCATCGATCTAGATGAGGCCCAGGGTCTCATGATGGAGTCAGGAGTTGGTCACCAGAACTCCTACTCTACTCATCATAACTCCATCGTGTTTGCGCTCAATAGAGTTGCCCTGACGAGCACCTTCAATCTAGATGAGGTCCAGGGTCTCATGATGGAGTCAGGAGCTGGTCACCAGAACTCCTAATCTACTCATCATAACTCCATCGTGTTTGGGTTCAATAGAGTTGCCCTGACGAGCACCATCAATCTAGATGAGGTCCAGGGTCTCATGATGGAGTCAGGAGCTGGTCACCAGAACTCCTAATCTACTCATCATAACTCCATCGTGTTTGGGCTCAATAGATTTGCCCTGATGAACACCATCGATCTAGATGAGGCCCAGGGTCTCATGATGGAGTCAGGAGTTGGTCACCAGAACTCCTAATCTACTCATCATAACCTCATCGTTTTCGGGCTCAATAGATTTGCCCTGACGAGCATCATCAATCTAGATAAAGTCCAGGGTCTCATGATGGAGTCAGGAGTTGGTCACTAGAACTCCTAATCTACTCATTATAATTCCAACGTGTTTGGGCTCAAAAGATTTGCCCTGATGAGCACCATCGATCTAGATGAGGTCCAGGGTCTCATGATGGAGTCAGGAGTTGGTCACCAGAACTCCTAATCTACTCATCATAACTCCATCGTGTTTGGGCTCAATAGATTTGCCCTGATGAACACCATCGATCTAGATGAGGTCCAGGGTCTCATGATGGAGTCAGGAGTAGGTCACCAGAACTCCTAAACTACTCATCATAACCTCATCGTGTTTGGGCTCAATAGATTTGCCCTGACGAGCATCATCAATCTAGATAAAGTCCAGGGTCTCATGATGGAGTCAGGAGTTGGTCACTAGAACTCCTAATCTACTCATTATAATTCCAACGTGTTTGGGCTCAAAAGATTTGCCCTGACGAGCACCATCGATCTAGATGAGGTCCAGGGTCTCATGATGGAGTCAGGAGTTGGTCACCAGAACTCCTAATCTACTCATCATAACTCCATCGTGTATGGGCTCAATAGAGTTGCCCTGACGAGCACCATCAATCTAGATCAGGTCCAGGGTCTCATGATGGACTCAGGAGTTGATCACCAGAACTCCTAGTCTATTCATCATAACTCCATCGTGTTTGGGCTCAAAAGATTTGCCCTGACGAGTACCATCGATCTAGATGAAGTCCAGGGTCTCATGATGGAGTCAGGAGTTGGTCACCATAATTCCTAATCTACTCATCATAACTCCAGATTGATGGTGCTCGTGAGGGCAAATCTATTGAGCCCAAACACGATGGAGTTATGATGAGTAGATTAGGAATTATGGTGACCAACTCCTGACTCCATCATGAGACCCTGGACTTCATCTAGATCGATGGTACTCGTCAGGGCAAATCTTTTGAGCCCAAACACGATGGAATTATAATGAGTAGATTAGGAGTTCTGGTGACCAACTCCTGACTCCATCATGAGACCCTGGACTTCATCTAGATCGATGGTACTCGCCAGGGCAAATCTTTTGAGCCCAAACACGATGGAATTATAATGAGTAGATTAGGAGTTCTAGTGACCTACTCCTGACTCCATCATGAGACCCTGGACTTCATCTAGATTGATGGTGCTCATCAGGGTAAATCTATTGAGCCCAAACTCGATGGAGTTATGATGAGTAGATTAGGAGTTCTGGGGAGTTCTGGTGACCAACTCCTGACTCCGTCATGAGACCCTGGACCTCATCTAGATCGATGGTGTTCGTCAGGGCAAATCTTTTGAGCCCAAGCACGATGGAATTATAATGAGTAGATTAGGAGTTCTGGTGACCAACTCCTGACTCCATCATAAGAACCTGGATGGACTTCATTCGGGTCAAAAATAATAATACAAACCCTAACGTGATTTCAAATAACACTGAAACTCTATAGCACTAATGTGCGCAAACGATTGGCATCTTGACTACGCAGCATGGGTGCGTAGCCACCATGCCAATCGATACGACAACGAAACACTATCTGTCTCTCTCTCGTACTAATATGCACAAACGATTGGCATCTTGGCTGGGCAGCATGGGTGCGTAGCCAACATGCCAAACGTTTACGATACGACAAGGAAACACTATCTGTCTCTCTATCGCACTAATATGCGCAATCGATTGGCTTCTTGGCTAGGTATCATGGGTGCGTAGCCAACATGCCAATCGTTTACGATACGACAACGAAACACTACTCTCTCTCTATCGCACTAATATACGCAAACGATTGGTATTTTGGCTAGGCACTAAGCAAGTGTGTGGCCAACATGCCAATCGTTTACGATACGACAACGAAACACTATCTGTCTCTCTATCGCACTAATATACTTTATTTATACCTGCAGTCATTTAGTAACTTCTTCATTTTCCATTGGTGTGAAAGAGACAGAATAAAGAGCAAGGGTTATAGTACACTCTGTAGTCTGTACACTTAGTAGTAGTATACATAAAAAAAAAACTACTGTGCATATACAATAAAATAAAGAGTGCCCATATGATATCATATGACACTAAAATTAATGTTGCTTGAAATTATATTGAAAACTATCAAGATTATTCTAGTCTGCATTGAAACGCGCGTCGCGTTGCCGGCGCTCGCGTACCGAGCGCCAACGCCATCTATCGAGCGTTATTTCGTGAAATCGGAGAACGCTCCAAGGATTAAGGGCTCTTAAAACAGATACTCGTAATTTGTGTTCTTTTCAAGCAAAAAGACCCACTTTGTCGCTTGCCATAAGGACGCTTGGCAGGTTATTCGTATAAAGATATAAGCAAATATGGTAAGCGACGAAGTGGGACTTTTGACTAGACTCCGACATATTTGGTTAAAAGTTGTTAAGTACTCTCTTTAATTAAACTTGTTTTAATCTTGAATCAAGCTACTAGAAAACCGTCGCATATCTACAAGACCCTAACTAGGTACTTATTTAGAATTTCTAAAATAATAAATAGCCATACAATCATCATTCGCTTGCCCATACAATAAGTAATATAATAAGTAGCAATACAACACACGTGAATCATTTAAAACAACTATTAGTAAGTTAAGGTGGGGTAAGACAAAAGCGGTGGTGGCCGAGTGGATATGACGTCCGACTTTCAATCCGGAGGTCGCGGGTTCAAATCCTGGCTCGTACCTATGAGTTTTTCGGAACTTATGTACGAAATATCATTTGATAATTACCACTAGCTTTTCGGTGAAGGAAAACATCGTGAGGAAACCTGCATACATCTGCGAAGAAATTCAAAGGTGTATGTGAAGTCCCCAATCCGCAGTGGGCTAGCGTGGGGACTATAGCCCAAGCCCTTTCGCGCATGAGAGGAGGCCTGTGCCCAGCAGTGGGACGTATATAGGCTGAATTATTATTATTATTATTAAGACAAACAGTATGAGGACTCCGTACAAGTTAGTTTAGCCCCGGTGATAGTCTTACCCTATCTTACAATACTTACATAGTTTAAATAGTCGGTAAATAAATATTTACACATTTTAGCTATTTTTGAATTAGATTTCAGTAAATTCAAATTAAGTTCCGACTTAAATGATATTTTGTTTATTTGTCACAGAGTTTTAAAGTACCTCAGTATAATCGAGTTGATTATTAAATTTCTCCAAATAACAAAGTTGCTGAATCTCGTTATAGGGTAACTAAACGGCCAATTGGAACGTTCACTCAGGTGAACGCGATTAATTCAGTTTCATACCGGTATCTGAACCACATACATAGTTAGCTGTCACTCGCGCGGGCGTCTCCCTTACCCTAATACTCATACGGACAAGTTAGAGCTAATTGATATGATACAACTATGATTAAAAAAAGTCAGCTACATGTCCGAAACTCCGAATTGACCTTAATTACCATGTTATTTTTATGTTTTTTTAGAAAACGAGTTGGAGGTATTAATACCCTACGATCATTTAAAAAAGGTCTTACTATGCCTAGACTCAGACGATCAACTGACCAAACTGACTAAGAATTCTGTAAAAGATATCGATTTACGTTGGAAACTAATCGACGAGCACCCTAAACTCAATATTGAGTACAACACGGTTCACACCTGCAAAGTTAAGATAGATGTCGAAATAGAACCTAAAGGAATTCTTGCTGTAGTCGCTCCAAAGCCACTAGAATCGTCCTCTCAGATACCTATGTATTTTTTTGACACACCATTTCTGAGCGAGGAGGATGTTGATGAATTCCCCAACGGGCTGTTTCCACTTCGTAGTCATTGGCAATCTTTGAAACATGCATTCAGTCATTATTTGACGACTCATGGGTATCAGAGGATGGTGGTTGTCTCTGATGATTCTTATTATAGTGCAGCGTTTGAAGCAGAACTCATAGAGCATTTTAAAGAGAAAGAGTTCGTGTTTGATGTGCAGCGAAAACCTAATAGAGGAAGCTTCGATCGAGTGAGTACAGCACTAAATGTAGTTGATTTTTATATAACAGTAAATTAAAAGGAAAACTTTAATTAATAAGTTATTTCGAGTAGTTTCTAACGCCCTATTTTGTTGTCAACTATTGCCTATTGGGGAAAACATTTCCTTTGTAACAGTATGAGTCATGATGGGGAGGTCATGGGTGATATTTTGAGTTTAATATAATTACATGCTCATATGATAACTACTATTTAAAATGGAGTATTTACCCTCTTTAGAGTTCCTGATATTTCGGCACTAAGTATTGCAAATGTAATCTTCACTCAAGTTAGCCTGTGTACACTAGATGTGTGTGCGTAGACGTGCACAATGTGCACATATAATTTCCAGATCCTTACAGAGACAAAAAACAAGACACTCGTATTCTCGTTCCCTTTAGATACTTGTGAAGTAGAGAAATGTATGGCCCATTAACAGCACTTTTTGCAGGCAATGAAATACATAAAAAACAACCAAGCGTACATATAATAATCGTGAATATCGACAAGGCGAATGCGCAGAAGCTGGCAGATGCTGCGGAGAAGCACGGCTTGTTGTCCAACCGATACTTGTGGCTCGTCAGGGACTGGCCATTTGAAAGCATCAAACCACTGGTAAGTAACCATCACTGTATTCGTACTGGTCACGGTCGATGCGCCTACTTCAAACAGCGCCGTGGGTCCCGAAGACCTGATCACCCTGAAGCCATAAAGTGGCTGACTGGTCTTTGCGTAGAAATTTAATTGTTTCTATTTTTATTTTACAATATGTTCGCCATACGATTTAATAAAAAACTACTGTGCATTATAGTACCTAATATAACTGTAAGGCAGCATAGAAGATATTGGCGCGAATGGGTAATTTCATTTTAATTTGTAGATACGCTACACAAATTTTCAAAAATTTGGGAATATTTATGTTATTTCTACTCGGAATCATGAACTCTTTCGATCCTAATAGGAGAAAAAAGTCAAACAAAAGATTGTCCAGGTCAACAAGGGTCAACAGGTCTTTATTTTTAGTGCCTCGTACAAAACTTTGTTCATGGAGCACTTAAGAGGAATTCCTAGTTGCGATTTTTCCATACAAATGCTCTCGACTGATTCCTCCCTGGATTTTCAACCTAGAGCAGTGATTTTTTCAAATAAGATCAATATCATCAATATCTGTGCCGCTATGTTTTGCTTTTTTGGATTATTTTATTTTGAAGAAAGATACAGCGCCTCGAAAATCGCAATAACGGCTAAATTGAATTGGCTGTAAAAAAAGGCACAGTATACAAATATGACAAAAAATATCCAAAAAATCAAAACATAGCGGCATAGATTATTTCTTTCTCTTGCAATTTCCAAAATTTCGTAATGATTAGTTGCGTTTTGGAGGAGGAAACAGTCGAGAGCGAAACCTCGATTTTTGAGTTTTTTGCGAGTGAATTTCGGTCCGAGCTGCAGTTGTCCTTATCGCACGAATTGGAGGCGGAGACAGTTTCTAAATATACGTACACAGAAGGAATAGTGATGGGCATAGCATCCTTATTAGGGATTGCAGAACCGGTACTGTTTTAAAGAACCGGGATTTCTCGGTACTTTCGGAACTGGTCTAATTATTTCATTATTTTAAATAAAACGCAGCATTTTGCGATTTGACCACCTTTCGTATTATAATTTAATAATCACATTTTCTTTTATTACGTAGTAGGCAATTTTTTTTAGAAATATAGTATTTTACATTGCTCACACTTGTGCGTCACAAGTAAAAGATAACTACTTTGATGTTTGCCACTAGATAGCAAATTTAATGAAATTACATTGACGAGGGGATTTATATATAAGTATCGCAGTCGTATTGTATAATCCGCCGTATTACATTACGGCTAGCCGATATCAAAATAAGGGCCATTTTGAAATGCGGCGGTTCAACGATTAAGGTATGTTGGGGTAATACCGGATGTGGGTGAAGAACGTAGCAAATTAATTTCTCCCTAATTTGGCTTTATTTTTTAATCTTGGCAACATTGTGTAAGACGCCATTTCATTGCCTCGACTGCCAGTGTCCCAGCGCCACTCAGGGATATCGGGCTTGTGCTATGCGCAATCACATAGAGCAAGGTAAATTTCGTGTATCCGATCTTCGCCCTGTAATTTATTTTGTGTATTGTGATGAAAATGTATTTGTTTTTGTAATTGTGTTAATGTATAATTTCGTTTTAGATGTTTATTTATAAAACAATCCAATCAAAAACAGACCTAGGATTGCTGTAGACCAATATCCGATTTTGACCCTTCCAGGTAAAGATCGGAAAGAAACAATACGATCTTTACACATTTAAAAAACAGCAGTGTATGTCAAATTTTAAATTTTCTTCAATTTACCTACTTATTAATTATCACATTTATTGTTTTCTTGATCACACTTTCATACCGTTATTATTATCCAGTACCAACGCGACGGTAAATCAAAAGGAAAAGATTTAGGTAGTCTATTTTGTATGTATGTGTATGTACACCTACTTACTGACAATGTCATTTTTTTAATTTCCGCTGCCCAAAGGTTGCCTGGAGATTGCGTTTTAGCGATTAGACGGCATGTTTACCTGTGCTTATGTTTCTGTTTTCTTTTATTGAGGTGTGTAATAAAGAGTATTTGTATTGTATAGGGATGATTCTACATGTTGAATTTTATAACAAAATCTAGTAAAATAGGTAGCAAATAAGCAATTTTTCGCAATAAAATGAATATTTAAATACTATATGGAAATGATTAAAAATACAGGACCTAAAAGTTTCAAAAAAAATTTTTTTTTCAACTTTCAAAAAGGAATTAAGTAATAGTAACATACGATCAGGGGGGCAACACTTAGAAATGTAGTTAACATTAGTAAAGATGGCGGTGACTTCTATTAATGGGATCCGATAACATACTTTTGCGTAAAGCTGAAGCTGCCGATTATGCAAACTACATCACCAGATATCACTATAAGATTGACAAAATTTAAAGGCTGAATACAACATTAAGAAGGTTGCATAAACCTCGCATGTCAAGAGCAAGACTTATCTTCATTCATAATGTTGTTACCTAGCAACTGTTGTTTACTGTCAAAAAAAATGTAAACAGGTATGATTGATATGAACTTATTATTCCTCTAACGAACGACGACGAAATTACCAGGAATTATCCTAACATACACTATACCTGTCCTTACTTTACCTCCGGAATATCTTGAATTCACGTCCAGTTGGATATTAAGGTCAAAGAAGAAACGCTCAGTTGAGAACTAGGCAAGTGAGTTATGAGCACATGAAAGAGTTCTAGGTCAGACTGAGACACAAGTCACAGAAGACGAAGCTAATGCAGCTTTGTACACAAAGATGAACATAGGTAAAAAAAAAGAACAGTTCCAAACAAAATCAGAAGCTGAAGTACTTACAACACCTAGTCTATTACTATCTTGTATACCAAATTGAAAGCAATAAACATATTCTTGCATTACTATAAAGTATGTTTTTTTAATTCCATTCTTTTTAAAACATTTCTACATAACATTAGCCTCGTAAGGCCCAATGTCCTACCTATAGGACTTATTCAGTTCGATGAAATTTAAATCATATTCAATTAGGACAGAGTTGCATTTGTTTTGTTTCGTGCAATTTTCAAACAAAATAAAATCTACTGTATTCCGTGCACTATAGGTTCAAATACCAGTGGCAAATTTTGAATTTTTCATTTCTATGGCTGGGCCTTAAGAGGTTAGGTCTACTTGGCTGGCTTACAATTTAGTATTTTGTTTAATATCTTGTAAACAGAAAAACTATGAAAGTTACAAGAAATCAAACAAAAAACTAACATGTATACCGCCGAAGTAGACATAATATTATGTAGTACGAAAGTACCCACACATACGGATGCATATGTAGATGTTAACGCACACATATATAGTTAGTTTCGGATACAAAATAGAGATAGCACTTCGAAATTAGTTTCCTTAAAATGCTTCAAGAGGGCTCTCTTTTCCTATATATTTTATTCAATTACTTTACCTTTTGCATACGATCCTTACATTTTATCCAAAAAAAAAGATTGTATATCAACTATATATATAATTGCAATATTTTACCGTCAAAATCGCAATTGTTAACACATTGTTTACTTATCAAATTGCCTTATGATATAAGTATCAAAGTTTGAGAGCCACAATTTTACCAAATTTTTGTATCAGGGTTAAGATCGGATACAAAAATACGAAAAATAGAACATTCGATGACAACTTTTAAATTTGTTTTGTTGGCTGCAATTTATATACGTAGGAGAAGGCTAAACACCGGACCTATTCTTTGTGATACCTTATTCTCTTTCCATTTAAACCAACTTGTATTCACCATCCGATGTTACCCCTTGATGGCAAAACACTCGTTACCCTTAAAAAAGTATGTTTCATCTTTACACGTGTACAAAACTAAAACCTTTATATATTGAAGATTACCAAAATTCAGGCTGAATCTACGGTTATTATTTAACGATTTGCTCCGTACTTCAAGAATCTGACACGATCTAGAAAAAAAAATCGCGAGTTCTCTCAATTGGTCCCAAAATTGTCCGGCATTATCCCAACATACCTTACCCAGATTGTCATTGCGATACGTTCTTCAATAAGACGGCACAAGTTTAGCCCCATCGTATGATCACACCCAACTTATTGTCACGGATAGGTACGACGACCGAAGCATCATTCTTTTTTGTAGTCTTTATCTGAATTAATTAATAGATACAGTATAATATAATAAATAAATAATCAATATAAATAAATATTATAGGACTAAATTACTCAAATTGACAAGTACCACAGTAAGCTCAATAAGGCTTGTGTTGAGGGTACTTATTTAGACAACGATATATATAATATATAAATATTTATAAATACTTAAATACACAGAAAACACCCATGACTCGGGAACAAATATCCATGCTAATCACACGAATATATGCCCTTACCAGGATTTGAGTCCGGGACCATCAGCTTCGTAGTCAGGGTCACTACCCACTAGGCCAAACTGGTCGTCAAAATAATAATTATGTGATAACATCAAAAACAACTTATGTCGGGCAGCGCAGGATGAATTCCGGCCGGCGAGCCGGCAATGTCAACGGAACGGCGCGCAATGAGCGGGCGCTCGCGTCTCGCATCTGTGTGCGCGCACTCACACTTAGATAGCTCCCGCTCCCGCCCACCGCAGCGCGACAGAAACATAGCTTCAAAAATTCGAGATTTGAAAAGTTGCTCAGCTAGGAATTGCTCTTAAAGGATCACTTCAGACTTGCAGATCGGTGACATGCGTATTTCAATTTACGATAAAATTTGTATTCCAGAAATTCAAGCTGATGATTTCAATGACGCTATCTCCTTACCCCATTTCACATTATAAAGCACATGCTGATGACGGACCCGCCCTGAACAGTGTTTCTCGAGGTTTAACCCTCATATCTGACGCTGTGAAGAACGTAAATGTAAAGGAACGCATTGATTATTACTACAAGTAAGTCAACTGTATATTTTAACTCATTCCCTTGTCATTGGGTACACTCACAGCGCGTAGGATTGTCTGAGACATCAGGTTTTTTGGGCCTTTAAGTTCATCTTTGATAACTACCTAGCTACTATAACGGTCATCGAAAATAACCATAAATTAAAAGGAAAGTGGACAACTACTTTTTCCGTACAAACGAAGTCCCCATTTTTCTCTTTGGATGTTAACATTATAGGAAATATTTTATTTAAGTACAGGTCAGTGTAGACGTGCCTCGGCCGAGGCGGCGCGCGCGTTTGCCTCGCCGGGTCGCGCCGCCTCAGACGAGGCACGTCTACACTGGCCGGTTTGTGCGCGAGGAAATTGCCCCGCGCGTATGCTCGCTCTGTACGGTAATGGTGGTCTGTAATGGTAGTCAAAAATCGTGGGTCAAATGTCGGTTGCACTTTACTGAGCAGAAAAAATCCTTCTCGGAAAATAATGCAAAATTATAACTAAAAATTCCGCCAAATTATACACAGACAAGAGGTTAAACACAGCTCCGCCCCTTCGTTTGAGCCTTTTCGGTTAATTTGATATGACAATGGACGTTTTCTAAAATAAATATTGAAAATTGAATTGAAAAAAAAAAAAATTAAGGTTCAGTTACAAATCTGGACATTCTTGGGCTCATTCTATTCAGAATCGACAGCATTTTTTCCACTTGTACGAGTATGTGTGTGACGTAGTAGAAACTAAAATTTTCAAACCAAATTTTAGGAAAAAAAAAATTTTTGTACCAGGATGGAATATGCTAGCGATTCTGAGCTGAAAGAACCCATTACCATCAGGATCTGTGAGAATCTAGTCTTCAATATTTTTTTTTAGAAAAAGCTCCTAAACAGTTGTACATATGTTAGCAATTTTATTACCGGTTATTGTTGCGCCTGTGAACGGGTTCCAGCAGGCGTTCTACATGACATTAAAGCTCTCGAAGGGGCCTCTACGTGTTGCATCTATATCCTCACGCAAGCCCGGGAAGACTGGGATTTATAGGCCCGTGAAATCTAAGGAGATACAAATAATAATATTTTCCATCATGTCAATATCTGAAGAGAAGAATGGGATCTATGTATGGAGAAGCTGTCGTCGACTTTCCTCATAAGAGCATTTTCACATTGTCCGATCCGATATCGGATGTCGGATATGACCTCAAAGAAGTAAAATGTAGAAAAGTTCATCTTTATTTAATAATTAAATAATCATTATTGGTCAAAAGAAAACGTAAATGCAAACTTGATGCAATAGGGAACTCTCTAACAGTTATTTCCAAGGAATATTCGACATCCGATATCGGATTGGACAATGTAAAATGCTGTAACAGTAAAGGGTCCCACTAATTACCAGTTTGCCGGACGATATGGTCCTGTTAGTTATTCCCAAAAGCTGACAATCGCGAATAACTGTCAGGCCGATATCGTCCGGCGAACTGGTAATCAGCGGGCGCCTTAATAATGTGCGACGAAATAAAATACAGGGTGATTCATGAGACGTGAGCAAGCCTACACAATCAGTAAATGTTAATGAACCGTTCACCATCATATTTAAGTAAAACAATCACGCTTTTTATCTGTTATTTAACTTTTTCTTAAGGACAAATTTGGTTATCTACAATCATGGACACCCTACAACACTTAATTAACAAAGATAAAACCTCTTTAACCGTTATGACAGCACTTTGATTATGAAGAAAATAAAATGTCACACTTGAGTGAGATACGATTTTATAAAAGTAACCAGACTCCGATTACATTCAATTTGTCACTTCTTATGGATAAAACAAAGAGGGTGACCATAAATATCGTAAATAAAATAAAACTCTTTTTTTTTAACAGTAAAAATTAAATTAACGTTAATTTCACAAATACTGGTACGAAACAGTTGCTGATAATTTACCGAATATGCAGGCTTGATCCTGCTCACGTCTCCTGAATCATTCTGTATATGATTCAAAAGTTTACCTTCATTGCATGCAACTTTGAGTCTGAGAACACTTCCTTGTAAATTCAATTTTAACCTTAGTCGTGTCATTCACGATGAGGCGTGCCTTGATTCGTATTGTCATTTAATTACAGATTTGATTTGGCAATACTGCGCGTCATCGTGGATGACGCGAACTATAACTGTTAACATTTTGTTTCAGTGACATATACAAGCAAATGAACAAGTCAGACAAAAGTCACCTATCAAAGGCGTATATACGTAAATTTATATCTGGAAAATTTACTGGAATCAAAAGTATTATTATCCACGACTCTGGTCGCATTGACTCACCTTACGAAAAGGACCCGGAATTGACGGGCAAGGATATTTCTGATTTCGACTTGCCAGAGCCTTGTCTCCAAAGATCCAGAGCCTTCAATAGTCCTTGCAATGACACTAATATTGTGATTATTTGTGTGGTGTGGCTTATGTTTGTCGTTATGGTGATTTTGTTGGTCTTCTTCTTCAATAGATGCCTTGTATGGACGTAGAATGTCGCTCGTAATTCTATTTTTAATTTTTGGGTTATTCCAGGGATCGGAACCGGTTTTTTGCAAAAACATCGAAATAACCATATATTTCGGTTTATTTTATACTCTAAATGCAGAACTCAGTTGTGTTTTCAGATAACGACTTCGTATTATTAGATTGCCTAATTAGAAATGAAGTAATTAACAAAGAACGAAAAAATACCGTTTTCGTTCCCATACAAAAAATACCGGTTTCCGATCCCTGGGTTATTCTACAAAAATCTTATTTCCCTGGCCATACCTATTCGCAAATTCCCAGGAGATGCCGCTTTATTAGCATTTTTGGTGATTTTCAAGTTCCTTCTACAGCCATCAGCTGAATCTCATGGGAATTTGCAAATAGGTATAGCCAGGAGAATGAGATTGCTGTACACTATTAAATACCCTTTCTTAAAAATTCTTTTGTTCACTGAATTTGCGGTATAATGTAATAACTACGTTCGATTACATTACGAAACCTAGACAATATAAAAACGTTAATAAAAAAAAACAGTAGAATATTGTAAATATAAACTTATATCATGCGTAGAAATGATCATGAATGTGACTTTTGATTGGCATCTGTCATCCTATACACGGTTTTTTTAAGTCCGTTAATTTCAATGGTGCATTCCTGAGCTGAAATTAAGTAACTTTCTCAAAGAAACCGGTATTATAACTATGGTGCATTTCGTCCAAGTCGTGGCTGACTTGGACTCTCCATACAAAGACCAACAATTTTTCACTTTAACATTTTTTCTTCTACTTTTTCCGAATCAGAACACGATATCGAATATACCGTTAAACGGATCCCGATCCCGACTATTATTGTTACATCCCCTGTATGTAACTTGAATGTCCATTTTATGTACGCATATTTTATATTTCCATGAGAAAAAAAGATGCGTTTTTAGCGAAATGCCAGTTTATTTTGAAAAACGTAAAAATAAACAAATTGAGGAACCTAAAATTGTATTAGGAATGGTTTTCTTGTTTGTGCGATTTATTCATATTTTAATGTTTAAAAAATAGTATTAATATAGTAATAGGATAATATAACGAACGATGACGAACTTAAGAGGGGGCTCCCGCAAAAAGAAAAAGTCAACTTCAATTGTATAGCAGCGGCTATGTGTGTGTCACTCTTAAATACTTTAAATAGTCGTCTTATTTAAACGATTTATGTGTAAAATAAAGTATTTATTTATCCAAGGTTTTTAATTAGCTCCTTGAAGAAGCGAACGTCGTGTTTGTCTTTCATATGGCTCATGTCCTCGTCGTCCAGGAGTTCGGGTGCGGGCGTGCGGGTCGGAGGCCTCTTGTCGGGCAGGCTGCTGACGAACAGCAGGATCTACACACATACATAAATACACGTAGAGTCCTATGCTTACTCTGCAGTGCAGAGTAGGGTTTCTGGTTTCTCGACCTTTTTATTTCTCGAGGCACGGTAATTCACGACCAGGATTTCTCGATTGTAGTAGGCTAATAGGAAAATATCGGGATAATTGGATTTATCAATAGTAATTTAGTTTTGTAATATTTGTTATTACATGGCCCTATAATTGTTTTTTTATTTAGCAACAGAAAGAAGATAAGCGATCTTAACGTGTATTTTATTAAAAGACACTTTTGAAAATAAGGGCGGCAAAAATGTTACAATTATAAATCATATACGATCATTTACATTAGTTTGCTTTTATAAGTAATAGGTACTAATGTTTTTAAAAGTTTTTCAATAAAAAGACACGTCAAAATTGTTTACCTTTTTCTAATGAAAAAAAAAAACGAAGTATAAGTTATAAACCTAAATTGAGACAAATTCTCTAGACATTTGAATGTAGTTAAAGTAACTAGTTCAAAACATGAAAATCGGTTGAAGCTACCGATAGGGACGGATCAAAGGCAGTTTTTATTTGGTTGGTTAATTAATAAATGTTTTAAGTACCTGAAAATGTGAAAAAAATATATATTTCGCATTTATTTAACTGCCTAATGAAATACACTATAGACACATCACATGTTATACGTATGTTTTCTTTTTACTTATCACAACGGATTTATTTCTCGAGTTCTCGAGGCATTGACAATTTTTTCCCGCCTCGACGAAAGACAAATTTTTCGAGATTTCTCGCCTCGAGAATTCTCGAGCAGAAACCCTAGTGCAGAGTAAGCATTCTGCATTGACTTTGACAAACAAAATGTAATAGTATCATTCATCAGTGTTGGCCGAAACGTTAATGCAACGCTACGACAACGAAACGCTGTCTCTCTCTCTCTATGCAATATAGAAAAGTGATAGAGATACATCGTTTCGTTATCGTAGCGTAAACGATTGTCACCTTGGCTATGGTTTCATAGATTTGACATTTCAAGATGACACATCAACACTTTGTAATTACAAAAATTCGTGCAGAGTTAGGTTAGGTTAGAATCCATATTATCATCATTTCACGATTGCATGCTTTCTTAATATGCCTAGGCGGATTAAAGTACGAGATTCTGCGTGATTAGCGTCCTTACTTTAACAGCATTCGTCATCGTTCTTGGCTCTGTGGAATGTGGATACAACTACGTAAGACGACTTAGGCCCTCAACACACGGGGCGTCAGCGTAAGCATATCGCCAAAACGTTACGAGTATGAGACGCGTAGAGTTCCGGACACCAAGCGTCGTGTACGCTTCGCGTAAGCGTAATCGTTTTATAAGTGAAATCTCATTCGTTGAAATCATGGCGTCACTAGCGTCAGAGGTCTGCGGCGGATGTACCAACGATATTACTTTCTCGTCAGACGAAGATTTTGTATTGTTTGATTATATGCATTGTAAGAAGTTTTTTTTTTACGCCTGTATTACGCTACGCCTGTCGTAATGACGACAGAAAGCTCTTACTCTACGCTACGATGACGTTTCAGGTGTGGACTTCTTTGAACTTCTACGCGCGTATTACGATACGCTTACGCGTCTCTTACGCTTACACGCCGTGTGCTGAGGGCCTTAGTGTTCTTGGCGTCCAAAGAGTAATTTGTATTGTATTGTATTGTATTCGGGCGATTTTTCCGCAACTCGACGACTTGCGCCTATTTTGCGTGATATGTTGGGGGTGGGCTAGTCCTGCCAGCCCAGCTCCTCGAGGAATCCTATCAAACCTTTGATGTTGAGTAGGACCTCGGGGAGGTCTCTCGGAGATCCGAGATGTTTAGCCCTGTATGGAGTCACTCCGCTGCATTCCAGCACCACGTGAGAGGCTGTTTCTTCTGTCTCCATGCAACCTCGGCATAGGGGACTGTCTGTGACACCTGTTGTGAAAAGATGTTTGTTAAATAGTCCATGACCTGTTATGACACTGGTTACCATACTCAGTCGGACCTTCCCTAGTTGCAGGAGCGCCCTTGTGAGTTTTCCGTTGATGCCAGGCATGGCTTCTTTTGCCTGTCTGCATCCAGTCTGGTTCAGCCAGTGTTCTGTGTGTAGTTTCCCTGTACGTGCCAGCAGCATTGAGCGTACCTTGCTAAATGGTATCGGAAGAATCGGTTCCGGACCAATCGCCCCCGCATTCGATCCTTGCCTGGCAAGCTCGTCCGCAGCATCGTTACCTCGGGATCCACTGTGTCCCTTGATCCATTGTAGGGTGATCTTGTTATTATGACATACCTCCATTAGTCGTTCGTGGCATTCGTGTATAAGTTTGGATGTAACTATATGGCTATTTAGAGCCATTAAGACTGCTCTACTGTCGGAGAGTATGCGGATGGAGGATCCTACTACCTTCCTTGCAGTGATGGCAGCCGCCGCGTTTATGATGCCCATGCACTCAGCTTGGAATACCGAGTTATGGGCTCCTAGCGGAGTGGTGATTGACATGTTCAGGTCTTCTGAGAAGGTTCCAGAGCCCGATCCGCTGTCTGTTTTGGACCCATCAGTGAAGATTCTCAGCTCCCGGGGATTGAGTCCTTCCTGATTGTCGTCCTCATATAACTGTATTTTGTACCTTTTATCGAAGATAGCTTGTTTGTGAATCCGGTCCGTGCCTGACCTAAGCACTGGAAATTCGTCATACACCTTTTCCAGGCATTTTGTGTGAAGAGCTCCTGTGATGTTAGACCATATCTTGAGGGTTCGCAACCTTACCGCTGAGAGACTGGCCTCTTGTTGTATGTGTAGGTGCAGCGGTGGAAGGTTTAGCATGACCTCCATGGCTGCAGTCGGGGTAGACCTCGTGCAGCCAGTGGTGGCCGCGCATGCGAGCCTTTGAAGTCAAGTCCAAAGAGTAATCAATCGAAATGAAAGGAGTAGGCTATTATCTCGTAGTAGTTCTTACCTTGTGGCTAAGATCGCGTAGGCTCTGGAGGTTTTTCAGGGCAATCCTTTTTTCGAAGGGAGGGTATGTGTCAAACTCTTCCAATGACTGCTGGAACTAAAACACTACAATTATATAATGGTGTTTGACATTGATAATTATGAACGCGGCCGGCAAAACGACCCACTTTGTCGCTTGCCATAAGGACGAGATATAAAATAAATAAATAAATATTTGGGACAATCTTACACGAATCGGAAATGTTTTTTGTTAATGAAAAGAAAAGGTATAAAGATAAAGGTCTAATTATATTTTATTTATTTTTTCACATTTTCCTTCATAATTTTTTTTTTCTCTATGCACAAAAAATAAATAATGTTTTTGAGTGTACAATTTGAGCTCTTTCAAATGATGCCCCACTTGACCTAATCACTAGACTTTGAAATTTTGCCCCCTCTTCACATTGGGCATTTTCCATAGTTAATAAGAAAATGCTTTCAGTGTGTCTGGGTTAGCGGTGTTCATAACTATTCCAAATTTCAAATCGATAACTTAAGTGGATCTTGAGATATTTAGCGATGTGACAGACAAACAGACAGACATACGGAAGGAGTCACACAATAAGGGTTCCTTTTGTACCTTTTTGGTACGGAACCCTAAGAAGGCTTGTTCTCTCATACAAAGTTTGTCTTGTTGGTGCAAAGGACTATTAAAATTAATAGCGATTTAAAACAACACCCAGAGGTGCATATCAATTTTAATAAAGGAGAAGTTAGCAACAATGTTTAAATTCAGTTTCCTGTTACTCGTATGTCATGTCATATAATGAATATGTGCGTCAGTATAAAGGTCTTTTATATTTGTATTTTCCTGCATGTGATATAAAAATAAAATTGTAATCACGAATTATTAGGCAACGTGTATGTACACATTTTAAGTCTGTAGCGTCCCTATACCGCTACAGGAATATGATGGGGTCAGCACTGCCACGTAGAAAGTAGTCTCACAATTTATGATCACAGGCAATCTAATTTTCAAATGCCAAAGCTACAGTGGATCATCATCATCTTAGCTGAAAAACGTCTACTGCTTGACAAAGGCCTAATTGGAAAGACGCCACTGCTGGACAAGGTTACAGTGAATATATTATATTCATTTTCCTAATCATTTTAAAACTACTTATTCTAAGAACAAATACCTATTGCAAGCATTTGGCGTCATAACATAGATAATAAAATAGGCGTGAGTATATCTGCGAAGAAATTCAAAGGTGTATGTGAAGCCCCAATCCGCATTGGGCCAGCGTGGGGACTATAGCCCAAGCCCTCTCGCGCATAAGTGCCAGCAGTGGGGCGTATATAGGCTGAATTATTATTATTATTACTGCTGCGTAGAAGACCATTGTTCGTTTCTCTTTCATGTTTTACTTTTGACTCTCAATTGCTCAAAGGTTAACTGGAAGAGATCCCTTATAGGGATAAGTTGGCCTTTGTACATTGTCAACATTATTATTTTTTTATTTTATTGTATCTTTACCTGTCCCTTATCTACAATAAAGTGTTTACATAAATACATACATACATGCCATTTTATCGGATCTAGAAAGTATTTAGCGTCCTTATACCTGCAAAATATACCATAGGCATCATCACTGGCACATAGAAAGCAGCCTCACGATGTACGATGTCGACGCTTTCTGGTATTCAATTGTCGAAACTTTTCTTCCTAATCTAAATCACCTTATTATTTATTTTACATAACACACTTATTGTGTAATATAACTAAATTGTGTGTGATAGCTAGTAATAATTTATGTTTGTAATTGTTATTTGTAATTTTATTTAATTTTATATTATTTTATTTGTAATATATCTGAAATAAAAGTTTTTTTTATTTATATACTCATACATACCCGTTCTAGCAAGCATTTAGCGCCCTTATATCGCTACAAAGAATACGATGGGGGTAAGTACTGCCACGTAGAATGCAACCGCGCTGTCCCCCAAGTCCATGCTCTGAGATAACAGCCTCTGGAGGAGCGCTGCATTTTAGTGCACGCAGTAAAATAAATAGTTTTTGGTACATACCCGTTCAAGCAAGCATTTGGCGTCCCTATAGCGCTGCAGAAACACAATAGGCGTGAGCACTGCTGCGTAAAAGGCGACCTCTCGGTCCACCGAATCTATGCTTTCCGACAATTTGTTGATTGTGACCCGGTACCGTTGGAGGAGCACAGTATTTTGGCGCTCGCGGTCAAAACTGCAAAATTACAGTTTAAATTAACGTCCAGAATAGGCTGTAATTAGTCCGTCAGTTATATTTTTGTCAATTAAACAAAAAAAAGATGAAAATATAGCTCTGAGCTAGTACAGCATGACATCATGCCGTGCTACACTCCACGACAGGGGTGGCTTTTGTTGGAAATCTATAAAATAAAACATATGTTAACGGCACCAATCATGGAACATTCATAAGAAAATTTGGAGTACTTTTTATATTTTACCGACATCTGTAAAATTTCTGCCACTTTATGCTTTAAAAGTTGAATGTCCAATTCGTCCTTTATGTTTTCTATGTAATTAATGGAAGCTACAGCTGGTTTCAATATTATTAACCAATTAAACCGATGGTTTTTTGCTCCAGTCATGGAATATATGGCGCCATTAATTTTCAAACTAACAAATATCAATGAAAAATTAAACTCAAACAGCTCCTTGGCTCTTGTTTATGGTAAAATGTTGCCAGCGATTGAAAACTGAAGGTAAATACTTGTTTACAGGATTTGTCTATATCATCCCATTACTGGTGCCTGTTCCATTATAGGGGTGTTTACTATATACAACATTCATTGATGGCTAATTAATTTTATTAAACTAAAATGTTTCGAATGTGCTAATAGTCGCAAACGAAAACTCTATATACAGTTTTAGGCATTAAAAAGTTTTAAATAAAGTTTCTAAAGCACGATCGCCAATTAAGTTTTTAAGTTAATTTACCTACCTATTAAGCTAATTTGTTTATGTGATGAATTTGTTTTAATTGTTTTTACGTAGAATCGAACGAGGATGAAGATTATTAAAGTCTTTTTTTTTAATCACGCATACGCTCGCCCGTCCAAATATTATCGAGTGCAAAGAAAACATCACGCCTGACTAAATTGTGTAACAAAGGCATTAAAATGCAATTTCCTATTAAATTTCGGCTTGATGAAACGCAAATATCCGACGGTAAATTCAGGCAGTGTTTGTGCACCGTGATTACACCTTTTAAGCTCTACATTAATTTACTGCGGGTAAAAATATTTGGAATACCTAACAATTAATGGTTTTCTAGTAAGTTTTTTCTTGCAAGCCGGTAAGTACTAAGCCTACTGTTTTGCAAGAAGGGACCGTGTGAGTAATAGTATACGGTACAAAATAGCTTCAGTCTCGCCCCGATTTGATTTATTTTATCCCCTAACGGCAGTTAGACAGAATTTTAGTTTCATTAAGGGGTGTACCGAAAAAAACTGCAATTGAAGAAACTGATGCGATTTAGAGGACAGTAAGGTTTTTAGAAACTACAATAAAAAGCGACTTTTATTTAGATAATTTTCAGTTTTTTTTATTATATTTTTTTCTGTGGGAGTGAAGGGCAGCTTCTTCCTAGCACATTCTGTGGCAGCTTTTTACTGGACCCATTTTTCATATTTGCCTGCATCAGCCAATCACCTGCTGATATTGTTAATGTTTTTTGGCTGTTTCATTCTTCTCTTTTAATATACTTTTGATTTGAGTCCAATCATAGTTGAGACTCTTACTCTGCTCTTAGTAAATTACCAAATGCGATTTTTGTACGAAGGAAATTGTATGTATTTCGACTTGTCCTAGAAGTTCGTACGAAGATCTGAACTGACTTTTGTCGTAGTTCGCTCCACTTTAGCCGCCTATGTAACCCAGTCTTTAGGATAAATATGACAGGCATGCTTCGTTTTCACAAATTCTATTAACAATCTTTCTGATAGGCCTGGCTTACTTGTTCCTAGAAGTCTGCCGCTTTGAGGCCTCTGTTCAAGAGACAACATACTAAATTAGTTATTTATTATGAAGAGCGATGCGATGAAGAATGATGCGAGAAAGTTCGAGGTAATTTTAAATGTTTCGAAATCATGCATATAGGATGTCAGTAATTTTCGTGTTATTTGGAAAAGACCAATTTTCAGTGATCTCTTCTGTTTACCGTTGTAATGTCGCACAGCGTAAAACTAGAATAATTTATATTGGCATATATAATATAATAATAAGAGTTATTAACGCGATAAGAAAGTTGTATTCATCTTGCTTAGAAACAAAATTACAGTCGTTTGAAATATACAGTACAGGCGGTACAGGCCTTAGTAACGCGATAATGACGGAACGTTCAAATTACCGGTGTAATATTCCAAGTATGCTTGTCAATTTCAGTACCTAAATAATATTGTTTTTGTATCACGCTTTTGAGGACTTCCGTATGATTTTGGTGCTTTGATTTGTCATCTCAGTGACGTAGACTATTATGATATCTGAGATTGTTTTTCAATTACTCCTTATTTGTATTATATTTATAAATACTTAAATACATAGAAAACACCCGTGACTCGGGAACAAATATCCATGCTCATCACACGAATAAATGCCTTTACCGGGATTTGTACCCGGGACCATCGGCTTCATAGGCAGGGTCACTACCTACTAGGCTACACAGGTCGTTAAACTCTTACTACACCCCAAACCCAATTGTCAGGGCATAATTTATAAATGTTCGGCAATCGGGTAAAAATAAAAAATGACGCCACTTACTACGGCAATACGGCACAGATCCGCCTGACAACGTCTCTAGGCGTGGGTTTGATCTGATTGCATCGTGATGGCGGTTCCACTGTGCTGCTTGTCTTGACCTTCCATCCTCTAGGCAGTTCTCTTGGCAGCAGTTCGTGGTCCAGGTCTTGGCTTGAGTTTGGTGTATACTGAAATAGTGCTTGAGATTAAATTTATATTACAACTTTTTTTCGAAAATTTCATTTTTGATACAAGCGTTTATAGCTGACTGTACCTGCTTCACTTTCCACAGACAAGTAATGCTCATCGAGTCAATTCTAACAACCCCAAACACAATTCGGTTGCGTTATTTTATCACAGAGTTTCTATCGCCACCTCCTGTCTCCATCATCAGATCAACTCCATGGTACCATAATATTGCATTGTCACCCGACTTAAATTTTCTGTTCCATCGAAAACCAGGAAATTGTACAACGTCTAGATTTGCTATTAAACGACTTAGTTTGTTTACATGTGGGTAGTGATATTCCCCTGAATAATCTGATCCACGTCCATCTGTCCCCGCCGGGTACAAATGGGAATAGGTGCATTTATATGAATCGTTTCCATTGGTCCTCACCTCATGTATGGCAGCAGTCACGTGGGGCGGGAGCCAGTGTAACCGTAACGGACGGTTACAGTTTACGGTTCAATTTGTAATGGTTGATGGTCAATATTAACGTTTCGGCTAACACTGGCGAGGACAAACAACATGCAAATACACGGGGGAATATACGGGGTGGATGAAACAGAAAAATAATAATATTCGTCGGTCTTGATTTAATTTTTGATGTGGGTTTATAATAATATAATGATGACATAGCTGTGTGACCTACAAATATAAGTTTTTGCTTCCACTTTCAGATGGATTACCTGATCCAAAAATATACCCAGTCGTTTAAATCGTACTGTTACTTGCATAGACTCTTCCATGCTAAATCAGTAACTAATTCTCGAAGTACTTAATCCACAAACTTACCATTAGAGCTAACCAAAATATGACGTGGTATAATTTTGGTCCCATCTCTATGTACCCATTTTGGTCTCAACTACTCACATAATTGTTATTAGATTTTGAGATCATGTAGGTACTCTTATTAAATTGAGGTATTGAATTACAGACTTATTAAAATCGTAATAAACTAATTATAATAAGAAGTGTTTCACTTTCATGATTTTCTGTCGTCATATTGACAGCGAAAAGGTGGAGGTGGTCAACGAGTTATTCGGTTAGGAAAAAGTATCTATGGAAAATAAATCTTATGAGAAAGTGATTTCTGTAAACGATAAAAATTATAATAAAATATAAGTATTATTTTACAAAGTTAACTTTCCGATATATCCGGAAGGTACGAGCTCAATTACAAATAAACCGTCGGTAAAAGTATCGTGATAGGGTGAAAACTTCTTGAGACGTCTTTGTGGTAAAAACTACTTTTGTTAATAGGGAATATTACGCGAAACTTTGCGTAGGGGGCGCCACTACTACAATCCATCACAATCTGTGGGTCTACTGCAAAACAACAAAATCGTTATCTAACCTCTCTATCACTCTTGCGTATTCGAGCGATAAAGAGGCAGATAACTAAATTTCGATATAAGCGTTTCTAAGTAGGCCTTTTGTAAACAAACCGCCTTGATGCATCAATGTCGTGTTTTATTATATGTCAAAACTTGTCAAAAAACAGTTTAAGGCACAGTATGTATAAGTTACTCTATGGTTTACGACGAGGGCTAGTGCTGCTCTCTGGCGGCAGAACATTGCAGTAATACTCCCTATAGGTTACTGTCATATGTTTATTCGTTATTTATAAGTTCATTAGCAGTAAATTCTAAATGTTCTGATTAAGAAAACTATTATAGTAGGTGCTAGAACTGCACATAATCATTCGATAGATATCGGCCGTGTCGCCTTCGACACCGATATATCGGCGCCAGTCAGCTACGACTCGGTGTGTTTATTATTTGTGGTGCATTGTTTGTTATGTGATGGTTATGATAGCGCAAAGTGCGGTAGTAATAAATTCTACGAATGCAGTTTAGCCTGAAGATCCCATAGTTTGTGCTACTTGAAGGTAGGTTTTGTAGTAGATTACCACTTTTATGGTATATTTTAATTTATCGTATACTTTAATTATGAATAACACTGGGTACGTTGAAAAAAATGGCATGCGATTTTAGATAATTACTGGCTAAGTAGGATCTACGAATTCAATCCTTCGACAAAATGCCGCAACGTAGGTACGGTCAGCATCAAAAATCAAATATCTGCTGATCAAACAACGCGTCAAAAGCTACCATTCTGTAATTCCTAGTTGCGATTTTCCCATACAAACGCTCTCGACTGTTTCCTCCCTGGATTTTTAACCTAGAACAATGATTTTTTCAAATAGATCAATATCATCAATATTTGTGCCGCAATGTTTTGCTTTTTTGGATTATTTTATTTTGAAGAAACTTACAGTGCCTCAAAAAACGCAAAAACGGCTCAATTGAACTGGCTGCAAAAAAGGCGCAGTATACAAATATGACAATAAATATCCAAAAAATCAAAACATAGCGGCATAGATTATTTCTTTCTCTTGCAGTTTCCAAAATTTTATAATGATTGATTGCGTTTTGAAGTAGGAAACAGTCCAGAGCGAAACTTCGTTTTTTTGAGTTTTTTGCGTGGGAATGTTAGTCCGTAATATAAAGTGATGGGTTATATGTAGAAAAATTAAGACTGTAAAAGATATACTTTTGAACGTGGATTTTAGAGATTTATCTACATTTGAAAAAGTTATCCGGGATGTCAGATACTTGTGGCGCGTTGTTTCATCCGCTACTATTGATGTTGACTGTACCTATTATAGCAAATTGCATGCGATTATCGTTTGGGAAGGCCATTAAAATTGATGGCACTAAAAATCTAAATTACACCTCCAGATATCATTTTGGGTTTTGTTTCTTAAGAAACAAAATAAAGTAGAAGTAGAAGTTAGAAATTTGAGCAAGGTGGTATTATCATGGTCTCATTGTGAAGTGATAGTTACACCATAGTCCATACATATATTTTGTATACACATTTTTTCCTATACTTAACTTAAAATATCTGCTCAAATAATTCAAACCTTAAGCTAGGTAGGTTCGTTAGTTACTTTGAACATAAGCTATGTGACCGGTTGCTATGTTCTCCCATTCACTCTCTTAAGCCACTTTGATTGAACAAAAATGAATCTGCAGAAATTTATAGCTGCCCTTTAATTATTCGTTTCATTTACATTTTATACATTTTACGAGCTAAAACAGGGAACTTGAAGGAGTGATAGGTTACCTATGTAAATATTGCTGATATTAACGTCATGAATAAGCTGTAATATCTCAAGTCAGGGTTAAATAACTTACTCCGATCTTTCTCAAGCACTAAGCTATTGATCTACACTAAAAAGACATATTAATAAATAAATAAATAAATAAATAAATAAATATTATAGGACATTATTACACAAATTGACTAAGTCCCACAGTAAGCTCAATAAGGCTTGTGTTGAGGGTACTTAGACAACGATATATATAATATATAAATACTTAAATACATATTGAAAGTATTTTCCAAGCAAACATACGCCTTTTGAGAATAAAACGGCACCCATAAACAGCTCGCTACTTGATACTGTACTTATAACTTAAGATAAATAAGCTGCGAGCTTTTAGTTTTTAAGTTATTTATTTACTTAGCGCAAACTTCGGCTGCAGAGTGGAAATTAGTTTCAAAGCATTGCTCATTATCGTCTTCACCACACTGTGCAGCAACGGTATGTGAACTAAGTACGAGAATTTATAAAAATATATTGTGTTTGGTTTAAAGAAAAACTTCGTTTTTAATTACGCTCTGGACTAAGATAGGAGACTTATTGTAGATTGTGAACCAAGGGATGAAATGGTGCCTTTCACCCGACTTAAACACTCTACTTTTCATTTAGAATATAAAGAAAGTAAAATATAGGTACGTGCATTTAAAAAAAACACAGCAAAGTATAAACTTCAGTAGTATTTCTTTAAGGTACTTTCTATAAACAAATTAGGAAAAAATATCGTCATTTAAGGAATTTGAAGGTAATATGAAAATGGAAATCCATTTAAAACCAACATTTTAATTGCTTATAGTGAGAAAATAAAGAAAAAAACGTACTTAGGAGGTACAGTGCTCTAAAGCAGAAACGTATCATTTTCTGCACACTTTTTAGAACAACAACGACCCACTTTCAGAGCATGAGAAATGAAATATACATTTTCAGCACACTACCTCGGAAAGGCTCAATTTATTCTTCATGTAATGTATTTAAAAGCGTTCATTTGTTAAAGATGAAAATTAAAATAAAACGAACTCATTATTGCCCGAAAGTTGGATACATCTTTATTAAAGAAAAAATCGTTTACCGAAATGAAAGCCAGTTCAAGGTGTTATAAAATAGGTAACGTATATTTACAATAAATAAAATCCTTTCTATTTCAGCTGAGACACTAAGCGTAATATATGTTTTAATATTATATCAGGTGTTCTCAGGGAGGAGTATATGGCCGAGTGGCATGGTTATATATAAATACTATATGTTGGCTGGGATATGTATGGGTGGTCACTTAAGCGCTGGCGGCTTGGACGAGGGCGGACTTGGCGATGGCAGCGGCTTGAGCTGGGTTTGCTCCTGAAGCGACAGCGCGTAGGAACTGAAATAAAAAAGTTTATCATTAGCTTGGGGGTCTCCATAATTTTTTACCCCAGGGCCATGGCCAGCCCTTTTTCGGGCAGGATTGTATGTAATTCAGCAATTTTCCCGGGTCGGATCTAGCCCGCAAGCCGTTGTTAGAAACCTACGCAGTAGTTCATCTCACGTGGGATTTGTGTTGTGAATTTTCTTTCCTGGAGTGGAGGGGATGTCATAAATTATAGTAATCTATATGTTCCTTTTATCATGAAATGATAACATACAAATGAGAGAATCAAGTTGTTTCTCGGCTTGAAAAAAAATATTCGTAGGGTTGGGGCATGTATTTGTGCATAGCTTTGTTTAATAAGAAGTTCGTGTATGTTCATCACTATCACGCGATTATTGTAGACACTGAAGAACAATTATGAAGAACGGACTTTGTGGTTAAATAAGAGTAGCCTAAAGAAAATAAAAGCGGCACTCTATAGTTCCCTCCGAGTCCTAGAAGTACAGAAATCAGAGAAGTGCTGTAGTTTGTTTACCACTACCACTATGACCACTTTATCAAGAGCTATATAGGAAGAACTTTAAAAGTATTCACGTTGGCAACTGGGGTCAGAGCGCGTTGGACGACGGCCACGACTTGTGGCACGGACGCGGCGGTGACGGCGGCTCCGACGTTGTTGCTGCGGCTGTTGAAGGCGCTGTACAGACGCTTAGCGGCGCAGTACTCCTCGTTCACGAGTCTGGAGGGGACATAACAGGTGTTAGGTTACAGAAAAATAAGCTGAGTAGGTAAAAAAGGTGAGAAAGGTCAGTTCGGCAAATTGAACTCGCATAATAGGTTTAGAGATGAAGTCCGATCATCAGAAAAGGATTTGTTATTTTTTTTAAACAAATGGCGGTTTCTACTACAGGATGTTTGTGAAAGCGCTGCACTGAAGCTTGGCAATACAGCTAGGGATTGCAATCCGGTCCGGCGGATCCGGTAATCCGGCCGGATCCGGCACTTTTCAGGAGCTACCGGATCCGGTAAAAATCACCGGATCCGGACCGGATCCGGTCAAATAAAAAAAAAAACGCCTAAATACAGCACGCACTGTGCGGTTTAGATGAGGAAAAGGCGACGGATGGGAGGTATGAACTTGAACAGAGCATAAAACGAAGGAAAAAGTTTAAATTTAGTTAAATAAAAATATATTTATTATGACGATGACTGGGAACAGAAGTTGCCTTTCATGTTGGTGGCACGATACGACGATTACATAAATACTGTAATAGAAGGAAAAATTAAACGATGGTGATGCCATGGAAGGCATTTGTAATTTAAGCTAAAGAGAAGAAAAGAGTGTCATAATGTTGTGATAGGAGATTACAAGTAAACAAATGAGCAGGATTAAGTCGGCGGTACTCAACCGACAAGAGCTGGGCTAATCAATATGTGTTACATGTGTGAATGAATATAAGATTATAAGTTTGTATTGAAAATGAATGTATGAAATGAAATGATAACATTGATAATCTTTAGTTTACTTCGATTTTATATATATATGATAAAATATTGTTTATTTTCTATTCAAATTTGAGAGAGAATCTTTTGTATTTACAATTTCATCCAATCTTATGCAATTTCCTTAATGGTACATGCTACTCTACGTCTAGCCAATTCTTTATTGGATCCATGTAAATTTTCTTAAGGAGTCCCTTTCCGCGATGGATTTCAATCTTACACTATTATTTTTCGCATGAGATCGTCGTGTCGTGTTCCATTCCCTATAATTTGACCAATATACTTTTCTGTAAATAAAAAAAAGGTAATTTTTTTAAGTCATACTGACTACTACTTTCTTGGGCAAAATTTAATATCATTTTGGTTAATAGTAAAATATCTTATTTTCTTACTAGAATGGATGTCAACGTTACAAAGAATTCAATCAAGGAACAGTTACGAAAACTTGTCATTTCAAGGAGTTCCAATTTCCACCCCACACCCCATTACCGGGCTTTGGAAACTAATCAAATTTATAATTGTAAACGAAAATTTGAGCACTTGTGAATGGTTATATATAATAAATGACCGATTTCATATTTGGGTTTTTAAGTGATATTGACAAGGTCACAGTTTTTACTACTAAGGGTTATTTTATTATTAAGAAGTTATTTATTAACTTCAAATTATAGATTTAGGAATACGTATTACGCAAAAAAACTAGAAAAATAAGTCATTTAATTAATTTTGATATCCTACCAAACCGGATACGGTCCGGCCGGATCCGGCCGGGTTATGGCCAAAATTCGGCCGGATCCGGCCGGATTGAAAATCAATCCGGTTTGCAATCCCTAAGTACAGCACATGGTAGGATAGTAAATAAGCGGAACGGATGAAGAGATAGTACAGAAAATTCAGTTCGCCAAAAAGTTCTCGCATGGCTGAGTTTTAGAGATGAAGCTCGATAATCAGAAAAAGAGGAGTAAGAAAAATTTTGAAATAAAAAAATGGCTTTTACTGAAGATGCATGTGAAAGTGCATTCACGAGTCTGAGGATGATGACGTGATAGTTGACAGGTTACAGGTAAAAAAAAGGATGGAAAAGTCAGTTCGGCAAATTGGTCAGTTTTAGAGATCAAGTCCAGTCAGAAAACAATGGGTTCAAATTATTTCTATGAGAGTATTATTTCAACGAGTCGATGATTCTAAGGCTACGTACGCACTAAGCGGCTAGCCGCGTGCGGACAGCCGCATGACGGTTAAGAATGTATGAAACCGCAACCATAAATACTGAACGCACTAAGCGGTCCGCCGCAACCGCACGCGGCTGGCCGCATAGTGCGTATGGAACCTAACAGAAGAAATACTGTATTTTAAGATGGCATACATAAAATAAAGGTTACAAGGTGTTTACCGAAACAATTGATTAGACTGATTAGGGTGTTGATGGAGTGTGACACAAAAATTGAATATACCATATTCTATGAACTGAATTGATGAATTCGGAATTATGATCTCAAGTTACTTACGGGAGAGTGTATGGGCTAGCAGCGTTAAGGATAGCATCCCAAGCTGCCTCGAATTGGTAGGCTCTGCCGCCTCCAACGCAGTTGGAGCGTGGTCCAGTCTGGAATTATATATACTTACTACAAATATATACATAAAAAAGTCTATTTGCAGCTTTTTGAAAATTGAAATTTACCAAATCAGCATTAGCGGCATTTCGAAAATCATAAATTTTAAAAGGGTTGTTTTTTTTTATTTTTTTTTCCTTTTAATGTATATATTAGTTTTAAGATGAAAAATATAACTCTTCAAGTGGCATAAATCATTTTTGAGTCGTTGGAATATTGGTTTTATTTCAATTGAGCAAATTTCAAATTTAAATGACGTAATCGGCCGGGAGCCGACGGCCTACTCCAAGGGATAAGTAGGACCCCAGTGTTTTTACATATTGGAGTCCTCCGTGTGTTGGTACAAACTGCATGCAGTCACATTGTGATGTGATGTGACCTGTGTCATATGATGTGACGACCGTCGATGAGATTGAGTATATAAGTTACATGATACATAAAAAAATACAACTATTCAATTATTCATGTAGTCTTCAACAGAACTTACAGCGTAACGGACAGAGTTAGGGTTGTTGGCGAGTTGCACAATCAGGTCGATGCTGGATTGCAGACGGCCGACGAAGTTGGCGACGGCTTGTCTGATGGCGCCGGCGTTGCCGGAGGCGACAGCGTTGGCGACCTGGACAGTCATTTATAAACTGAAATTGATGCCAGTATTAATAAAAAAGCGACCGAGCCCTCTACAATAGTGCCGGATTCGAACCAGCGTCTTCAGCTTTCATGGCTAATTCAGGTAAAAAAGTGCAGTTAACAACTGCTGGCCTTCATGAAAAAAAATCAGAGAAACGCCCTTCGTGGCTATCAGGCTCTCATTTATTATTATGCTGAACGTAGATTTTGGTATTACATATATTTCTATAAATGTTCATTTCCCTGTATTAGGTACATGAAAAGAAAAAAAAAAAACAGAATAATACGTAGACACAGTTAAGTAAAATTACGGGTCACTGTTATACCTAATGAAATAAATATTACATCATTATACCAAATTTCTAGGACAGAGGAATTCAATTATATATTTAAAGAAAAGTGTCGAAATATCATGCGGGATCTGTGCACTTATGTCTGATTGGCGCAACCTTTCATCCATGCGAATCAAGAATTGCTATCGCGCCGATTTTTTACTGCCACAGTAAAATGGTCAAAGTTGGACTTGACTTACGGCAGCAGCCTCGCAAGAGTCACCAGGGATGCCAGTGGCGAGCTCTCCGAGAGCGGCGAGGGTTTGAGACACGGCCAGGGCTTGGCTGGCGGCGTCGTTTTTGGTTGGCGAGGTCGTTCAGGATTTGTTGCACAGTCAGGATGTAGATGTTGGTGTCACCACCGTCGACGATCTCGAAGGAACGGTCGGTCACGTAGCTAAGAAAACAATTGCTAGTTAGGATAGTGCAGAAATGAAAGGGATAGAGGTAACGAGAAAGCCGTCCAGAAAAGTATAGGATACGTGACGCTATTTTTTAACACTTCTGATAAGGCTAAGAAGTGGATATTTGGTATGATAATGTGTGATAACTTATTTATAAATTCAACGGTATGTCATACAGATTTCTGAAGGTTCTTAAGATAGATGCCATTCGCGTCAGGTCCCCGACAAAGAGTTCCTCTTTATTTTATTATACCCAGGGAGTTTTTAAAATGTCCTGAGAACAATAAACACGGTTCATCTGGACGCTGAACTATGGAGGCATGTGTCAATTACAATTTAGCGTCGTTGGAATCTGACCATCGCAAAAATGACCCTGGACAGCAAGTGTGACGCTTAGGATTGTTAGTTTATAATTTATAATATACCTCTCATAATAAATTCTCCTCTCTGTTATATAATAAGAGTACCATAACAGAGAGGAGTCTTAAATTTGAAAACCCAGTCATTCACACAAATAAGCACAATGATCAATGGATGCCGACTTGCAGAAATTACCCTGAAAAATAACTACCGTTACAATATTCCTTTTATAGCTATAAAATGATTTAATTTAAAAATTTACAGCATGAACGAGATAACCACTACTCGCGCCCTCAATCGCCTAATTTTCTGAGCAGACGCGGAAATTACTGTAAGCCATTCATTAATTTTCCTTGAAATGTCGAAGATCGTTTGACTGCATAGGTCATAAGATTAAAAACCCACAGATTATCAATTATTTTGTTATGTCAGAAACCTAAAAAAAGTCTGTGGTTTATGTTTCTTTGGATTTGGCATAGGTAAATGATATGTTTTTTTTTAACAATTATACTGACATCTGCGTCAAGCTTTGCGCGTTTATTTTCATTGTACACCTACAGAGATATCTGACCACCCTGCATAGGAACTTTCATGAAGAGACACGTTACGTACGTGAAAAACAATAGTAGATTGGTAAGCAAGGGATGAAAGGGTTCTGAAAGGGGACTGATTAGAACAACAATAACCTACTTTTTTTAATGTTGCTTAGTTACCTGGAGACGAGTCTGCCGTTGTCACGGACTGGAGCGATCTCGTTGATTCCATATTGGGATACAGAGACTGATGGCGCGGCGAACGCGCTCTGAAATAAATACAATTTCGTTTCAAGAATGATTGCGTTTTTATTCAAAAGAGGGCCTTTCATTGAATTTCCCGTATTTCGTTATAGCCGACTTGTATTGAACATGTATAAGTTGGTGTGAAATTTAGCATACCCTTAGCTATCATAAATAAAGGATCCTTTTTTAATCTGACTCATCCCCCAATACGCATGAAATGGGGGCCAAACCATACAAGCACACTTAAAAGACATCTGTACACTATAACAATTTATAAAAAGTAAAAAAAAAACACAATTTGGACATAATGGGCTCATTATGGCCAAATTCAGCAGTATTCTGTAATCCGATTCTTAATTTTGAAGTCCTGCCACGAACATTAAAGATTAAATTCACTTCGTTATCGCTTTTGTATAGGTGGGTATTTGAATGAAAGTTAGTCTTTAATTTAGACTTTTTCCAAAGCATTTATTAATGTCAAAAACTACCACCAGTTCTAACCCTAGTACCATGCTTAGAAAAAAAAAAATCAAATCTTATAAACTCGTGGTTAGTTTAGGTACGTTGATTTTAGTTTTCACGTTAGACTCTTTGTTGTCTATTGACAACAGAATAGTTTGTTTTCAATAAAATAAATCATCAACTACACCAACAAAGCTTTTTACTAACAATCATCGGGAAATATCGGATACCGGCTTTGCCTGTCAGGCGGGCAACAGTTTTCATAACTCACGGGGGATCTGCATCTGCATGATGCCAATTACGTGTGTGGTTGTCGATCCGAATTGCAGTTGAATTGGGGGTATTTGCTGCAGTAATTCCCGCATATTGGCTCTAAGTGAATAAAGTTTTCAGTATGCCAAAACTTATCAAGTAGGTTTATTTAATTTTGTTAGTTTTGGTCTTTTTCTGCTTTTGTTATTAACTTTATATTAATAAAAATATTATTTATCTTTAACGAATCACGCAAACGTTCTAAACTTCAGGAGAAACAAATATTTTTTTTTGTAAATAACGCAAAATAAATTTGTTAAGTGCAACCTATGTCCTCTTTGGTTAAGTGTTTCATTTCAACCCTATTCACCGTAACGCTTTCTAATATAAATAAAATGTTAAAATTGGAACTACGAATATTGTTATGTTCTACAAAAACTGGCAAATTATAGTTTCTAAGATATAAAAAATAATAATGAATAGGTTTGCGACAAGAATATCTTCATTCGTATTGTCATAGATCCATAATAAACTAACAATTATTGCATACTATTACTTTTACGTTTATATCGTAGGTATACATACATCATACATTATGTAAAAGGTAAAATGTTTCAGTTTCCTTCAGCCTTTCTTTACAATGATGCAGTTACATAAAAAATGCCGACAAAATTGCGCAACGTTGTCACTCTAGAGCTGTAACCGAGACGTCAGCAGCAGGACACTATTTCACACGCGTTCGGGGAAATCCAAAAATAGTCCTGACATTTCCAAGCCGCTGTCGATATTTGGCGAGCATTTTAATAGTGCGAGGTTTAAAATTTTTAGCATAATAATGGCGCACTTTGGCACACACAGAACCTATAGGTTATAGGAACCTAGTATATCTGGTATAATTTAAATAAGGTATATGCGAAAGCGGCGGTAAATTTGCAAATCGCTTATTCTACTAAACCGAAGCAACTTCATAATTTGTCAGCACTTACGCTACTACAGCGCTTGCCAGGTATCTTTAGGTTTGTGCAATGTATGTTTCTTTCATTTTGTCTGTTATCTTCCGTGATTATTTCTCACTTGATGGTCTCATCGGTAGATCAGCGCTGGAAGTCGCCAGCAACATGCTCAGATGAGGCTATTTCGTGACACTTTATTCTCTTTTATGTATGTATGTCTATTGACTGTTTGTGTGTTTACGAATAAAATTGTATTCATTGAGACCAGTACGAGTATTATTACATCTGAAGGCGTACCTGAGTCGTTTATCGAAACTTGAATAATGTATGAAAATGACTTTACTTTTCGTTCGCATCTGACATCCCAATACGTTTTTTACTTTTCGGTTGACGTTTGTCGATAAGCTATTGTCATCTTGGCTACACCCCCTGTTTGTCAGTAAGCTGTCAAACCAGTCGGGTCGTTTTTATATATTTCTCAGATTTGTATGCTTAGATAGATAGTTCCCTATCGTTGGGGATAGTGCAAATCCGAATAACTAGCACTGGTAAATACTGCACAAAGGCAAACTTAAAACCTTGTAATTTGATTATTGTGAAGGTTACTTTTCTCTTTTTTACACAGAAAGTATTGGATCGTGTTTTCTAAAGGTGATTATCAGGTAAAAAAGGAACAAATAGATTTCATAATAATAAACTTACTACCTAATATCATGGGAGAAAGTAAAGCCCACAGACTCCGTTGGTTGGGCCACCTTGAGAGAATGGACGACGATCGGAACGTAAAAAGAGCGTACCTGGGTGGCCTAGCAGGAGGACGTCCTATCGGACGCCCATGGTATCGCTGGAGCGACATGGTAGAGGCGGATATGCGCGAGCTTCGAGTCGACAATTGGCGAGAGGTCGCACAGGACCGAGAAAAGTGGCGCTGTCTTGTGTCGGAGGCCAAGTCTCATTTTGGGTCGCTGAGCCAACAGAGTAAGTAAGTAAGTAAATAAACTTACTACGTTTTAAGCTTTTCCTGTAAAGTTTGCCGTTGTCTGGATACGCAGTATTTACCTACCAGTGCTAGTTACGCGGATTTGCACTATCCCATACGCGAAATTTAACCGTATGGAATGTTTATGTATATTTTTTGTCCTAAACTTGTATTTCGTCTTTATTCCAACCAAACTAAAGTGCTCTTCAAACTTATACATTTTTTATCCAAATCTCACAACAAATTAAATCGACAAAAATACGCTAGCTAATTTGGAATATGAAGAAAAAAGTAAAATAGAAAAAGACTTACCGAAGCGACGAGTAATACCAAAGCGAAAGACAGCATTTTGCTGGTCTTTTATTGACCAAACGGTATATACTATACACATCCCTTCTCACCGCCACTACTATTTATATATGCGTTGAACAAACAGAGGTCCCGTTGCATCTGTGTTAACAGAAGTAAGTTTGCGAACTGCTGGCAAACATCTTTACAATTGGTTGAATCTGGATTGTTCCTTATTCTTTTCATAATACGACATAATGTATTTTGTTTTTTGACGAATGAACTGAAGATGTAAGTTTGTTGATTGAACTGCTGGCAAAGATATATTTACAAACGTATGATTCTGAGTGACATTTAAAATCTTATAATTAAGGTTGATTTTCTCTTGTTTTTTGAATATGTAACTGGATGTGTAAGCTTGCTGACTGAACAGATGGAACAATCGTTTTAATTGGGACGTGTTTGTCATTAACGCAAATTGTTTTTATTGAAGACAATGCAAAATTAAGATGTTATTTTTTGTTTAACGTCATACGTTGTGTATGAACACGTTCAAGGGTGCTTCAGGGTTATTCAAACTTGATATGTATTTTTTTCTGTACAGGGTGTTTTTCTAAATACTTGCAATAATTTACGATGTGAATATATATATATATATATATATATATATATATATATATATATATATTCATCATACTGAGCAATTTTTACTACGGGTTCAACCACGAAATCGGAAAAAATTGACTTTCCCATACAAATTATCAACCCGGACCCGGACCCTGGACCCGGACCCGGGACCCGGACCCGGGATCCGGACCCGGGACCGTCCTTAAACTACGTCCACAAGAGAGGTATGGGCATTGTGAATGTCATCTCGCTTTGTGTGGTAGGGGCACAGCATAGCGGATGTCATTCCAGATCTAGAGCAGAGCCCAACTGGGGAAGTACCTCTACCTTACAGAAAATCGCAGCCAAATAACACTAGACCCTACTCATAGTGTTGTGTTCCTGCCGGTGAGTAAGGTTGCCAGAGCTCAAGGAGGGGCGGGAGGGGGTTAGGGTCGGCAACGCGCATGTAACTCCTCTGAAGTAGCAGGCGTACATAGGCTACGGATACTGCTTACCATCAGGCGTCAGTATGCTTGTTTGCCACCGACGTAGTATAAAAAAAAATTAAAAAATCAATATCAGACCAGCTAAAATGTATGAACCAGTCATTTTTTTTTTTCGTGATTTCGGGGTTGACCCCATAGTAAAAGTCGCTCAGTATGATCTATATGATCACATCGTAAATTCTTGCAGGTTATCAAAAACACCGCCTGTATATTTGTAGGTTTAAGAGCCACCTCACACTAGCGTCTCCCGAGCGTCGGCGTATAGTCAACGCCATGGTTGCTGGTGCTGCTCGACGCAACGTTGGCGCAACTGCGCTGCGACGCCATTTTCCATAGCGCTGACTTGTACTATACTAGACGCCGACGCTTAAAAGGCGCTAGTGTGGGGTGGCCCTTAGGTCATAATAGGTTGTTAGCAAAACAAAACCTCCCATGACATGCAGTCACGGAAAATGGAGCCTTGTCCTTGGTTTTAAAATGATTCACACGTTTTGTTAGAAAATAAAGGTGATAAACCTTAATTTTTTAAAAAGACAAGGAGGAGGGGTGATAAAGGACCTACCTACCTTTCTACCTACTTACTACCCTACTTAGTCTGGCAAACCAATTTTTTTAATAACAGATTATTAAGGAAACTATATTCATCCTCATTTTGTTTAGCTTAATTCTAGTATAAGATAAAGATAATATAATTCTCTCCAGTGACAAGTGACTTCTTGGCAAACTATTTTACGCATTTTAACACTTTATTATGCAATGTATTAGGAACAACATAACTTCTTTCCTCTTTTAGATTTTTCCTGACCAGAATTATTAGGACTATTGACTGTCATGGAGGCTTGAACTCACTAAGTACTTAGGCTATTTAGTGCGCGTTATATAATTTGATATGAAACTCGCGTAAAAGTTAAACATATTAAAATATTTATAAAGTTACCACTCACGTAATTTTTTTCAGTATGTTCCAAACAGTCATCGACACTTTCTGGATCAGGGGCCCTAGCCAGGATCACAAACATACACAAACGGCATATGAGAAGAAAAAATATATCAGGATGACAGATGCTACGAAAAGTTCTAGACAATTATGAGGCAGCGGGCTGATTGCCTTAGGAAACAAATATTTGAAAAAAATGCGTCACAAAACTGACATTTACTTGCGACAGTTTTTTTTTTCTTTTTTTATTGGTAGTCTTCGTACTGACCAAAAATAACACAACATTGGCTAGTTTTTAGGAAAAAATGAAATGGTACATTTTTAATTGATAATGCCCATATAAGGTATACCCGGATAAGATCGGATGGAGGTGCCATAAAAAAATGTAATTCAACTCTGAGTGTAGATTACTCCTAAACTATTTTATTAAGAAGCATTAAGTAAAAGAATAATAAAAGCTGGTAACAATGAAATCCTTTCGGCCGTAGGTTGTCAGCAGGGAGACCCTCTCGGACCAGCAGTATTTAGTTTGGCTATAAATTCGATAATACACAATCTAAATTCAAAATTAAATGTCCCTCGATGATGGGACAATAGGTGGAGATTCGCAAACCGTCTTAGCAGATCTAGTCAATATTAAAAATCAGTTCCGGGATATTGGCCTTGAATTAAATTTTAATAAATGTGAACTATACATGTCAGAGAAGATGGACCCGCTCACCGTGTCGCAAACCATCCAAAACTTCAATAACGTCGCCCCGAATATCAAAATTACCCCCAAAGACAGTCTGCATCTGCTGGGATCGCCTATCTTTGACGAAGCCATCCCACCTCTAATCAATAAGTCAATTACAAAATTCAAAAATAATTCGGACCGCCTATCAAAAATTAATAGTCACTGTGCTTTATTTATTTTGAAATTTTGTTTGGTTCTTCCAAAATTTACCTATCTGCTGCGATGTTGTCCCATTTGGAAATTCCCCTATATAATGAACTCTACAGACTCCATTATAAAATGCCAAATTGAGACCGTTCTTAACGTTCATTTTAGCGACCAGGCTTGGACCCAGGCCTGTTTACCGGTAAGGTTTGGCGGCTTGGGAACTCGAAATATTTCAGGTGTCGCTTTGCCGGCATTCCTCTCCTCTATCCATAGCACGTCCGATCTCGCAGGTAAAATCCTGAAAGCCCCTACGGCTACAAACTGCGAGATCGCGTGTTTGGATGGGGCCATGAATGCTTGGCTGGCTGGACCGAGCCCAAGCTTGCCATCCAGACCCAAACAACAGAGGGCATGGGACACAATAGCCTCCGTTGCCACCCTGAACTCTCTCGTGGCCACATCGTCAGGCAAAGACCTCGCGAGGCTCCTAGCCGTGTCCAAACCGGAATCAGGTCACTGGCTTCACGCCTATCCCTCGCCCAACACGGGTACTTTAATTGACCCAGTTACCCTACGTATAGCCGTCGGTCTCCGCCTTGGAATCGAGGTATGCACAGACCACGCCTGTGCTTCTTGTGGGGCCCATGTGGACCGGCTTGGCCACCACGGCCTTTCCTGCTTCTCGGGCGCCGGCCGCCTGTCTCGCCACGCCTCCCTCAACGACATCCTTAGAAGGGCTCTCGTCAGTGCCAACGTCCCCGCAGCTCTGGAGCCCCAGATCGTGCGGGACGATGGCAAGCGCCCGGACGGGATGTCGTTGATCCCCTGGAGAATGGGCCGCGCGCTGGTGTGGGATGATACCTGCGCCGATACGTTGGCAGCATCCTACATTCAAGCGACCAGCAGAAATGCCGGGGCAGCGGCTGACGCCCGAGAGCGGTTTAAGGCCTACAAATACAGCTGTCTCGGCGCCAACTACGAGTTCGTAGCATTTGGCGTCGAGACACTCGGGCCGTGGGGTAGGGGAGCGCGTGGGCTCCTTAAGGAGCTTGGGAAGCGGTTGAGGGAGGCAACAGGGGAATCTCGCGCCGGCAGCTTTCTCGCGCAGAGGATTGCTATCGCAATACAGCGCGGGAACGCTGCCTGCGTGATGGGCACCTTGCCGAGGGGCCTAGGTTTAGAAGGTAGTTTTTAGGGTTTTTTTTTTAGTTAGGTTTAGTTTTAGTTGTGTTATCATAATTTTATATATAATATATTGTTTATAAAAGCTGGTTATCTTTTATCAGTTGCATTAAACATTTGCATGTAAACAAAATTGTGAGAATTGCGTAATAATTTGTTTTGTGACGTCCTTTCAACTTGCCAAAAAATAGTCCGGTCTTACCCGGGTATCCCTTACGTAGTACGGACCATGGGATGACAACAGTAGTAACATGTTCTAAGTTTAACTTAGGTTAGGTCAACGAAGGTGAGGAGTGTTAGGGTCGGCAACGCGCATGTAACTCCTCTGGAGTTGCTGGCGTGCGACGGAGACTGCTTACCGTCAGGCGAACTGTATGCTTATTTGTCACCGACGTACATAGTATAAAAAAACATTCATCATTCATTCATTCTCATTTTGGAATTCCAATAAAAGAGTTGAGAATTTCCCCATTTTCAGAGCCGAGTAGGTATTTAAGCGAATTTATCCAACTGTAATTAAACCGTTTACAAACCTACGTCCAATAATAGTTTCGCCATTAATTCCACATGCTGCAACATAGTTACCATGCAGTTACGACTCACCTAACGTTTTGGTCGCTCGCATTTCCACTGTTCTCCTTCCCAACCGCATAAACCATTCAAACGTATCATTACAAAATCAACTTTGATCTCTTATTAATAGAGTTCAAATTTAAAAAAAGATATTAAAACAGATAAGAGGTTGATAAGGTAAGCGTTCGATTTGCAGTTAAACCATAACTATGGAAATAAAATGGGGACTAACAGACATTTGACACTTTGTATGATGCCATTACGACAAGTGTTTAGAGTGCACGGGTCTCAGGCGAATGCAATAAATGGTCTTAGAGCGTTTAACTTTGTACTTAACGTAAAACGTGTGAATCCTTTTGCAAAACCCGACTGAGTGCTAATAACATATGAAAGTCTAGAGAGAAAGATAAAAGCTTGTCTTAAAGAATTTAGGTATCTCTCGCGTCAAATGATGGTTCATATGACTGTTCATTTTTATACATATATACGATCGCGTCCTTTTTATATGTATGGAGTTAGCTGTTACGTAAAATATTCGTAGACATTTTTTGGAAGTTTAGCACATTCATTATTTTAACCTCCAGTCGCCCACGTCACTTATCCCGGTATTTGTACGTAACGTACAAATAGCCTTGTCAGATAAACGTCAGTCCATACAATAAGTTCATACTTATAGGCCATCCATTGGGCGAAATTTTCGACAGAGGGGTAAGCTCTTACAGGCGACTCCCGTTGTTTAATGCTAAAGTTGGAGTCCATAAGATGCATTGGGTTAAGTTCAAAGGCGGGGTATTTTTTTTTAATACCATACCGGGTGTTTCCTGTAACACGAGCAAATAATTAAACCATAGATTGTACTCCTAAAATGATATAACTTATGATTAACAACTTTTAAAAATTATGAAGTGTTTAGATTTTATCTTTTTCATACAAATTTAATATTATTTTCAATGTACGCTGACATCAGTGTGTTTGACGTTGCTTGTCACGCTTTAAACGTAACCAAATTCGCAATACATTGCGTCTTAGAATTAACTTCAATGTGTAATAAAAATTAAAATATAAGTTATTTTGGAATAAAAGTAACCTAAAATTAAAACTACCTACAAAACTAAAATTAAAACCTAAAAATAAAACCATAACATGAGTGACCTAGCCCAATATGTTTATATTAAGCTAGATCACCCAGGTCAGAGCCCTGTGGAAGGGTTCCCATAAGGCTGGCTGCATTCCCCCTTTGGATCGCTATGCTGATTTTTATTTTTAGGTTTTAATTTTAGTTTTGTAGGTAGTTTTAATTTTAGGTTACTTTTTATTCTAAGTTTGTTTTTATTTAAATGTATAGTTGATAATTAATTAAAAAGTTATTTTTAAAAGTCGCTGAACAAATGTTGATCAGTTTGAGGAGTACAGTCTACAGTTTAATTTATTGCTCCTGTTACAGGAAAGACCCGGTATATCTATAAACGCAGAAGCACTTCATACATTATACAACTCTTATGCTACCGCCATGCTTACTAATGAATCTTGCTTACTGTTACCACAGTACAAAGTGCTTCTAGATTAGTAGATTAGATAGAGATATTTGCCATTTTCAAAACTACCCCGCTTTCGAAGTTAACCCAATGCCTAACCTAAATCATTGACATTGTATCTGCTCTATTCGGCATAAATCCGTGCATTATGTAACTTCAAATATCTTGGTTGAAATGTCTCTGTCACAAAGTTGTCCATTTCCAACTGTCTCCAGCTGCCGATTACTTATGTATAATTGAAGAGACTACACGTTCGCTCGTTTGCCACTGTCATATTTTTTTTACATGTTTTATGTATGTATGTATAAACTCTTTATTGTACAAAACACAAAACATAAATATGGCACAGGATAAGCAGTACAAAGGCGAAATTATCCCTTTAAGGGATTTCTTCTAGTTAACCTTTGAGTAGATGAGAGTTGATGAAGAACGGTAGACAAATATGGCACTGAGGGAAGCCACCGCGCTGCCATTGTGAGCGGTCGTGTTTGCGTTGCATCTCAATCGCTTATCAGTTACAATTATATTGTACCTATTTTCCTGTTACCGGGTGTCGTCTCGGCCACTTGTTTACATAACAAGTGATTGTTCGAGATGGTTCTTGTGTGATCTGATTATTCGTTACGAATAAATAACCCATAGACATTTCAATATGTCGAATTATAAAAGTGACGTGTTAGTAAACTATCCGTACGACACAAATACAAATAGTGACATAGTGAAGTGCTACCACTGTGACACAGATAACAAAATAAAAAACTTCTACGATTGGTTGGACAATCAAACAAAAATTAAAGTACTTTCCTGCGAAAAATGCGACAAAAAGTCATGCGTCAAGTTATTTGCGCATACAACAGTTTCCAGAAATAAAGATACGAACCAAATGGTACCAACGACAAAATACTACACCTTTTGCGTTGCAGAGAATAAGACAAGACAGGGCCGTGGCCCAGAATGCACGGGCAAGGACTGTAAGCAGCCTACTTACACCAGAGTAATAGATCAAGATAGATTTGTTAATAAGGAAATTATATCATGCAAGTTCTGCGGTACAGTAAATGAAATTACTGCTACGAGCCCTTCACTGAGAGACTCGCCCAAGATACGTCGCGTTGGTGAATGGATCACTATGAATCATCATCAACAGATGCGGCGCGATAAAGAAAAACTGAATATAGAAAAGTTCAATAATACCCACAACCCAAAATATAAAAATATTCAGGTGCCCACTCAAAACAGATTTGACGCGCTCAGAAATCTTGAAGATAACATGGTAGTTGACGAGGAAATCGCGTCACTACACTCTATCGACCAAAATAGTGTAGCAAGCATGAGCGGATCACGAAAACGTGCAACATCGCCTGTTAGCGACACAGTCCCCAAAAGAGGTAAAGCTAACAAACCGGGTGCATCGTTTCAACAGGATCGACGACCACAAGACAAAATTAATGCAAAATTAAATAAACCTTCTCCGGAATTAAAAAGTGATCAGACAACAAAGAAAGCCTCACAGCAGTCACCGCAGAAAACGACTTCACATAAAAAACTACCGGCGGTTGTGTGTACACACGAAGGATGGGTAGAGTCAACATATATGTTTAAAAACATTACAGAAATCGCACGTCTACACAATTCTGACCTAAAAACAGATAAACGTTCCGGTAAACTATTTTTCACACCAAGACAATTAGAGAACAGAAAAACACTAATAGAAGATTTAAAAAAAACGATCGGGTTTCGAATTCCATACATATGGGACCAAACTCGAAAGGAAACCGTCAAAAAAAGTAGTAGCCAAAGGAGTCATAACCAGTGGCTATAATGAAGATGAAATAAAACAAGACATTAAAGAAAGATACGGTATGACACCAGAACGGACAGTACCACTACGAAACTCGGCACTCGTGTTAATATTTAGTGGTGAAACGGATATGAAAGACATTAAAAACATTACAACTATCTTATACCAAAAGGTAAAAATAGAAAAATACAGGGTAAAACCGACAGCTGTTACTCAATGTAAAAACTGCCTTGACTTTGGTCATGTTCAAGCACACTGTGGACGTAAACATGTATCCGAAATCGAGACTGAACAGAACGATGACAGTAAACTCATAGAAATATGCTCAAAATGTCGTCAACCGGGGCACACAGCTAGGCAGGCAAAATGCCCTTTGTTTCAGGAAGAAATTAAGAAGCAACGAGAAAGAAGACTTCGTTTCCAACAAGCTAATAAAGAAAAATCAACATCTAATACTAAACCTGGAAAACAACAAAAACATATTTCATCTGCTATTGCGAAACCGGAAACTTCATACGCTCAGGTAATTACTAAGGAGGAAGAAACCTTGTTAGGTAAAGAAGACATAATAAACAGGATGTTTACATTGTTCCAAACAATGCAACAACAATTTATGAATCAGATGCAACAACAAATGCAGCAACTCATTCAACTTATCAGAAATGGATAATAAAGGCAAGAGGATTACAACTAAGAACCTCAGAATCTTTCATTGTAACGTTCAGGGACTTAAAAACAAATTTACCGAGATTAAAAACCTAATAACAAAAACAAATCCACACATAATAGTGCTAAACGAATGTAAGGTTGACTTCGAAAAACAGAAATATAACATAAACGGCTATGACAAACTATATGATATGAGAAAAGTTCATCTTGGAACAGCTGTATATTTAAAAAAAGGACTGCGATGGAGTCAAGTTGAGGTAATACCGGGGCATAGCAACAACGATAGAAAAATCGAAGGGGTGGCTGTTAAACTGACGACAAACTTTGAGACGGGAGAATCTATCATAGTAAGAGGCATATATATACCCATAACAGGATATAGAAATATTCGAGAAGAGGTAGAAGATCTTCTCGAAAGCAGCGATGCAGTTAACATCGGAGACTTAAATCTCCGAATGATACAGTTGAATCACACTAGAACTGTCGGTGCTGGACTCGAAGTGCAAAAACGTATCGATGATGGCCTATGTAAATTAAGACATACAGGTTTACCTTCAAGACCATGCCATGCAGGAAACGGTATACTGGACGTAGCTCTAATTACTGGCGAAGCAAGACATTCAACGTACATTGTAAACATCTCGAATCAGTATCTTCAGATCATCTGCCCTGGCTTTTCTGTATGGATATTGACATGGAGGAAGAACAAAATGAAACTAGAAACATGCGACTCCTATATGAAGATGAAGGTCTAGCCAAACAATACATTGAGCTAATTGAAAATAACATCGATCCAAGTGTGCAGCTACAGACTGACGAACAATGCGAATTGTATATAGAAAATCTTGAAAAAACAATCAACATGGCTCTGGATATTGTCGTACCAAAAAAGATTCAGGATAAAAAAGAATTACTGCCATTGGAAATACAAGACATGATCAAGGAACGCAACGCTGCTAAACGAAATGTAAAGAGGACTGGTGGGCATTTGCAAGCTAGAATCAACTACAATAACGCTAAAAAACAACTTCAAAAAGCATTACAAGACTATAGAGAAACTACGTGGACAAAAATAATAGAAAACACTAAAGACAACAGAACAAAAATGTGGAGAATTCAAAAATCTTTGAAAAAACCCACCACAAAAACTCCCCAACTTGAAAGCTGTAACACTGAAAAAGACACGATATATAAACTTGTCGATGCAGCATTAGTAAAGGAATCCCCCATACAAGAAATAGACGAAGGTAATGAGCAATACACACCGTATCAACCACTTGAAGAATGTAATGTTTTAGAAGTAAAAAAAGCTATTTACTGTTTTAAAAACAAAAAAGCGCCTGGGCCAGACCACATCAAAGTAGATGCATTAAAGTTAGCGGGTCCTGCATTTTATTGGGCTTTGACTAAAGTTATAAACTACGTCCTAATAACCGGTTCCTATCCAAGGAGGTGGAAATTGGGCGAATGTATTTTTCTACATAAAGCTGGGAAAAATTACAAGGATGCTAAATCTTATAGACCCATTACTTTACTAAATGTCATGGGTAAGGTTTGCGAAAAAATATTATATAGCCGCATTCTGAAGGCATGTCAACATTTAGTTCCGGATTACCAACATGGTTTCATGCATAAACGAGGCACGGGAACACAGACGCACATCTAAATATATTTCAGATGCTTTAGAAGAAGGGCATAGCGTTGCTATGATATCGACAGACTTGAGTAAGGCTTTTGACTCAATAAACCACAAAGGCCTTACATTCAAACTAATAGAAAAGGATATCAGCAATAATATCATCAAAATGATTGAAAACTATCTGTTGAATCGAAAGGTGCGTGGAAAGTTTCGAACAACAATTGGAGATGAAGTAGAAGTCCCTCACGGAGTACCTCAAGGGTCCATCCTGGGGCCTCTAATATTTAATCTGTATGTGCATGATATACCGAAGTCAAATATAGCCGGGCAGATGCTTTCACAGTATGCCGACGATTTGTGTATTTTAAATTCAGCACTTCGACCGGATCAAGCTACACGACGTGCTACATGGGCTGCCAATCAAATAGTCGATTATTACGAACGTTGGGGACTACGTTGCAACGTTGATAAAACAGAGTGCATAATGTTCACTAATAAAAGAGTACGTAGTGTACGAAACCCAAACGGTTATAAACCGACAGTCAAATTAAAAGGAGTCCATCTTGAATACAAAAACTGTGTTCGATACCTTGGTGTCCAACTAGATAAACGACTAAGCATGAACGAACATGTCAAAAGCGTCGTAAGAAAAGCTAGAAGTGTCAGAGGAATGTTAGCACCTATAATCGGCTACTACTCGAAAGTAAACATAGAAACCAAACTAAAGGTAGTACAGGCATGCCTCTTGCCTATATTAGACTATGGAATAGTACAACTACTCCTCGAGTAAGCAAGACGAACCTTTTAACTCTTGAAAGGCAATACCGCATGGCTCTTAAGTCTGCGGGAGGTTTTTCCTCGTTCAATACCAACAGAAATGTTATGGGACTTACTGGATGAAGATCCATGGCATCTAAGACTTCATGACTTACACCGAGACATGCTAGACAAACTTAATAACTTGTGCATTCCAGGACTAGAGAACCCTGGTCCACAATATGTTAAGTACGGTCAATACAACCCGATGATGTACAGCAACAGAATCGGCGAAATAGATTATGTCAGCAAAAAAGACAGAAATAAATACGTGAGTAAAAGGAGTCTACCCTCAAGGGAACATGTTTTAAAATAAAAATTCGATTAACAAATAATGAAACAGTGTAATAACATTACTAACGTAGGTTATAACACTTGCTTGTGAGCCATAAATTGGCTACACGACATAAACTAAATGTATAGATCTTAAAAGACATATTACATTAAGGACACACCGCCTTTTTGCGGACATATTTATATGTAACAAAAATGATAAATAATAAAGAACTTTCTATTCTATTCTATGGCACTGAGTATTGTATTGTATTGTATACGGACGATTTTCAGCAACTCGACGACTTGCGCCTATTTTGCGTGATATGTTGGGGGTGGGCTAGTCCTGCCAGCCCAGCTCCTCGAGGAATCCTATCAAACCTTTAATGTTGAGTAGGACCTCGGGGAGGTCTCTCGGAGATCCGAGATGTTTAGCCCTGTATGGAGTCACTCCGCTGCATTCAAGCACCACCTGAGAGGCTGTTTCTTCTGTCTCCATGCATCCTCGGCACAGGGGACTGTCTGTGACACCTGTTGTGAAAAGATGTTTGTTAATAGTCCATGACCTGTTATGACACTGGTTACCATACTCAGTCGGACCTTCCCTAGTTGCAGGAGCGCCCTTGTGAGCTTTCCGTTGATGCCAGGCATGGCTTCTTTTGCCTGTCTGCATCCAGTCTGGTTCAGCCAGTGTTCTGTGTGTAGTTTCCCTGTACGTGCCAGCAGCTGGCATGGCACTGAGTACAATAGACTAGAGGAAAGTCAATAAAATTATAAAAGAGGGCGAAATAAAAAAAATCAAGGACAGGGAACCTAACAATAATATTAAAGTTGGTTCGATAGAAAAAACACGAAAACATGTCTAATTTTCATTTATTTACAGTTATATATCGTTCGTCGTTGCCCTGCATACCACAGTGCAGTATAATTGAATGCTGGTGATACTCGTATTTCTGAGGGATCTGACTAGCAAAATTTTAAACAGAAGTATATTTTCGGAGTAATTGAGTTAATTTTAACTCGAAATTTGCCATCTTTCGGAAACAAGTTATGGAAGTTCCTTGCCATCAATCACCAACACGTTAGGTTTGTATTAATCTTACATGTGTGTTTTGTTATTTGCTTTATTTTCTTTATGCGAATTGTTTTGTGTCTAACAATTGTTTTATTGTGTAATTAAGTATAGTTAGTATAGTTATAGTTTTCGCTCTTTAATGTGTATTACATGCTGCGCATACATGCTTTGGATGGCATTCCCAACCAAAACCTCAACTTAAAATAATTATTTCATGTAATAAATGTTATCTGTTTTGTGTGCCTAATGAATAAATAAAAATAACAATAATAACCCCCAGGGCAGCTTGTGGCGAGCTGAATGGGAAGTGGCGTCCCCTTGGGTCGCATACCCCCGAGAGTCGGTCAGGCCCCTCTCTCCGGCTTGCCTTGATTGGCCGGCTGGAGTGAACGCTGAGCAGGGGCCGCAGGACTCTCTACTCTGGCTTGCCTTTACCGGCTGTCCAGAGTGGAGTGTCAGAGCTATATGCTCGCAGGGTGGAAGTGAAATATGCATAAGACGCGAGTTGGCACCGTGGCTGTAAACAGCCACTGGGTAGAAAGCGATGCACACCTCTCTACACCCTGAGCCGCTCACGCAATGTTGTCCCCTTGTCGCTACGTGCGAGCAGCCGTTTTCGGGGACCCATATTGTGAGTTGGCGGGTCACCACCTGCCCACTTTTTTCATGTTTTTTAACATATGATTAGGGCAGGTGCCATAGTATTCTCCATAGTCCCCGGTTACCAGTCCACTAGTATTGCAACCCAATAGTCATTTTTTTACAATAGCCCTACACTAACTGGGGCTTATCCTTGGGTGCATTGCTATAGTGCATACAGAGATAATCGTCGGTTGGTGTCACATCACATTTAGTAAATAGTCTATTAAAAGGGGCCTCTACGTGTTGGCTTCAGCCCCAAGCACGCCTTCCAATGTCCGGGACCCATGGTCTCGAGATAAAGTAAGGACAGACAATAATAATAAATAATAAAAATTGCCATTTCTTCCCTCTCAAGTTTCGCGCACGCACCTTATTTTTTGTCCCCTAATTTCCAGGCTTTACACTTTCTCTTAAGGTGTTTACGCAAATCGTTACGCTTTGCGTTGGTACTTACTTAAAGTTATGCCGTTCTCGAGAATGTTCTCCGTTTTCTATGGGAAATGCTCTCGCAAGAGAATGTTCCTTATACAAAACGGAGAAAGTTTACGAGAACGGCACAACTATATACCTGCCTACATAATAAACATCTGCTTTATTTAGCATAGAGGTCTATGCATAGTTTACAAAGTAATCTCAAACGGTTACTTATGTCTTATATCTCAAACAGTTTAAATGCGCGTCTCAGTCACAACGTAATCCATTTCCAACTGTCAGCCATCGATTACCTATAATTGAAGTGACCGCACGTCGGGCATGTTCGTGAGGCGCACAATGCATTCTAAGTGCAAACTTACTTCATCCATCATTCTTGGGGCGATTTCTCGAAATCTTATAATACTAGTCTAATATTACTAGTGTGTTGCCATGGCAACCCATACGAGTTGAAAGTTCGTGGACTAATAATATTAGTCTAATACCGTTTGAGAAATGTGCCCCTGGTCGTTGGACTGGAAAGATTGTGCAGTGTGGATTTTTAGAAAGAGAAAGATGCTTGAAATACTCTTTATTTGTATACTGAAATAGATGCTACTCGTATACTAAAGAATGAAAACCGGACAAGTGCGAGCCGGATCGCGCCCACCGATGGTTTCGTACGTTTTTTTACAAATTTATAGTTTTCTGATTTGGCCCTGTACTTTTACTCGTAGTATAATACGATATTAATTGCCGAATTTCATTGTTCTAGGTCAACGGTAATTTTTTTGTTTTCCTTGGGAATGTTGAAATATACGTTTATTGCGGCATAAACGGCCGTATTTTTTTACGTTATCTTATAAGTTTGATTTTTTACAGCTCCAAAGGACTGTGGATCTGAGTTATAGTATTGATTTCAACTCTATACCCCTTTTGAGTCCCGAGATAAAGGGTCTTGATAGACAGACGGATGGACGGACGGAAAACAAAGTGTGTATAACGGTTTTGTTTTTTTCCTTTTGAGGTACGGAAGCCTAAAAACACGTATTACTATCATTTATTCTGTTCCCAGGCGTCCAGTGGCTGGGAGGCCTAGAAGTCACTTTTTATTTATTATATGACATCTTAAATACAAACTTAAGCGCTTGAAATACAAATCAAAATAATTCATAAAAATAATTTCATTGTACTCTTTATTTGTTGTGGGCTATTCTTCCCACGTTAGCACAATATGGGGCGGGGACATTACACACATCGTTAAATTTCTTCATATATAATGCAGGTATGCTCAAGAATGTATTTTGTATGAGTATTAGGGATTATGAGAAGGTAAATCTTCTCCTCCAACAGAGTTGTGGGCTTTGTTGTCCCCGAGCTAGTTAAAGGCAGGGCGTGGACATTATATACATCTTTAAATTTTTTCATACATACAATAGTGAGCAAAATATATATCTTTTGTACATATAAAGAAAGAGTCTCGTATAAAATCTTACCTTACGTTTTATAACAACCCATGTATAAGGTGTCGGCTTACGTGACCGAATAACTCGCGGACGCGAAGCGAAGCGGCGAAAAATGAGTTCCAATTTCATTCGAATTCATTTTTTTTATTTTACCAGTTCATGTTAAAATATTTAGTTATTTGTAAATTTGTTTATGTTGGTTTATAAATTGAATATATACCTATTTATTTACATGTGCTTGTGTATAGTAATTAACAAACTTAAAAACTAAATCTAAAAATTAACAATACTATTTATATACTAGTAACGACAGGTACCCGGGTAAATGTGCCTAGCACGCTGCTGGCGCTTCCTCGTCGTCACTGCAAACACAAAATCTTTCTCCAGCGAATCGTTCTGCCAATTGGAAACAAAGAGCATTGAAGATGCAAAATCATCTCGGAAATGTAGTATGCTGAGAAAATATAAAATATTCCATCGAGATATCAAACTTGCTGGAGATTTGTGTAATAAGGTACTCCTGAAGATATTTCTATAGTCTTACAAAGTCAAATCCTGCTGGATAAAGGTAGGGAGCGTTTTACAGCGGGTAAATCACGACGGAAACTAATCCATAAAATTTATGGTTTATATCGTGATAGGTGTGATGTTGGGGCTGTTAAGGTAGATAATTATATTATATTGTTTGACGACCGGTCTCACCTAGTGCGGGTAGTGTCCCTGCCTACGAAGCTGATGGTCCCGGGTTCAAATCCTGGTAAGGGCATGTATTCGTGTGATGAGCATGGATATTTGTTCCTGAGTCATGGGTGTTTTCTATGTATTTAAGTATTTATAAATATTTATATATTATATATATCGTTGTCTAAGTACCCTCAACACAAGCCTTATTGAGCTTACTGTGGGACTTAGTCAATTTGTGTAATAAAGTCCTATAATATTTATTTATATTCAAATGTCTAACCCTCAACCTCTCCTAGTTTCTATCCGGTTTAGGGATTGCAAACCGGATTGATTTTCAATCCGGCCGGATCCGGCCGGATTTTGGCCATGATCCGGCCGGATCCGGCCGGACCGGATCCGGATTGGTATAGGGATATTAAGGTTAATTAAGTGACATATTTTTCTAGTTTTTTGCGTAATACGTATTCCTAAATCTATAATTTGAAGTTAATAAATAACTTCTTAAAAATAAAATAGAACTTAGTAGTAAAAAGTGTTACAATGTCAATATCACTTTAAAAACAAAATATGAAATCGGTTTTATTATATTTAACCATTCACAAGTACTCAAATTTTCGATTATATTTATGAATTTGAGTAGTTTACAAAGCCTGATGATGGGATTTGGGGTGGGAAATGGAAGTCCTTGAAAGGACAAGTTTTCGTAACTGTTCTTTGATTGAATTCTTTGTAACGTTGACATCCATTCTAGTAACAAAAGAAGATATATATTTTGCTCTCATTTTTATGTGCGTGAAAGTAGTAGAATGTATGATTTAAAAAAATGTTGTTTAGGGATATAAGGGCAAATTATAGGGAACGAAATTCGACACAGCGATCTCGTGCAAAAATAATAGAGTGTAGGATTAAAACCATCGCGGAAAGAGACTCCCTAAGAAAAGTTACATGGATCAAGTAAAGGATTGGCTAGACGTAGAGTAGCACGTACGTACGAAGATGTAGGAAATTGCATAAAATTGGATGAAATTGTGAAGACAAAAGATTCCTTCTTAAATTTGAATAGAAAAGAACCTAGATCTACTAAAGATTATCGATATATGTACATATATATGATGAGCTCAACTCAAGTCGGTTGAGTACCGGCGACTTAATCCTGTTCATTTGTTTAGTTTTAATCTTCTATCACAACATTATGACATAACATTAACCTTCTCTCTAGCATAAATTACAAATGCCTTCCATGGCATCTCCATCCTTTAATTATTCCTTCCATTACAGTATTTATGTAATCGTCATATCATGCCACCAAAATGAAAGAAGAAGAAATTCTCTCCTGTTCCCAGTTATCGTCATAATAAATATATTTTTATCTCACTATATTTAAACTTCTTCACTAGTTTTTTGTTCTATCCAACTTTATCTCTCATCCGTCGCTTTTTCCTCACCTAAAACGCACAGCGCGTGCTGTATTTAGGCGTCTTTTTTATTTTACCGGATCCGGTCCGGATCCGGTGATTTTTACCGGATCCGGTAGCTCCTGAAAAGTGCCGGATCCGGCCGGATTACCGGATCCGCCGGACCGGATTGCAATCCCTAATCCGGTTGCACACCAAAATTGCACTAACGGGAATTTAAAAATGGTAAAATTGGCAAACTTTTGTATGTCTGCTCGCTTAAAAACGGTTTTCCGGATACTCCCGAGGGACCCACCAACATTAACGTTGCTGTCTAAAGACATCGCAAAGGAATCAACAGATATGAATATAATCGGATTCATTAGATTCATATTTGTTGATTCCTATTAGACTGATTGTATTGTATGTGTTGCTTTTAAATGTAAGTTTCACTCAAAGTAACTGCATTTTAGACAGCAAGATAATCTTCACGTACCGGTGTCACACAAATAAATACGATTATTGTAACTATATTTTATGAATGATTGTAAATAAAGCCTATTATTATAACTACATTTTAGATTTTAACTTCATATTAAGCATTTGTTTTTCATATTAAGTAATTTCCTCAAAAGTTTAACTCGAAGAGAACCCTTTAAGGGATAAGTTAGCCGTTGTTGTAATTAAAACTTTCTCTAACTACGATTCAGTGTTTTTATAATTACTTACAATAACGCTCAAACAGTCACGTGTAGAAATATGGGTGCATACAACTTACTCAAAAATAGTTCTTAATTAGCCGACATAAGATAGCTATGGGACATATTTTTAAGTAAAGACTGTCACGTTTATTATAAATACAACTTCACTTAGCCGTTTTTTTTGGTATTACATTTTTATTTAAAAATTACATATGTGTTTAATTAGTGCTTTTTCCTACTCCTCTACTGTTATCTGTCATTTATGCATTCATTAACACGAATATAAGAACATACATAAAAGATTTCAAGAAAAGTCTATATTGTCTATTCCTCATAAAAGCTCTTGTGCTTTTATAAGCTATAACGTTACTGCGATTAATGGCTACCAACCTAACAAAACCAAAACGAATACAGTTTTAAACTAAGTGCATTGCTGCCAACTTACAAAATATTCATTTGGTTGTATAGTAAAAATAATTACTTCATAAGTCAGAAACACGCATGTGACACCCGTAATATAGCAACACTCATAGACTACGAAGACCGCTTAGCGTTGCTTGTTAGTCTCCGTAGGCTACGGTGGCCAAAATTGAGAAAAAACTGTCCAAAAAATTTATTTAGCAAGTAGCAAGTACCAGGGCCTCATGAGTTACGAGGAAGTGTCGCCGACCGGCCGGCCGCGGCCCGGGGCGGGCCGGGCGCGTAACAAGGTATGCTCGCGCGTCTTGGCTATATACTTTTGCTGTAATTTGTTTACCTAAATTAAGATTTATTTTTGTTGACTCGTAGGAAAAATATTGTATGCAACGTTGTATAAGTAGGTCAAAAAATTCTCGTGGCGTATTCCTTTACAATGTTCGCCTACGCCTTCGGCTCCGGCTCACATTGTAACTCACGCCACTCGCCTTTTTTGACCCTTCTTATACAACTGTTGCATAAAATACTATAATAAGGTACACATTTCTCTCTGGGAGCTCGACGTAAAGCATATGGTTTAAACAAAATTTATCCAATCCGCCCGAGTACAATAACGATTTCGGACAAATACTACAAAAAAAAATTACGGATTGCGAACAAGACACCATTACACAAAAAAACGTACTATGCGAACCGCAATTACACATGATTCGTAAAGCGAAACATCTGGGCATAGTCTAATCATACGTATTAGTTTAAAAAAAGTTTAGGATCTGTGCAATGTGGCCTTTTAGATAAAATGGCATGTTACTTCCGACAACTCCGACTTTGACATCCAATATAGCTATAATGGAGTGTTTCTATCGACCCTCTCTAGCGATGGTTCAACGCCATGAATGTCCGATAGGCTTTGGTTTTTAGCTGATTCTTTTAGCTGTCTCCCTCATTTCAGTTGCATCAGAAATTGTCGGGAATCCAAAATGTTGCGTGAAAAATTGTTTTTATGTAAAAATAAAAATTCACCACATTTATTCTGCAGATGCTCAATTGAGCAATAATGCAGAGGACACTTGATAACATGTTTTGGCAGCATATTAACCTTTTGTTTCTTTAAATCGTACCAAGGAGTCGGTAAATAGTCTCAAATTAAGCTCGATACTGGCTTGTCCGAAATATTTTTGCTAGACGATTTTGAAAGCATCATAAAGTCCCTAAAATAACAAAATATAAAACCTGCTTATACCAGATATGGCGTAAAAATACCCTCAGATCATACCCTTATAACATAGTAATACAAAATAATAAACAAGTCAACAGTTAGACCAGGTTTATCCTATATTTATAATAAACGATACAGTCTTTAACATGTGTGCCCATATTTTACACTTGACTGTATACAAATAACGTTCTTTAAACTCTACCCACAATATTTCGATTGCATTCTGAGCAAAAGATCGATTGACTTGTTTAACCTAGACTTCTTATTTATACAAGTGTATTCTATTGTTGCATCATCAGCGCGTATTATGCGACAAAAACACTATAAATAACAACTGATGGTAGTCATCATGTCTATTTATTAATGGTATGTTTTGAAAACCACGCCACAAGAACGTTTTGATTTCATGGCACCTAACTTTTATAACAAATTAAGGGCCTTTAGACGTCGACGTCCCCGCCGCCACTGCGGCCAACACCCCAACAAAGACGGATAATCCCGTCTTTCCGGTGGATCTTCTTTGTGATTGCAAACTGGGACTTTACTTCGCAAATAAAGAAACTAAAGGTAAAGTCGGGATTACTTTGATGCCAAATATTGTTCACTTTGTTCGGTTAAGCCAATGTCTCCTTTGTGCGACTTAGTTTCCATGGCAAATCGTGCCGTCGGTAACTAAAAGTTGATATTGAACATTACTTAAGTAGGCCACGTGGATTTGTATTCTTCTCTCACTCTCACTGAGTGTAAGCGTGAGTGTGAGAGAAGACATGGATGTGCGTGCTCGGGACCACGTATATAATGTTTTAAAAAACCGCACAAGTGCGAGTCGGATTCGCCCAACGAGGGTTACATACTTTTTAGTATTTGTTGTTATAGCGGCAACAGAAATACATCATCTGTGAAAATTTCAACTGGCTAACTATCACGGTTCATGAGATACAGCCTGGTTACAGACGGACGGACGGACGGACAGCGGAGTCTTAGTAATAGGGTCCCGTTTTACCCTCTGGGTACGGAACCCTAGAGTTCCCTAAGAAATAAAATCGGGCAATTTTAGAAGCATAGTTTTAAAGCATACATTTAGTTACAAATTAAAGTGCCTTTTAGACCTATGTTTATGATTTTTTTTTATCGAGGGAAAGTCAAAAAAATCAGGATTTGAATTGCTGAATGATTTGCATTTTAACTGGAAATTTTTATTTGTATTTGTATCCTTTTTTATAATTTAATGTAGATTGACTATAAAACTATTGTTAATTGTATATTTGTAAATAGTATAGGTAGTAAATAGTATAGCTTAGTATTAGTTTTCAATAATCACGGAAGAGCGGTGCCTCCCAACACAGGCAAATATATTGCTTACCGGGGCACACCATCCCTTAAATTATTTTTTTATGAAATACAGAATTTTGTATTTTTATTTTGTGATTGGATGGGACATACCTAAAAACGATATATTCGGCCAATGAGGTGCAGCAATTTGTTATACAGAATTATGCCATTGATGAGACAAAGGAGTCATGTGTTTTTTTGTGATTAGTTTCTTTTAAGATCCATAAGAAAAATATTATTCGCGGAAAAATAAGCATCGTGAGTTTTTAGTACCTACTGTATCAATCAAACCGAAATAAGTTTCTGGCAAAAAAATAATTTTTGGTTCAAAGTTTTATCGCTGAGTATTTTTTTTTTTCACATGCAACAATTTCACTCATCGACACAATTCTTAGGCCGCGGACTGAACGCAAGCGGCGAGTGGCAAATCAAGGCCATTCATTGTGCTCGGCCAAATGTGGGAGAGACCCTGATTTCAATTCGATTTGCCGCTCGTCGCGCCGCTGGCCGCTTGCGTCCAGTCCGTTGCCTAACAACTCCAAACAATTAATTTGCGTTGTTTTATCACAGAGTTCCCATGGTCACCTCCAGTCTCCATCATCGGATCAGCACCATGTCTTCATAATATTGGATTTACTTTTTTATGCAAAATTGTAGCTCAATCGGAAATCGGAAAGTGGGTTAAATTTAGTTTCTCAGATTTGACACACACTAACTAACATACATATGTACTAACAGGGCTAGTTAAATGAAAGCTTGTAAAAAGCGCCTACAATTCTTATACCTACGAGAAATTCCAATATTTGCAGTATCAATTCTTACAGGTATGTGATGCGAGTAGTTTTTGCTTGTCTGTTAGACAAAAATGTAAAAAAAAACACAGTTTAATACAACACGTCAAAATTCCGACTTTCTATTTATTAGCCAATACCATTAAGACCATTATTCGAGGAGTCATACCAGCCAATCCATTTTCTCCAGGCTACCCGTTTCTTATGATTGGCCTTCATTGAGAACAACTTCATTAAGGGACTGTACTGGTGCAGCAGAGTAATGATGGTGTGTAATTTTGCTGTAAATAAAAACAACATATTAGCACAGAATAATCAAAAAGTAGTACAGTAGAATCTCAAGGGGAACGCCAATAACTTTCCTTTTAAGGAGATTCCGTCTTATAGAGTTCAATCACCTTGGGGAGGTTCTAATAAGGTTTTGTTCGTCTTAAAAATGATTCGAGTTTGAGAGAAAAGTAATTATACAAATGCGTAAAGTACAATTTTATTGTTTTTCGAGCTGCAGAGGTCAAATTTCCTTTTTCGAGTTATAGATCTGAAAATTCTACTTAATAGCCGTGAAGGTATTTATTGGTTACATCTTTTAATGACATTAAATATTTTGAGCTATTGAAGTTTCCGATTTAGACAGGCTTTTATTTCGTGCTAATGAGGATTTCGCCTTATCGAGGTTCGAGTTATCGAAGTTTCACTGTATTATCATACAGGATTTCGCCTTGACGAGGTTCCAATGTATTAAAATCCCTCCCCAAATAGAATGACCTCACCTGCGACACTAGACTGATAGTCTATTGACAGAATCTCAGTTCGGTTAGCAACTCGATGACAGAATTTTCGAAATGCCGGTGTGTTGTGCCAATTATGGGTGGTGTCAATTTCACGTAAATAATTTTTTTTTCATGTACCTCTTTGCCATGGATACACCATGAAACGATTTTGAGAATTAAGAGTTTTTGTCCAATGGCGTATTTTTAGTAATGTCGAGTAATTCCTAAAGTAATTCGAAAGCAAGTATTTAGAATTTTCAGAATACACCCTTTAGTGCTATTATTCCATCCACGTCTTCGATCTCACCTCTTTGCAATCGGTCAACATGTTATATAGATTTTTTCTTAATAAGAGTTTTAAAGACCGAACAAAATTACCTTTATCAATTGTGCCTGGAGTGCCACGACCTCGACTACGGTACATATTGTAAACGCCAACATCGCTATTGCTAATGCCATTTTTGTCTTCAAAGTCAACATCGCTACTGTAAAGTTTATTGCCATCGTCATATTTGTCGATGAAAATACCGTAATCGCCTATATCGTCATTTTGGCCTTCATAAATGTTGCCATCACCATCGTAACTGTAATCTCTGGCTCTGAAAGTACCATAGTTGTCACTGTCAATATCATCATTGTTTCTGTAATATTTGCCTTCATGAATAGCGTCAAGGATGTCATCGTAATTGTTAATGTCCTCATCGACAATGGTTCTATCATGATCGTCAAGACCAGCGTTCGAACTGGTAATCATCTGAAAATAATGTATTTAAAAATATTTATGGGTTATACCTAGGTACCAAAAAAACCCTGAAAAGGACGGCATTGGCGTCTATTTTTGTAGAAAGTATCACAGCAGGCTTAAAATGTAACAGGTTAAGGCTTCACCAACATAAGTGGGGTGGAGACAACTGGATAGTTACCCAACGTAGATAGGTTTAATTTAGGAATGTTTGCCTATAGTATGATAACCTAAGAATTTACTTATTACGTTAACTAGTTTTTTTATTAGTTCCTACTTAAGTACTTAATACATTAGATTTGAGTCCAAAGTAATAATTGAAATAATATATTCGGTACCAAATACCAAACCGTCTCATCTGGTAGATATAAGAACACAAAATTATCTAGCATGAAACGTAAAATCAAACTCTTACTGAAGTGATTTTATTTAATGTTTTTAGAGTCATAATAGAAATTAAATCATAAGTCGATATTGCCAATTCCATACAATATGTAAATTACAAAATATAAAAGAAAAATACTTACCATAAGAGCAAATATGCCGCAAAAGCAGCGAAAGATAGCCATGGTTTCAATCAAAACTTACATTTCTGACTGAATGAACGGAAAGCGTACGTAATTTTAAAAGGCGAGCCAGCGCCGTAACGAATTAAAACATAAATACCAAATTAATTCTATTCAATCATTAAGTATGTATAAAAATGAAAGTGTGATTTAACCGTGTGTACAATAAAACAATTAGTACGTTCACGAACAAGTATTTGTGTAAAAACGGTTTATTCCAAAAACATGAGTGATCTCGGATAAATCTCTATTTGGTTAAGATGTTTTTTTGGAAAACAAATATTTCTTATTAATAATTTTGCTAACAGATTGTTCATTCAAGTAGAAAACATTTCTCGCCGTGGTTTGTTACTTGTGTAATTTGTAGTCAAAGTTAATAGTAAGTGCACATAGTTAAAATATAAGCCGACGTCACTAAGAAAAAAATATTTAAAAAAAGTCTACTTCTTCGTGTTTACACTACGATACACGTACACATTTGCAACTCAAAGATTGAGCGGTGAATGACTCAAACGTTATACCTAATTGAGTAGGTATGGTATAACTATGTGCGTGAAAAATCAGTTTGTCATGGAATCATAGGGTCTACCGCGAACATTCAGATAAACTGTGGAATGAATTATCGCCCGCGATATTTGCGGACCGATACGACCTTCAAGAAAAGAGCTTATGTATATTAAAGGCCGGCAATCCACTTGCGACCCCTTTGGTGTTGCAGGCGTCCATGGGCGACGGTAATTAGTCAAACAGGTTGGTGACCAGGAGGATTGTGTAAAGTTGCAAGAAGACATTGACAGCGTCTGTGCTTGGAGTGTCGAAAACAAATTGTCTCTAAACGTAAAAAAATGTTCGGTTATGTCATACACCCGTGCTCGCCATCCTCATCAATTTAATTACGTAATTGAAAATAATAATCTGCAGCAAGTTACATCTGTTCGTGATCTTGGCACAATATTCGATCAACAGCTCACATTCAATGACCACATTGTCAGCGCATGTAAGGCTGCAAGAAAATGCTTAGGGTTTGTAATCCGCCAGTCAAAATCTTTCAATGCTCAGAGTCAGAGTGCACTCAGAATGCTGTACAACGCGTATGTACGAAGCCGACTTGAGACGAATGCGATAATTTGGAGTCCCCATGAACAACAGTACACACTTATGTTGGAGAGGGTCCAAAAATCATTCATCCGTCATCTATATAATAAACTTTATGGTTACTATCCTCACATGTACCCTAGTCTGTATATTCTCGGAATGGTTAACTACACCACTCTTGAGACCAGAAGAAATGTGGCACTAGTAAAATATTTTTATCTCCTGATTCGTGGCCAAATACATAACCCTCAGTTGCTAGCATTGGTTCCGCTTCGAGTACCTGTCCACAGCAGTATTCAACTGCGCCCTCGTCGCCGCGCACTGTTCGCAGTCCCGGCGGCGCGGACCCGGGCATTATCTCACTCACCGCTGCGCGGGCATTGTCTCTCTTGAATGATATATTGGACAGCGACAGCAAACTAGATATATTCCAATGCACTGAAGCTAGTTTTTTGGCAGTTAGTAGCCGATATCTAGAGTCAATAACGACGACCAGCTCAATCAATGTATAGTTAGCAGTAAGTAAATTGTTAGTATCAATGCGTATATAATGTCACTCCTTTTAACATGTGTAGCTTGACTGTAAGTGTTAATTTAAGGAATAAATATAAATAAAATATAAATATAAATAAAATAGAATACCATCAGGCGATTCGTCTACTCGTTTTCCTCGTATATCATAAAATAACATATCTGCCTCTACTTTCTATCACTCAATATGAATTGTATGAAATTATACTTACAAATAACTTTACAAACGAAGTCATCGGAAAAGGCCAAGTTGTCATGTCATAACCAATTTATTTTATATCGACACTGAGTGTTATACAATTGAAGTATTGTATAATGTATATTTATGAATTACTTATTAAGATGTGTGTTAAGCAGGATGGGGTTCCGTAGAAATTTCTGTATAATTTAAAATACTAGGCATTACTTTTATTTTGGAACGGAGTGGTTGCGGATTTAATTAGAAAATTTAAGCCAGGGACATTTAAAAATTAGATTTTCTTATTTTATGATTAAAAAAAATACCAATATTTGCATCAATATCAGCATAATACGCTTTTCTTCTCATAATGATCGTTCAATGATCGTCCAAATATGACGAATATACTTATAATCCTTCTGTGGCGCGGCATTCATGTTTTGAAAATTTGGCAGCTTTTACTCGGACCAGTATATATTTTTAAATATTACATTTAGGATAATTAGTGAACATTAAATACAAATTAAACCAACACTATATTTTAATAACAAGCTTAATGGTGGCTCAGATATTTTTAAGCGTATGAAAACAAAAGTAGAAACAAGTCGTCAATCCACAGTTCGTGATCAGCAACGCAGGCTTCGTCAAGTGCACACAAAAACAAATCAGCTACAGGTTTCGTTTGGCCTACTAACAAATTAATGATGTAATTCGCAACACGCTTTGTTAATCTTAAAGCCCCGTAACTTCGTGTCCTTTTCTCACTCTCACTGAGCATAAGAGTGAGGGAGATGAAAGTGCGTGATACGGGAGCGCGATTATCATGTTTTTTAATATATATTTTTTTGTACGTTTAAATAAAATAAAAAGTAATCGATACGTTCAAACATTGCTAATTTTTAGAAGATTTTCATATTTTTAGGTTTTGTGCATAATTTGTTATAATTTTTTAAACTTATTAAATTTATGGCAGCCGTATTGCGATCCAAAAAAGCGCTTACAAACTCCGTTTTCTGACACATAACACGACCTTGACACGACTTGCAGTAAATCTTACAAGTATTACGAGTATCATGTTAGTTTTTAAAATTTTAATACCGCTTACTGACTCCAGAAAATTTGCTGTATGTTGCAATAAACATTAGCAAATAATAATTTATTAGGTACATATTGCTAATTTCAATTTCATGGCATAAATTGTAAAAGGACTAAACATAAATTGTAAGGCCGTAGACGGCACCAGCTGGTAGCGGGGCCGACGCCCGCTCGTCGTTTCGCTGCGCTGCGCGCTGCGTCCTTACCACGGCCTTGGTTATGACACTTAGAGCCACCCCACACTAGCGTCTCCCGAGCGTCTGGCTTCGGCTCGACGCAACGTTGGCGCAACTGAGCAGCGACGTTAATTTCCATAGCGCCGACTAAACCTCGACGCTCAAAAGACGCTATTGTGGGGTGGCCTTTAAGACTCATTTATAATTAACACACAGCCAAATACGAGCTGGTGGCCTAGCGGTAAGAGCGTGCGACTTGCAATCCCGAGGTCGTGGTTTCAAACCCCGGCTCGTACCAATGAGTTTTTCGGAACTTATCTACGAAATATCATTTGATATTTATACCAGTCGCTTTTCCGTGAAGGAAAACATCGTGAGGAAACCGGACTAAAACCAATAAGGCCTAGTTTACCTTTTGTGTTGGAAGGTCAGATGGGAGTCGTTTTCGTAAAAATTTGTGCCTTCGCCATTTCTTGTGATTAGTTGCCAAGCGGACCCCGGACTTTCATGAGCCGTAGCAAAATGCCGGGACAACGCGAGGAAGATGATGCCACAGCCACCCACAGCTAAATGTGTCAAAGTCTAGTCAAAGGTCCCACTTTGTCGCTTACCATAATTACGAGTAACTTGTCTAGGAATCCTTATAACAAGCGACAAAGTGGGCCGTTTTTGCCGGCCGCGGACACAAATAGTGTTGGTAAGAACTAGAGTAATTTGAGTCTAAAATTAAGCAACCTCGACTCGTTTCAATGAGAATTCAGAATCTTTTAACTACAAAAATATATAACTCAACACGTGTTTCGCCTCTCTAGTATTAAATAAAGTAATTTTGCTTACCTTATTAAGTACCTAGCTGAGCTGTACCGTCCAGTTCACAAACATCTTCATAAGTGAACGTTCCAAAAATATATCCACACGCCTTTAGTCACTGACAATAAGGTCGTGTAAATATATTTTTGGAGAATTCGCGTGTAAAGATATACACCGTCATCCGTAATGTTAACTGATAATAGGCCTTTATTATAACGCTATAAGATCCATCAAAAGTCAGTTAAGAGGCCTGTTAGTGTGTAGGCTGCATCTAGGCTGGGTGACTCTGACACCGGAAGCTTTTAGTTAGATGAGATATCCGGAGGAAGATTACGGCGGCCATCTTGCTTCCGGTAAAAATATAATATTTAATACTCTGAGATTAAGTACGAAAAACATCTTTCTCTTGAAATCTTAATGAATCTTACTTTGAAAGTTCTCGAGATGTAAGGCCTATGCTGTGCAATGGTTACAAAACTTGGATCTTGCATCATGAAAATATTGTTTTATATTAAGCCTACTTGATTGTATCGCCATACGATTACATAAATAAAAAGCGGCCAAGTGCGAGTCGGACTCGCCCATGAAGGGTTCCGTACCATTTATGACGTATTAAAAAAAACTACTTACTAGATGTCGTTCAAACCAATTTTCGGTGGAAATTTGCATGGTAATGTATATCATATATTTTTTTTAGATTTTTCATTCTGTTATTTTAGAAGTTACAGAGGGGGGGGGGGGACACATTTTTTCACTTTGGAAGTGTCTCTCGCGCAAACTATTCAGTTTAGAAAAAAATGATATTAAGACCCTAAATATCATTTTTAAAGACCTATCCATAGATACCCCACACGTATGGGTTTGATGAAAAAAGATTTTTTGAGTTTCAGTTCTAAGTATGGGGAACCCCCAAAATTTATTGTTTTTTTTTCTATTTTTGTGTAAAAATCTTAATGCGGTTCATAGAATACATCTACTTACCAAGTTTGAACAGTATAGCTCTTATAGTTTCGGAAAAAAGTGGCTGTGACATAATCGGACAGACAGACGGACATGACGAATCTATAAGGGTTCCATTTTTTGCCATTTGGCTACGGAACCCTAATAAAAACGTCAGGTCTGTGATTTATTGAAACTTATAGAATAGGTACTATTTTATTTGTCGATGTTAGAAACCTCGCCGGTACCCAAAGCACGTTTTGACTGTTAGTTACAATAGATATCTCTCTGTACCGATACCGTACGTATAAATGAAAATTTATTTGAATGTCTGATTAGGTCCTTAGTACAGCAAGGACAGAAATGTATATTTCTTATAATAAATTCATGTTAAATAATTGTACATTGATTTGTAGACAGATTAAGGTTAAAAAATTAAAACTACAGTCTGGTAAACGAATTTTGGCAGTAGAAAATAGCGGCAAATAAAAAAAATGTAGGCGCAAAGACTCGATTTCCAATAGGATTTTGGATTTCGCCTTTAAAAAAAAAATTGTTTATTTCAGACTATCCGATCCGTATTTTGTTAGTTAATCAGAAAAACTTACATCCTATATTAGTACTTACATAAAAACACTTATAACTATCAACTACATAAACATCTCTGCGTGTAGAGAAGATCACGGAAGATGGCTTATTTAGCCCTGCCCATCACAACCTCAACCCAGTACTTTGTACTATTTCTACTGACAAATTGATCTGCCAAACTATACCCATTTTCATTGTTAACTGGCGATCACTGCGGCTGGTTATTAGGCCATACCCATTTTATAGAAAACTAGTTCGCGTTTTTCCTATAGACATCGCAAATTTAAGGGAATCTAAAGCTAATGTTTTTCCGCGGTAGCTTCACAGGCGGGATTTTTTTTTCAGTACTAGACTCCAATAAGAGAAACGTGATATCTATGTACCAGAGTCAACAACTTTTATTGTATTATCCACAGAAGTGGCCTTTTTCTAAAATGAGTTTGACCCATTAGGTAAGTCTCATGTCAGTCAGCCGCCAGCGTTCTTGCGACCATGCTGGAAGGAAGTGATTTCGGGGAGATCTTTTATATTTAGTTTTTAGTTGTTTTGTGTTAGTATTAGTTCAATTTACTTGCTTTTTATTTCTTATTTGACTGTACATGATTAATAAATAAGTCTCACGTTCTAGCAACAAAACAAAAGTACACTTTAGAAGTCCTTGGAACGTTTTTCGGGCTTGCTCTTAAGGAAGTAAACCGCCGGTATAAATTATTTATAAATAGTTCTCCAGGCACGTGTAAGAAGGCCTTTGTTCGAGCTTCTATTCGGACACCCGACATTCACCCGGTTTCTTTAAGAGCACGATTTACCTAGGGATCGGCACTCCGCCATCGCTTCATGGTAGCTAATCCACAAATACGCACGAAGCGTTTTGCTTCAACATTCCTTATGCGAACTGCCAAGGAGTGGAATGCCTTGCCCGAGTCTGTGTTTCCGCATGAGTACAATCTGAATCTCTTCAAGGCAAGAGTAAATAGGTATCTTGTAGGTAAGCGTGCTTCACCGTAGACCGCATTATCACTTACCATCAGGTGAGATCGTAGTCAAACGTCTGCCTATCCTCCATAAAAAAAACAATAGGTTTCGGCCAAATAATTTTTAAAACCACACTTACTTTGTACTAAATTATTGTATTGTCGTCTGTATTACATATACTTGTGTAGGACTACTCGTTCGTTACAAGTTGGCCGATGCCTCCCGGCCCGCATCTCCGCATCATAGATACTCGTAAATCAGTCCCAGCTGGCGTAGAGACTATTGTAAATACAGTGGAGAAGAGTGTTGGGTATGGTGTTGAAGTTTGGTAGGTCAAAAGAATAGGCTATTGCTGAGAGATCTGGACACCTGCCATAACAAGGTTTGCATACGTTATCGAGGCAGACGGTGACTTGCTGCTAGCTAGATGGGCCCTTGAAACTTCCGTCGTAAAGACGATCAGGAGCAACACCGGTGTGAGTGGCTCAGGGTGTAGAAAAGTGTGCGCCGCTTTCTACCCAGTGACTGTTAACAGCCACTGCCAACTAGTGTTTTATGCATCTTTCACTTCCACCCCTGGAGCATATATCTCTAACGACTCCTCTCTGGATATCCAATGAAGGCAAGCCAGAGCTGAGAATCCTGCGGGTTCACTTGGGGTCCACTCCGACCGACGAAGACACGCCGGAGACGGAGACCCTGATTGACTCTCGAGAGTACTGAGGGTCCGTGGGATCGTTACTCCTCAACAGCTCGCCACAAGCTGCCCTATGGGCTTATTATTATAACAATTATACATACCAGGGTGCGTAGCTAACGTGCCAATAGTTAACACTCCGTAGCGAATGAAACGCAACTGTCACTGTCGCACTAATATGGAAGAGCGTTAACGATGGCTAAGTTTAGTTTTGGATAGGTTTAAATACTTAGGGCATATTGTTACCGTTTCCGAAGGCTCGAACCGACGGCTTCGAAGCAATTATACGCTAGAAAGCGGCCTAATTAATGCGTAGAACCAGGAATAGCACAAACATCATTCTGAAGATGATTGCTGATCAGGTTTGTTGTCCCATAACGATACGTTTAAGTATTAACATAGTTTTTAAGTCTTATAATACTTACAAAAATTGAAATTTATGTACCCAGTAAAATTACAAGTTTAAAGTAACAGCTATTTTTAATACATATTTATTATACTACAGAGAAAATAGAGATGACGGGAAATAAAACACTGATTATAACAAAGGAATACCTAATAGTAGGTTTTATCGCTTAAAACGATTTGTCCCAGATAACCTTCGGCGTATATAAATCATCTGTATATATCCATTATGTATATTGTTATTGTCAATAAATAGAGCAAGGTTATAAAAAAAAAAAAAAACTCTAAAAATATATTGTCACTATAAATGTATATACATAAAGTAAGATAGGTAGCGAAAGGTAATATGCAGGGCCCGTACATTTCATGCCGTTGAAATGACATACTCGTAGAGTGTGATTCCAATCAGAATTTTCGTAATAATTAATCATTTGTCAACTACTTTAGTTAATTGATATAGATACTTGTCAATCAGTACGGAAAATTCTAACTGACTTTCATCTTATTGTCACTCAACTAAATAATACATCATTAATTAATTAAATAATACATCTTTTTGCATAACAAGTATTTATGTTTCTACGCGTCAATAAGTAAGTTATCTAAACTTCTAGTATTGTAAAAAGGCGGGCCTGTATGTTAAATTACGCCATTTTTGCGTCAACGGCATGAAATGTACGGTCCCTGATAATATGATTTTAATTTCTAAAGGTAGGAAGTCATTTAATACATCTTAGGTAGTAACATTATGTTTCAGGCGTCAATTCTAGTTGCATAGAGCTACAGGAAAAATTGCATTCGTCACTATAGATATATGTTTTGAAAGAAATATTTCCGTAGAAAAAACTTCCACCGAAATAGTTAGTTACTAATTGTCCAATATTAAGTTCATTCACATACTGCCCCTGAAAAAAAAACGGTCCTTCATAAAAAGTACAGGAGCCTTGTTAGGACTGGAGAGCTAAGTATCCATTTAAAACCAAATTTTAACTAAATATTGTAAAAATAAAATTAAAAAAACGTACTTGGAATTGAAAATGCTCTAGTGCAGAGACATATCACTTTCTGCACACTTCATAAAACAACAATGACCCACGTCCAGAGCAAGAGAAATAAAAAACTACAGTTTTGGGTTAGCCCTGCGCTCGTAATATTTGTATGGAATGTGTTGAAAACAAGATTGCGAATAATGAATATTAGTAAAATAGTTGCTAAATAGTCTGTACTCCTAGTGTAATTTTAATCGATAGTGTGACCTGACCGGATTTTGAGTTTCCAAACATCACGCTTGGCCCGCTGTTTCTAAATCCCGTGCAAAATGAGACTTAACGCAAACGTGTACGTCATGTCACGCTATCGAATAAATTTACACTAGGGGTTCAGATTACTATAAAAAGGACAGGAACATACCTTCAAAACCTCACACTTTTTGTTGATATTGTACAATGAATCAAACACACTCCTGATAAATACATGGTCGCACGGTTTAGGCACCTGCATTCTAGTTACCTCGTTTCCATTTGCCGACAGTACTAGCTTACCCTGAAAATCAATAGGGGGTGTCCGTTAATCACGTGAGGGGCTAATGAGGATTTTTTGACCCCGGCCACTTGTGAGGTTTCGTGAGATTGTTGAGTATAAATGTTTATTAAGCAAAACACAATTTGCTGTATTATTTTTATTAAGAGTAGTGAAGATTGGTATTTAAGAAAAATAATGAAATATAATATATATATATATATATATTATAAATCATTCGATTTGGAATCGTTTAAATATGAAATAAACGTATTTGTATTTGTAAATTTTTAAGTCTAAAAACATGTTTACTTTAAATTAATCAGATTCTATCAAATTTTTACACTACTTTTTGCCCAATAAAATTACGTAGTATTACTGGTATTTTCCAATACCCCTCTTAGTCTACTCGACAAGTTCAAAGTTCAGCGTTGAATGAAAAGTATAAATAATGGAAATACAGTTCTGCAAGTGAATACTTTTTGATTTAAAGTTTCCTCCTCTTTAATAATATTCTATTCCATTTTTTATTAAATTTCAATATTTTTTGAGATACTTATTGGCATATAAGGAAAAGTCCTCTTTATTCCGCCTTTTTTGTCTACAAAAAAAGAAAGTGTATACGCTTCTAATACATTTTGCTATACAACATTCGTATTTTTAGAAGTAAGTATCTCTATTTTTCACCATTTTCAGCTTTTCGAGTAGACTATCTCTCCCCACGTGGGATTTTGTGAGATTCGGTTTAACCCCCGCCCTGAAGCCCTCACACCTCAAAATGGATTTTCTCATTAGTACTTACAAAGTACTTATGTCATAAACTTTTTACAAACACTTAAAACGTAAGCATAATAATATTAAAAGTGTCCTTTTCTAATAAAATAAGAATAGTTGATATTAAAAAGTACTTAAGTATTAACTGTTTCACAACGTCCAAGTAAAGTTCTGAATAAGCTACTTGCCACTTATCTGACGAATAAAGTCATCGTTGGCGTGTCACAATCTTATAATTATGTAGAATTGTAAGCTTAACTGGTGGATAAAGTGCTAAGTTTTGTAGGAAATTTTATCTGGCGGTTTATTTATTTGTCAATTAGCTATCCAATACTTTACTTGGACATTGTGAAACAGGACCTAAAAGCAATAAATATCTTACCTTTCTGAAAAAAATTTTTCACCTTTCGTATAGTATGTGTCATCCACGATTACGCGCAGATTTGTCAAATCTAACCTTTATTAACATGTCATTACGAGTCAAGTTAGGCGTCGTCGTGCATGACACGATCTACTCGTATATGTGTGGTGGGATAAAATTGAGGGATCACACCTCGGTCGTATCGTATAAAGCAAAAAAAGATGTTAAAAATAAAAAATGCAAAAAGTTGACTAATAATTTGGTCTGGATCCATAGACGATAGGTTACCCGTAATTACCTTAGCCGGAGAGCAGGTTTTCAGAACAGTAGTATTTACAGCAATGGTGCCAGGCCCTGATATACGAACATTGATAGCGGTGCAGTCCGTAGGTTTTGGTGAATGGCATACCGTGAACGAAGTAATCCGTAACGCAAAAGGACCCTTAAAATATGATAAATAACATAATTCCAGTACTTATTGGCAACATAATACACATGTCCCCCATACCAGTATGCAATTGGAGAAGTCATTCAACACAAAGAAAATCATCATCTTCCTTGCGTTGTCCCGGTTTTTTGCCACGGCTCATGGGAGCCTGAGGTTCGCTGGACAATTGAAGTTAGCACTAGTTTTTACGAAAGCGACTGCCATCTGACCTTCCAACCCAGAAGGAAAATTGGGCCTTATCAGGAATAGTCCAGTTTCCTCACGATGTTTTCCTTCACCGAAAAGCGACTGGAACTGGGTGCTGGTATTGGTACGAGCCAGGGTTTGAACCCATAACCTTCGGATTTTTTTATGATACAGGAGGCAAACAAGCAGACGGATCACCTAATGGTAAGCGATTACCGCCGCCCATGGACACCTTCAACACCAGAGGGGTTGTAAGTGCGTTGCCGGCCTTTAAGATGGGAGTACGCTCTTACCGCCAGGCCAACAGCTCATCAGCGCAAAGAAAATGATTTAGAAAAATGCAACTATGTGTGATTTGCTTGAAGCATTGGAGTGGAAATACAGCAACTGAAGCTCGAAGTCAAAAAGGAAGGCTGAATGGACTTTACATATGTTTAATTTAAGTAAAGACATAATAAAAAAATAGATAAAACTTACATAGGCTTTGTTTGTCACACATAGTATAGTTGGTGCGGAAATAATCATATAAAATATATTTATTCTTAGCATATTAAGTGTGCTTCAAGAACAACTACTGAATTCAAACAGGCTCACATTTTTTTTTCCAATAGGGTATACAATTTAAAAGTAAACGTTTACCTTATCTGATGGCTACAAGCTTGGCTGAGCGCTATTTACAAAATAGTAATTGGGACGATGGCACGTGTAGAATTGTATGACAAATTGTAGTTAAATAGATAGAAAATGAGCAATTTTACATAATAAATTGGATAGGTACTTAAAAATATGTAAAATTTAAGTATTATTTTTCGTTGTCGAGACCCTCGGTCCGTGGGGCCTGGGAGCTCAGAGCTTCTTTATTGACAAAAAAGCTGGCAGCTTCCTGGCTCAAAAACAAACTTTACGGGCAATAATGTAATTACTAAACATTATTCCGTCGAAAAGTACCAAAATTCGATTAAAATAGAAAGACGAGAAAAAGTTTATTTTTTAGGGTTCCGTACCCAAAGGGTTAAACGGGACCCTATTACTGATGCTTCGCTGTCCGTCCGCCCGTCCGTCTGTCACCAAGCTGTATCTCATGAACCGTGATAGCTACACTGAAAGAAATGTTTGCATAACTGTAACAAAATTTTGGTTACTGTTTACACAAAAATTGGGACTTGCGAACTATGTGTTATATGTTACAAAACCGTGTTTGGCTATCAGTGTTCAGGTACTGGGTATACACTACAAAATAAGTTTGTAAATTTATGCAAAGTTTATTTTCTTATAACCGTAGTTTAGTTATTTAGTAAAGTTACAAAACCAGTTCGGCTATCTATTTTTTTCAGTGTAGACAGTTGAAATTTTCACAGATGATGTATTTCTGATGCCGCTATAACAAAAAATACTAAAAACAGAATAAAATAAATATTTAAGGGGGTTCCCATACAACAAACTTAATTTTTTTGCCGTTTTTATAAATAATGGTATGGAACCCCTCGTGCGCGAGTCCGACTCGCACTTGCCCGGTTTTTGTTGACTTGTGTTATCTCTTAATATTTCAAGTTTTGACTTCGAAAATAGGTATAGTAAAATATGTAAAAATGTCTTTATTTTAATGCATTGATACGTTAAATATATCGATGACGGTGCTCTTATCCAAATTTTCAAAACACAAAAAATTTACTTAATAAATACGTAGAATCTTGTTTACAGCAAAATATAGGTAACTTTCTTTGTCCAAAAATGTCCAAATGATATTAGCGAAAAAGCTAAAGATCTTTAAAAGTTTTAAAATAAATTTATTTTCTAAATATAATTTTTTTAAGATTTTTAAATTATTTCACCTTTGTGCTTATGTTGTTTCAATGATCATTATCAATTAACAAATAGTAGTCCGTGTCGATGTCCATTCTTGAAGTGGATCTTCTATCTCTCTCTATGTTACGTGGAGCTGTAATATGTTAAATACCTGCATTACATTTCGATACCAAACAAAATGACTTAATTTGCTGTTGTATCATTTGCCTATGTGTCTCCCTCGCACACAATAGTTATAGTTATTTCATACCGTATAGTGACAGCAAGATTTGTATGGCAACTTGCAAAATCGTTCACACGGCTAGACGGCTTTCTCGCATAGACGGCGACAGATTAACGCCGTATGAACCTAGCTTTAGAATGTAAAAATCGTTTTTAGGGTTCCCTACGAAAAAGGTACAAAAGGAACCCTTATGGTGAGGTACTCTGTCCGTCCGTCCGTCCGTCTGTCACAACGCTAAATATCTCGAGAACCACTTAAGCTATCGATTTGAAATAGTTATGAACAACGCTAACCTTGACACATTAAAAGTATTTTTAATTTTAATTTTTAATAACAATGGAAAATGCCCAATATGAAGAGGGGGCAAATTTCAAAGTCTAGTGACTAGGTCAAGTGGGGTATCATTTAAAAGAGCTTAAATTGTACATTCCAAAAGTTTTTTTTTGTAGTGAAAAAAAAAAGATTTATGGAGGAAAATGTCAAAAAAAATACCGGTGAATGATATTTTTTTTACCGAAGAAAAATTATAAATTTTTAACACAATATTAACATTACTATAAATTTTACGAGGAAAAATATAATCAGACTTCTATCTTGGTTACTTATTTTTAATTAACAAAAAACATTTCCGATGTAGGTAAGTTTTCAATTTAACGAGATAATTCAGTGTATTAATTTTTAAATATTGTTTACCTTGAAGAGCTTCTCTAATAAGTCGTTCTATATAGTTGTCCGGTTCTTCTGACACTTTCGGTTCATAGTATTCACTCCTCGGCACATAATTGTACTTGAAATGTGAACTAGGCTTTCCGAAATATTTTCTCCAAGAGACTGGTATGGCGAGTACAACTGTAAATAAGTTTTTGGCTAAAAAAATATTTTTAGTACAAGCTTTTCTAGCTGACTGTACTTTTCTTTCCACAGGCAACTTAACCTTAGTTTTCACTGTTTTATCATAGTTCCTATGGCCACCTCCTAGGACAACCGTCTTCATCGTCAGATCAGCTCCATGTCATCATAATATTGCATTGTCATCCGATTTATTTTTATATGTATATTATATTACCCACACTAATACAATAACTAAGAGTGCCCAGGGCAAGTTAAATAAAAGCTTATAATTAAGTATATCAGTCTATAAATCGTGGAATCATAAGATCATAACAATGTTTGAATATTTAAGACACGCACTTTATAAAAACCAATCAAGTAATTAATATTAACAATCATGTCAATCCAGAAAGGATTTTTTAACTTTTTACATACAAAAAATACACAATATTATTGCATTTCCATTTTTTTATATCTTGCTTAGAGCAATTGACAATATTAAAAATTGTTGAATGTTGTTATTGTGTGTGAAGTATATTCAGTCACAATAGAACATAATACTAGTCAACGTTGATATATTTATATATTTTTTTTTATTGAAAGAAAATGTTCGATACTAATTAGTTTATTCCTTTTGTATTTTTATTTCACAATATTTTTTTTTTCAATTATGAAATAAAAAGTAAATTGAAAATAAAAATGAATATCGTGGAGCCCCTGGCCCTGTCATGGCATGAAAAACTGGCATATGATATCGGAATATGTAATATCATACGGTTGTTTCATTTCATGTTATATTACACAATAACCGGACATCATGCTAACATGATATCCGGTTGTATACCTAGCAGCGTCCTATATGTCTAGACATATAGTACACTGCTAGGTATATAGGAGCAGTTACGGTAAATTTAGGTAACACTCGTCCATACATTGAATGTCTGAGTAAATAGGATTTTCAGGATTTGATATTAATAAAAATCGACATTTTGGGTCAAATGACCACTCTGTCACGCTTGTATTTTTGTCTTTAATCAAATAAATAAAAAGAGTCGACCGGTATTGCATGTTTCTCTAGCTGTAGATTATGATTAACATGAAATAAAAATTATATTTCACCCCCTACAAAAGGCTCCACTCCGTCACATTTTTTGGCAAAAAAAAAACAACGACATCGAAAAGAATTTTGACCCTTTTGCTTTCATTTCTTAATAATGATTCTTACCGTTATTTTGCGAGATACGCGAAGCTTCCAAGGGTAGTGAAATCTGAAATTTCAAGCGTTAATAAAATAGAGACAGATCAAAGTAACTCTTTTGCTATGACAAAGTGTCACATTCTTATAATTGATGACAAATTCGAGGTCATCCATTAATTACGTCGCACGAATTTCTAGGTTTTTTACCCCTCCCCCTCCTTGTTACGCTTGGACACAGTTTGCAAATCTCTCCCCCCTTGAAGTGCCGTAGTTTGTTTTCAACAAAATCGGCAATAATAATGAGGTAAGTATTATGATTTTAATAAAAAAATAATAATACTTAATTAGTATTGCCGAATATTAGAAATAACACAAAACCAAGTCAGAAAGAAAATGACACGAATAAAAAGGATTTTCGTTCCGAAAACTCAGTTACATGAAGTTAAAGTGACTCCTCCCTCCCGTGTGATGTAATTAATGGATGACCCGTTATATGTAAATATGATCCTTAATAAATTAAATTAAATATACGTTTATTGCAGTCCTGGGTCCATAAAAAATTGTTGCTTACAAAGTCTTTATAATGACACTACCACATTTTGTTCAAATCGGTGCAATATCAGCTTACATGGACTATAATATGCTAGATTATAATAATTCCATGTACATATATAACATTATTTGAGAATCATTACGGGATACTTGTACTTAAGTACTAGTATAAGGTCAGGTAGGGTAAGGGAAACATATTTTATTTTTCTCAGGGTAAAAGAAACAGCATGAGGAAAGTTATTCTTCATAAGGATTTTTAAGTTTTTTTTTTTTATGAATTAGCTTTATTTTATTTTGCCTTATTAACTGTTTATTTTACCTACAAGGGTCCATCTTTCCCCATAGTTCCTTTTAATCCACCTGACCTTACCATCCTTGACATTAGTAGCCATATCATTGTTTTCATATTTCTACTATTTGAAATTGTTGTTCGATATTTGAAGATGAATTTTTATAATGTATATTGCTTGATATTTGCATTAATAATAAAGAGTTATTTATAATATTTGACGATCATAGTATAAAAATTAGTATGTGGGTTCGTTGAAAATAATTTAATTGATAATTACTATTATGAAATAAATGAATCTATACTGTATTCTTGTAATACATTTTTATTCCTGGGTCATTCTACTTATTACTGCAGGTTTTTACGATATCAATCAATCTTGAAATTGAATAGGTATTCGTAATGCGTTAGTACACTAGCAACTAAAACATTATATGCACAGAATAGGCCTCAATATTTGACACTTGATTTTTTTATTTTTAGAATTTCTAGCCTGGAATATGAAAATATATAACTATGTTACCATCCCAGGTCTTTTACTCATAATGACAACTTTGTTACTTATAAAAGAATATAAAATATGTTTTACTTTGGTTGCAAGGTATCGTTAGTGCGGCATTGAAATGTGCTTTATATTGATATACATTTAATAAAATTACATAATTTACAAATATAAAAACCAAATAATTTCTTCAGGGGACACAAAAACTTGCAGTAAAAAGTAGAATGACCCTTCTTAATTTTAAGTTAACTTAAAATAATTTAACCTTTATATCTTTTCAAGAACAAATTTCGTTCACTTGCTCTCTTAGAGATTGTGCCAGGCGTCATTCATGCGATACATATAATATATATATATATAATTTAAGATAACATACTATATCATCTTACACGTGGTATATCGCATATATTATTTATCAAGTATTTACTATCTATGCAATTAACTTGTATTGGCATTGCTGTATATAATTTCACATGCGTATGTGCACGTGTGTGTGTTTTGAAATATATGGACTATAAGTATTTAAAACTTACCACGAATGCTATGACACCAATAGTTAATAGTCCCATATTTCTATAAACTAAACTACCGACCTTCACTAATTCACTACCTTTGGTTTTCACATGAATTTAGTCTTAAATACATTTGAGAAAATGAGTCAATGGCAATTATAAAAGACATGTAAGTAATTTCCTTGGCGTGTATTGTATAATTACCTCATTAAGTTAAGTAGTAACATTTGTATATTTTATACCTTGACTTACTCGAGTATTAAAAAGGTGTGATGTATAAATAAGTTTTTGGCAAAAATTTCATTTTTGGTACAAGCTTTTATCGCTGACTGTACTTTACTTTCCACAGGCAACTAATACTCATCGAGCCAATTCTAAAAACCCCAAACACAATTAGGTTGCGTTGTTTTATCACAGAGTTCCTATGTCCACCTCTTGTCTCCAACATCAGATCAGCTCGATGGTACCATAATATTGCATTGTCACCCGACTTACATATGTATGCAAATTTTCAGCTCAATCGGAAACCGGGAAGTGGATCTAATTTAACTTGCAAGATTTGATTACAAACAGACAACGGTCAGGTGAAAGTAAATAAAAGCTTGTAAAAAGGTGTGTTGATAAATAATTTCTGGGAATATTTTTTTACTTACACGTCTCTTACAGAATGTAGGTAATTAAAAATTATAGTAGGATATATACGTTATAAGGAATATCTACCCTCATCTGTAATTTATTTGTGACAAGAAATAAATGAGATATAATATTTATATTAACACGTTGCAAATCGGTTGCCTAGTAAAATTGCGTTCGGACAGTTTCTTTTTTTTGTTATTTAATCGTATGTTATATCAAATGAAAGCTTATTTTATAACTGTGATAGGTTGACTTATGGTAAACTTAAAAAGTTGGTCAAGTCTATGGTTGTCTATATTAACCGATTTTTATCTAACATTCCTTAAAACGTACTTTAGACCATTAAGACATACAATTATTTAACTGAAACGGAACGTTATTATATTCTGAATATTCGCCTTTAGTTTTGATACACAGACGTTTGTTAAAATTATCAATATTAGTACTTACTACTACCCCTACTACTAGTAAAAAAATGCTATATATTTTAATATTTAATATATTCAAAAATAATATTTTCAAATAGAATATTTTCAAAAATATCTGGTACAGTCGAGTTCATGAATATGTGTATATTTCTTCACCTTAATCCATTGCAATAAGGCGAAAAAAATGTTAACATATTTATTATGCTCTTGGCCGATTTATTTAAATCAATAGTCCACTTGATTCTGAATTTAAAATAAACGAAATTTTGGTAGTATTAAAAACCGGAAACCCACAGGATTATATTGCGGTATTCCTGATTCCAGTTACTTTCGATCAAACTTTTTGTAACTCCTTGCAATATTCATGTACTAACTTAGTTAAGCAACATTACATTTAGTTAGACAGTAAAATATTATTTATGCTAAAGATTGAATATATTAAATCCTTTAAAGGATCAGATTTAAAATACGGAATACAAAAAGATGTCGTTATACGTTAGTAATTTTCTTATAATATCTTATTGTGCATTATAAGAGGTTAAATTTAAATTCATTTTAAAATGCACGGGCACATGCCCATACATGTGAAATGTATATACACTTCACCACACAAAACCGTTGACACGAACTCCGAGTACACTGCATTACTTATTTTTACACGAAAATTCCGCCAGCCGGTACACTCGGCCGCAGCCATCCGTCACGCCACCTGCTCTTTTATTAAACGTACAGTCGGCTACAATTTGCTCAGTTGTAATAGAATCGTGAACGCTTGCGGAGTGTAATTTTGAAATGCCGGGTTTCTCGTAGGAGGAAGAAAATACTATTTTATTAAGGAAATGTGAACTAGCTTTCCAACTATTTCGATTCTGAGGTACAGTACCCCTAGTGTAACTTTGATCGACATCATAACGTGACGAACGCGTTTGCGTTAAATGTCATTTTGTATGAGATTTTTGACTTTCCAAAACGTCCCGCTTGGCGCGCTGTTCAAAAACCCATACAAAATGAGACTAAACGCAAACGCGTACGTCACATTTCAAAATCGAATTTAGTTACACTAGGGGTACTGTTCTCGATTGTTTCTGACTCTACAAAATTAAATATTGCTTTAAATTGTTTCGTATAAAATATAGAGAGATCTTGGCGACGTAGTGTTATCAAAAGGTCATTCTCAGTTATCAAAATCGTATCCATAAACCTTGGCCTTTGTCACGTTTTCTTTCGTATATTATGTCATCTATTTCAGATTATAATTCTCATCCAAAAAGTTGGCATGGCTTACTGTTTCGATGAATTTCACCAGGAGGCCATTTCGAACGTATATTTTATCAAAATTACTCATGATTTAGATATCATTTTGATATCCAGGTCGGCTGAAGTGGAGGCATACAGTGAGGACTAAAGTCTTGGAAGTGCAGAAGAGGCGAGTGGAACTCGATGCGAAACGTGACGAGTTAAAGGCCCGACCACCTGCGGTCATCAATAACAATTTTGACGGAGGGGTGCTGACCTGCAGTAAATGTGGCGTAGGTACATTTGCTGCTAAAATCGGTTATGTCATTCGCCTGAGAGCTCATGAACGTCGCTCTCATTAACCAGTACTACAACAGCCGCCGTGGTCGAAACCGACCAGGACAGTATGATGATGATGATATACAGGTTATCATCGTAGGCTTATTCGACTTTTTTTTAATGACAGACAGGGAATATATTGTTTTCTAAACTCTTTTTTTTTAAATATACACACCCCACTCTACTGACTTAGTCAAATCAAATAGCCCTAAATAGGTATTTTTGAATCGCTCAAGTTCCCTATTTATCTCCCTACTCGTTCCAAAAATTCACTAGTGCCAAATACTTCGGCCTAGTTTTTTCATCTGAAAGCATGCAGCATTCCACGGAGACCGGAGGTTTATCACCGGAGCGTGTTTGGTGGTACACCGTTAGGATGTTAGTGCATTGCGGTATTGCGGACGTGCACCCTATGTGCAGTAGCCTGTGAAAATACTAGCACATGTGTATCGGCTCGGCGTTGATGAGCCAGTCAGTCAGTACAGTCATGTCTGAAAATATCGGTACGAAAAATGTGCCAAAAATATGTATACACTACCTTAATATATGGGCAATAAAGTCGTGTATATATATTTTTGGCACTTTTTTCGTATCGATATTTTCAGACGTGACCGTACATAAGCACTTACACATACAAGGTACTTACACATGCTCGCAAGGAAACGGAAAAAAATAACCATTTATTATTCCTAAAAATTCTTATAAAAGTCAATTCCGCCAACAAAAAAAAAATATTTTTTTTTGTCTACTCTTTGTATGTTTTTATACATAATAAGTACATGTTCTTGAAAAATGTATGGATTAATATGAATTGGTAATTTTTTTCGTAAAAACTAGTCTATTCAGTGTTCCATGTCACTATGATATCTGACAATAAGGATGTCTAGACTAGGTCCCATAGTGGCGACAGCACTGAAACACAATAATAGTACATTACGATACAAGTGCGAAAAATAGGAAATTCGAAACGAGTGGCGATAAATTAAAACACGACCGAAGGGAGTGTTTTAAATCGACACGAGTTGCGAATTACCTATTCGCACATGTATCGTACAACGTTTTACAGTACATATGGCCCTTTAAATGTTCGACACAGTAACGTAATATGCTACTTCTCGCACTAGTGCTATAAAGTAGCCCCATATGTACTGTAAAAAATGTTTTATTATTTTATTATTGGTATTACCACTGAAACTAGACGAATTATAAAAAACGTTTATACTTATGACATTTTCGTCTCTAAATACGATCCGGAATACACTGTTAAAATCTTTCCGTTTCGTCGCGGGCACCGTGTATATGGCTTTTCATTACAGAAGGATCCTTATGCTTCATCCTTTCTATTAGAATTTCTGTTGGAATTTCTAATAAAAATTACCTTTTTGCACTTGAAGCTTAAGGACCCTTTTTGTAATGGAATGCCACATATAATATATAAACAACAGGTCGAGATCAGTGTGACATAATATATCTTGATGTTTCTTTTTAATAATACATATATTTTTAAAACGGAATACGCTTGCTATTTTTCATATTTTATTTAATCGTATAGCATTAAGTATTTAATTTTGACGACCGGTCTGGCCTAGTGGGTAGTGAGTAGTGACCCTGCCTATGAAGCCGATGGTCCCGGGCTCAAATCCTGGTAAGGGCATTTATTCGTGTGATGAGCATGGATATTTGTTCCTGAGTCATGGGTGTTTTCTATGTATTTACGTATTCATAAATATTTATATATTATATATATCGTTGTCTAAGTACCCTCAACACAAGCCTTATTGAGCTTACTGTGGGACTTAGTCAATTTGTGTAATAATGTCCTATAATATTTATATTTATTTATTTATTTTATAGGTACAGTAGTGATTAGATACACAGAAATCATATATCTAACTGTTCATGTTATGTAGTGCGTACTGATGTGCCGAAAAAAGTTTCCAAAATTGCTAGTTTTCCACATGAAAAAAAAAACGGATATTTCCATTCCCAAAATGAAAGTTTCCTTTGTTTCTTATGATATTTTTCTGATTTATCCAAGAAGTTTTCCAACTTTTTGGAAAAAACTCCACAACTTGCGCATTTATAAGTGTCGGTTACTTAGAAGAAATACATCTACACAAAAATTAATAGCAATAATTTCTGAGCACGTTAAAATTGCCTCCATTGTAGGACTATCTGTTTATTTCTAGGAGCCAATGAATCAACAGCATTTTCGCTATGCGGTAACCAATTATATATCTCGCTGCCCGTTAACACGCGATACAGGGTGCCCCGGAAAAATACGGCCCACGCGGGCAGTTAATTCCCAAGCTTCATCACCCTGTAGATTTATAGCAGTCAACCGCTGAAAGATTGTTTGTGTACAGGATGCTTTAGTTTTTATTTCTATGCCGAACAAAAATTTATGGGCGAATAAATAGGATATACGATCGGGAAAGCTAAAATGTAAACCCATTTTTTAATAATACATAATATAAAATGTGAAAGGTAATTTGAGGTGTCAGTATTTCGATACGTATGCTAGCTTTGCTGCACATGCCAAATGAAAAGTTAAAACTTCAATTTGAAAAGACTTGTCCAAATACTTTGCATCTATTAGGCTAATGAATGTTAAATGGAAGGCTAGTATTCTTATTTGACTTCCTTAATTAATGAATAAATTTTAGCCTAACGTATTAGAATGGGGTATAGTTATTATATAAATAATATTTATTTCAATGTTTATAGTGATACCTACCTAATTTTAATTTTATATACTCCTGACATACCTATTGTATATAATAATGTAAATAACGCATCTTTGACAAAGAATGGTCATTACAAATAAAGAATATGAATATTGTCGCCTGTTGTTTACCTCTGCTCGTGTTTCTGTTTTCTTTTTTATTGTTATCTTTTATTAAGGTGTGCAATAAAGAGTATTTGTATTGTATTCTATTGTTTTGTATGGTATTGTATTGTATTGTATTCATATAATTGTCATTGCTTTTGTGGAAACAAAAGGTAGTCACTAACTGCTGTTTTTTAAAGTATCTACCGGTAAACGGGCGTTATTTAAAAAAAAAATATTTTCTACTCGTCGACTATAATGATTGAATTAAGATTTCGTATACCAAACTATAATTTCGTACTTTTCATGTAAGGGCGCTCAGCTCAACTGAAATAAAAGTTTCGATATGCTGTAGTCAATTATTTAAAAAATGACCAATCACGTGCCGCGGCGCTCCCATAGAACGGGGGACTGGCGGGCGGGGGCTCGCGCGTTTGTCTTTGTACTACATTTTTGTCTACTGAGATACTTACCAATTTTCATTACTTATTTAGGTTTTATAGTAAAACAAGTATTATTTTTGATGACTCGTAGAAAAATTATTTTATATAGTGATATAATCAAGTTCTTCAATCTCGTACCTTACTTAGGCAACTCAGCACGCTTCGTTGCCTAAATACGGTACACAACTGAATAGCTCTGTATTATCACGATTGTATAAAATACTATTAAACTATAAGGAATTGGTTTCTGAATGCTTTATTTCTGTTAAAATTGCCAACCACATCATAAAATTCTTATGCTTGCTTTCAAAAATCGGTTCCCTCTTTCTCAAAAGTAAATGATAATCAATGTTTCTCCACGATTCAAATTGAAAAAGATATGTCAAAATTAACGCATAAACCAAAATAATTTCTGCACTAGAAAAAAAAACAAATATTTGTAACTAAATGAACATTGAAAGGTAGTACTTATTTTGTGCATTTAGTGGCATTTTATATGAACGAGTATTTACCGTGTTCGCCTCCAGAAAAACTTGTGGGTCTCAGTGACCGTAACAGTGTGAGCGGGAAATAAATCTTCCCACCCTGTATATCCTTGACTCCTGGCCTGTGTACGATGTGTCTTATGGGCCTTTATTTGTCTTTTTGTAATACCGCGTTATTTGTTGTTTCGAATGAGTATTTATACATTTTACATGTAATGCTTTTATGGGAAAAATAAAATGAACAGGTCTTTTGTAGAGAAGTTTACTGGAAAAGTGATCCGTTTTGGGAAAGTATATAGTCTATGTATGCATGTACATCTATCTATGTTTATGTAAAAAAATAAACGATATCGTTTACTTTTTTAAATGTGGCCATACTTTGCTTTGACTTGTCAATCTCATATCATACGTCAAAATTGGGAAGCGAGGTTATGTAGATTGCAATGCCGCTTTGAATAATCGCCGTTATAGTTTTTATTGATAAAAGAGTGACTGAAGCTAAGAATAAATTTTAAATGTCGTTTCTTTGTTTACAGGTCGGTATTGTCAATAATAATTGCATACGAGTACAATGTAAGTTCAAATAAAACCTTGTGGTATTAAAAATAAATCTTTGTTTACAGAGCAACACATGAAGTTATTCTTTGTTCCAATTCATACCAACAAAAGTGGAATCATCTTATATACTTAGGTATATATGGTTTGACGGCCTTTGCTACGATGCAAGAGTCCCGGGATCGAATCCTGGTAAGGGCTTTATTTGTGTTTCTCACAGATATTTATTTGTTCCTGAGTAAGTATTTTTTTCTATGTATTTCATAAATGGAAAGTTGTATAAGGAGGTCTTTATATATAATAATTATAATAATACAGCCTATATACGTTCCACTGCTGGGCACAGGCCTCCTCTCATGCGCGAGACAGTTTACGCGCATGTAACACCTCTGGAGTTGCAGGCGTCCATAGGCTGCGGTGACTGCTTACCATCAGGGGGGCCGTATGCTTGTTTGCCACCGTAGTGGTATAAAAAAATAAATAATGATAGTTATTTAAATGAAATCACTGCAGTATTGTGACGTTACTGCGACAAAGCACTAAAACCAGCAGCATGGTTCCAAGCCGTAAATCTCCACTAGGGCAAATTAAAATCCCGAAAATGCAAGCCGCATTGCGTTATTGCGCCAGGAATAAAATTCATTAGGAACATCTGTTAGTTGGGCCAATGGAACTTGCTTGTACATGTACAATCAGTAGGTAATAGGATTAGAAAAACGGGCCAGGTGTTCAAAATGACCTTGTTATCCCTACTAATATTATAAATGTAACTTTCTATCTGTTACCGCTTCACTCTTAAACCGTTGAACAGATTTAGATTAAATTTATGGAACGTATGGAGATAGTTTTAAGGCCGGGGAAGGACAGTGTTATCAAATGTGGGCAAAAGCTAGTCTAAATATACGAGTAAATAAAACAGTTCTGTCGGCCCTACGTGGAGCTCGGCCTTCGCAATAAAGATAAGTAAGTTGCTGGAAGTGCGCACCTGTCTTACCCTCCGCGGGCCTTCGGCCCTACGTGGAACTCGGCCTACGGCCTTCGCAATTAAGATACTTGGTTAAATAAGCTTTGGGCCGTCGGCTCTACGCGGAGCTTAGCTTTCGGCCTTCACAATTAAGATACTTGGGGAATTAGCAGGATGCGCACTTCTGTCTTACGCTCCAAACTTTCGGGCCTACTTGGAGCTCGGCCTTCGGCCTTCGAAATTAAGATACTGGATGGGGGCAGATTAGGGAAGTTGCAGGAACTGCACGCCTGTCTTACGCAACTAGCCTTCGGCCCTATACGGAGCTCGGCCTTCGGCCTTCGCAATTAGGATTCTTGGGGAAGTTGCAGGAGGCGCGCATCTGCGGTTTACGCTCAGAACCCCTAACGTAATTTTTTTCGATAGCGATTATCCCATGCAAAATGAGACTTAACGCAAACGGATACGTCACGTCTCGCTATCAAATAAATTTACACTAGGGGTACCGATCTTTTAGCCGTACGCGAAGCTCGGCCTTCAGTTTTCACAATTAAGATACATAGGGAAGTTTCAGGAAGCGCGCATCTGCTTTAAGGTCAGAGCCTTCCGCCCTACGCGGAACTCGGCCTTCAGAATTAAGATGCTTGGGGAAGTTGCAGGAAGCGCAAGAGTCGAGGGCCATTCTTTGAGAATATGTCTGCGGTTGCGTCCAATTGCCACGTCTCTATTCATACTAAACTCACATACATACAAACATGAACACTGAAAACAATATACTCATTTTTTTGGCAGTCGTGTAAAAAGGAAACGCACGGATCCTGAGCCACGACTGACATACATTTTTTAGTGGAACTTTAGAATTCAATTAGCGAACTACTTAAGCCCAACAATAACGCACATGCTTAACCGTTCAGGGTAGGATTTTGAATTTAAAAATATAATCTATTTGTTCAGATATTGCAGGGCTCAGTCAAGAGGGTATAGCCAGGAGATTAGAAGGAAACAAAAGATATGGCGACTACATGAAACTTGAGACGGCAGACATGGCCGTCCCGCCGGTTTTTACCTATTAACCCGACAATATATGTATCATAGTTTTCATATTTTCATAGAGTTGGAACACAATTACCCAGTGGGGAGCAAAGTAATCACATTATAAGGAACTTTGGTTTCATATAAAATAGAAATTTGTTTCAGTTAATTCTATTTGTTAAAAATAATTGGAATTATTCGTCTTCGGCTATCCATCCATTCCATTTTGCTCCAGTTGGTTGAATGGAAATCAACTTTTTTACGTTTCCCCTTGAGAAATAATACTTTTAATACGGGTTTTCTTCCCCTGCCGGATCTCAAGCTCTTCATTACACCCACGAGATAGTTATCTGTAAAAAAGTATGATTTTGTAGGTCTACCGTTTAACTCAGATGGTCGGTAAGGAGTTATAGTACAATCTCATTAATCTGGCACTAATTTTTTTATTTGTAACAAACTCTAACGGGCTTACAGTTGACCCCAAAACGCTCACAAGATAGTACCCATACAATGTTAACTTAATAAATAAATGAATTATAAATTATACAAATAAGTTAATATTAGATTACAATTAAGTTAAAATAGATGTAACTCTGTAATTATTTATGTGTAATGTTGACACAAGGGTTCCGGATCACTGGAAAATTAGGATTACTGAAACTTAGAGTTAATCTGCTTATTATATTGATGTGTTTGTTAGTATGTCGAAGCCATATACTATATTCAACAAAATACACTATAATACAAAGATAATCGTACTGTTATCTGGATTTTAGGCATTTATAAAGATATTCAAGAGTGATAATGATAATGTAAGCGCACATAGTAAATTTGGACATACAATGGTCGGATTACTGGGTGTACCGGACCAACAAAGTGCCGGATTATCGAGATTTCACTGTATTATGATCAGCCATGGGCTGGTTGAAAGGCTTGGAGGCATAAAACTGATTTGTATTATATTTAGTAAGTACAGTCTGGGGTTCCAGGCGTCCATAGGTTACGGTGACTGCTTACCCTCAGACGAGCCCTATGCTTGTTTGCCACCGACGTGCTGTTAAAAAAAAGTAGTAACACTTAAAAGGAAAGGGCACCGTTTTTGCTCTTCTCCTTACAAACGTTGTCCCCTTTTTCCTTTCTAGATATTGACATTATGGAAAATATTTATACATAATTTGATATACATTAACGATATACGTTTGCCTTTTTTTTCGATTTTTTTTTATCAGGATTTAAATAAGTATTACTAGTTTTAGAAACGAAAATCAAATTTCATAAAAAATTGAGACGCACCTATTATAATAATTAAAAATTCGAAAAAAAAAACATATAAAGGGGCATAGCGATGGTTAATACACAAAAAATTGTGTGAAAATATTTCCATAAAGTCATTATCCAGGGAGGTAAATGGGAACTACATTTGTATGGAGAAGCGGTCTTCCTCTTTCGTTTTAAATGTATTAATATCCGCTACCTAACCGTTGTCTGGCAGAGATCGCTTTTTAGCGATAAGACCTCATGTTGTCTAGCTCTACTTGAGTTGCTGTATTCATTGTATTATTTTCTGTATTGCAGTGCAATAATATATTGTGTTGTAAACATGTAATATGTGCCCGAACTCAGTAACCTTCTACCAGACAATTAATTACCGTGCAACTTGTTTACAAATCTGTTGCAGATTGGTAAACAATATATATATAATAGAATAGGTCTGAGATAAGTGAGATAAGACCTATAATTAACCCGTTACATCCGGGCCAAGAGGATTTCGAAAGATTGTTCTGACTTTAATTTTTATTTTAACAGGTGTTAATAAATTAAATTATGAGTTATTAAGAGAAGTCATATATAGGAGAGAAGTTCCCAAAGTTAAAAACCATCAGGATTTCTCTTTTATAATAACCACAAAATATAAAAGACGAGACATTTTTGACCAAGTGATCGATGCAAACATAATTCAGTAACTCTGAAGATTTTTATAAGATGGTAGAGTAATATCTTACGCCTCTTCATGTGTCTTTATGTACTCTACAATCAATCTCGGTCCGATGTTAGACTATTTCTCGTATTTTAATATTTTGGAAGAAATTTATTCTGAGACCATATATGTATATAAAACAAGATTGGAGGAAAAACTGGTCAGAAATAATAATAAAGATATGCTTAAACTTCTTTTTTATTTAGCATTAGAAAGAACTTCCCAGAAGTAAGCTTGACGCTCCAAATCGGGCACTTTTTGCGGTAAAATGTTTTAGTTAATTATGTATAAGTATTGACTAAGCAACGTTAGATAATTCCATTATTATTATCAATTAAAGAGCCTGATAAACAGTGCACGCTGACTTCTGTGGAGTTTTTTATAATGCAAAAAAACGACGTATAAAAACCTATATAAGTCTTACATTATTTACTTACCTGAATAACTCCTCTTGTCAGAAAAGCCTAAGTTTGATATCGCCTGGAAATGGTAGAATTAACATAATAACTAAAAATATGTGATTGGGACAATATTAACAACAAAAATAAAAAATAAAATACTATTTCGTATTCGCCATACCAGCTCCTAGAGGCTCTCTTGATTGTTCAAAAACTGATGTCAAAATAGAATTTTATCCACAAGAGTGGCAAAGTAATTTAATGCAAATTTGAGTCGTTCTTTATTTTGGCTGATAGAATTGACTTTTAAATGATGGTTCCGAATGATAAATATTTAATAAATAACATATATTATAAATAAAATATTGAACAAAACCAAATCAAATCCAATTCAAATTAACGTTATTATATATTTATCATTCAAATTCATAATTTAAACCTCAATTCTACCAATCAACAAAAGAAAACAACTCCAAATTTGCATTCGATTACTTTGCCTTACATGCGGAATAAACGCAAATTTCTCATTAGTTTTTGAACAATCAAGTGAGTTTTTACCAGCTCGTGTGGTGAAAATAACTATTCCCTCGTATGTAGAAATTTATCGAACCGTGTAGCCTTGTAGGTTGTGGTGTGTGGATATTTGAGTGTAGTCGCAGTATTAACCTAAACTAATCCACTTTTCTGCAGCTTTTATTTCTATCGAGGCCTAGAAATCATTGTAATCTCACTAGTTAGAACCAATATGTAATAATAATGGCAGTTTATATTAGACGTAGTGTAAATATACTGGGTATATTAACCAGTAACCATTAGTAACAATACGTAACATTATATTATAAAATAAGAATATTAAAAAAACCCTCCTATGAAAAGTCCCCGAGGTCCTCCCCTGCGGAAGGGTGCCCATAAGGCTGGCTACGTTCCCTCGTTGAATGGCGATGCCTAATCTTTGGCCAGTGGCTTAGGAATGAGCCAGCCCTGGGGTCACCCGTAGTCTCAAACAGTTTTTTAATTCTTGAAAAGGATATGGGCGTCGTTGCTCTACACCCAAGGATATATCTAGCTATAATATATGAAAATTGATTTTAAAAATGTAGTGCACCCGTATGCCCGCGCCATACTTCTCGGAGCACTCGGCGAGTGAACTTTAGTATCGTAGACAGACTATCTAGCGTGTTTTACCTCTTATGTAGTCCATACATTTTACCTTTCCATCCATTATTCATCTTTTACTTTTATGTCATATTTATGTATTTATTTTTATGATTACACCAATTTAGTATCTAATATAAAAAAAATACCAATACTCACCAATATTATGAAATTTATGAATACAAAAATCACTGCAATCTTCATTGCGGTTCAAGATAAGACTGAGTGACGCAGCATTGTGATGAACAACATCGATAACTAATAAACATAACTACATCCGTGTAACGCTCGAAATTCATTCTTCACTGGTTATATTAAGATATATATTTGAATAGAGATTAATTAGGAGTTGTAACTTTTAAACTAAGCAACGTAGTTTTTGTACTCGCATGACAAATCTAACGTCGCGTTCACTTGATAATTTCTTAATGCCATTTTAATAAGGTTTAATTATGCTTGGCTTACTCTAAAAGCATTATTTACATGCGTATGTCAAAGCGATAGGGTATAATTATAGGATTTATAAGGTAGAGAGCTATTTCTCTTGATGTTCTTACTACTTTTTCTCTCTTGTTTGATTTAATTAGTATTTGTACGTGCAACCGTTGAGAAAGAACTAATTAGGTACTTGTACAATCGGGGACATTCGCGGTGAACTAGTTCAGAATTTTTGCCTCGATCCTTACGAGCAAGCTAAACTCCGACTGCCGTAGAGTTTTGTCTTAATAATGAAGGGGTAAAAGCAGATAATGAGACAAACAATAGGTAGTAAGGATAGTTTATTAGTTGCTGTTGTTTGGGCTAAACTTCGCCTCTCTATAAAGATAACCAGGATGCACTTAGGATTACTTATCTTAGTTTGCAAATGCCGGCCGTCACACAGACAATAGATGGCAATAAACTTTACCTGAGCTAGCCTTTTCTTCTCGACACCCACTTTTTTTAGTGCCATACTATTGGTCATCACTTTTTGTGTTATCGCCTCACGGCTTGTGCAAGACGTTTAAAAGATTTTCGTCCTTAAGGTGGTTCACCGCGAAGGTCTCTGATAGTAGGTACATATATTGTATACTTACTAGTCCACAGCGAAAGATAAGCGAATCCTACTTATTACTAAGTTACTGACCTACATGATACATGATTAAATAGAAATAGTGGCAATAAGTTTTTTGTAAACAAATGTATGAATGATATACGGATTTAACGAAGACTGTACTTTCATTTTGAAATAATAATCTATTACTTATGGAAATAGTTCTAAAACTAAAACCTATATATCTTGATTTTCGTTGTTGTGCTCGGGTATCAATATTAGCATGGGTGGTTAAACAACAACTTTGCCCCTTTGTAAAAAAATAACTTACAATTAGCTAATTCAGGCCCGTAAAGTTTTATGAGTAAGGGGGTAAATCAGAACTATCAGAAGCACTATACTTTGGAACCACTTACGCTACAGCAACGTTTACCAAGGCACCTTGCTTACCGTAGCTACAGTAGAAACTGTAGAAACTTCAGGTTTTGTACACTCAGTTGCAGAGATAGTTGACCCCTGCAAACATATTTCTATACAGTGCGGGGGCCAGTTATCTCTGCAGCTTACATATTTCCATTATTTGAAATTACCCCACTTTCGAAGTTGTGTCGGAAGCGCTGGTGGCCTAGCGGTAAGAGCGTGCGACTTGCAATCCGGAGGTCGCGGGTTCAAACCCCGGCTCGTACCAATGAGTTTTTCGGAATTCATGTACGAAATATCATTTGATATTTGCCAGTCACTTTTCGGTGAAGGAAAACATCGTGAGGAAATCGGAATAATCCCAACAAGGCCTAGTTTTACCCTCTGGGTTGGAAGGTCAGATGGCAGTCGCTTTCGTAAAAACTAGTGCCTACGGGATTAGTTGTGAAGCGGACCCCAGGCTTCCATGAGCCGTAGCAATATGGCGGGACAACGCTAGGAAGAAGAAGTTGGAAGTTGTGTCAATGTATCCTTTATTACGATAACATGTTATTTAATTCACTAAATTAGTGTGTCAACGCAGGTCTCCCAGCACTTAATAATGCCGGGGGTATAGGGCGTTATAGTATAAGATTTTGTAGTTGTACGTTTACTTTTCTTCCAGTTTCTTCGCCTCAGTTGAAGCCTTCGGGAGACCTGGGTACAGATAACATTATATTATTATTGTTATTTTAAAAGAATCAAGTAATAAGGCACATGTACAGTAAAAATAAATGGCTTATACACTAACATATAGGTATATAAATTTCATTAACTTTTCAATTTGACGACAGAACGGTGTATTTTCGTACCGTGCCCAACTTCGCCCGAGTAAAATATTAAAATAAGTAAGAAATAAGTAAGAATAAGTTATAAGTAGTAGTTTTTAACAATTTGTATATTAGACTTCACGTTTAATTTTTTCCTTATTATTTGTTATTATTTTTTCCTGCACCAACATACACAAATGTCTCTGTTTGACCCAATGGTTTGACGACCGGTCTGGCCTCGTGGGTAGTGACCCTGCCTATGAAGCCGATGGTCCCGGGTCCAAATCCTGGTAAGGGCATTTATTCGTGTGATGAGCATGGATATTTGTTCCTGAGTCATGGGTGTTTTCTATGTATTTAAGTATTTATAAATATTTATATATTATATATATCGTTGTCTAAGTACCTTCAACACAAGCCTTATTGAGCTTACTGTGGGACTTAGTCAATTTGTGTAATAATTTCCTATAATATAAATAAATAATAAAATATGTATGTTCTAGTTTTACCAATAAATAGATGCCATTGATAAGATACACTAACTTCTTCAATCCCAACTGCGCCGAATATTTTATTTTAATATGAAAATTATGCTAAATATGCTGTGTTGTCGATATATGGTACCTAAACAGTATTGTTATTTTAGGTTGATTGGAGCGCATCGCCAACAAACTGTTTTACAGTTTGGAGAAACTTTAATTATAGGTACGTTGTATATTGTGATTTGTGCAATAAAAAAATAGTTATTTGTTTGATAAGGGGGCAAAATTGTTGTTTAACCTCTCGTGCTAATATTGATACCCAAGCAAGCGAATGATTTCAAAAAATGGAATCTTGAGCGTTGTGATGGTTTCAAGGCACGAAGGCTAAATAAAATTTGCCACCGAGTGAAGCACAAAAATTTCCACAATACCAACACAAGGAAAAGATTAACTGTAAAATATCAAACAAAAGCAAAGTAAATCAATTCAAAATCATCATTTAAAAGTCAATTTTACCAGTCAATATAAGGAAACAACTAAAAATTTGCATTTGATTACTTTCCCCCACATGTGGATAAAATGTAACCAGTGCCGGATTAAGACATTTTGATGCCCTAAGCATTTCTAGACCATGGTGCCCCCTCATCAAGATTACATTGAATTTTATTGGTAAATTGAGTGACGTTTATTGCCGCATTACTGCTGAGAATAGAATTTTCAATCCAACACATCATTTTATCACGGAAATTGACAGTACTGCAGCAGTAATGTTCCAACAGTATGTAAGGTCAAGTGTTAGCAAATTGAAGATCGTGCTTCGCATAAGGCCGGAGGCGAGCCAACCAATGTCCAAGTGTGAGAAGACATAAAAGGCATAGGCCGTTCTCCACACAGGGTTTTGCAACCTCTAGAGCTTTCCTGCGAAGCTCATTCATGTGAGAGCAAAGGCAGAGCTTCAGTAGGAGCTTAGCCATTAGGGGACTTAATAGGGTAAGTTTTAAAATTACCACTGACCCGATGTTTCAAAAACGGCGTGGTCCCCATGGTCTCGGAGAAGACTGGGTAAAGTCGACATCAGACGGAGGTAATTTTAGAACTTAATCAAACGCGATTAAGTCCCGTTTTCTTAAATAATAATGTGTCACAATTAGGCCAATAAAATTAGATTTTTTCGAATTTGGTCCTAAAATGCGTGTAATCCGAGTTTGCTCCATTCCAGGAGGTGTGCATAATTGTTTCCTCTTTTTCAGTTTTTTTGCTTGAAAATCGAAAACGGTACGTCCGGCGTAAAATTTGTTCTAATTATGATTAAAACTGATATCTGAGGATCCGAAATGTAATTTAATTATGTTCTTGCAATAAAACATATTGATATATTGAAGGTACCCTAATATGTATTCCTAGTCTAAATTGTATAAAAAGGTCGACATTTTTTATTTTTGGTAAAATCATGTTAAAAATCCAAAACGCCTTCTTACCAGTGTCTAATCCACGAACTGTCCTATGTCCTTCAAAATCAAGTGGTTTCGAAAGGAAAAAAATATCTCCTAAGGATCCCAAAATGTATGCCCCCTGGGATGGAGCAAACTTGGATTACACGCATTTAGAATGAAATGAAAGTATTAAAACATTTTCCAGCTTGCTGGGAATTAATTCCTCAAAACGCTATTTTTGGATTTAATTTGATTGGCCTAAATCGTGAAAGTTTAAATCAGTGTTTTTAAAGGCAAAGTCTAAGGCTGAGCTTTTCATAAGGCTGAACGCGCGGAGCGTTCGATCAGCGCTTACGGATGAGGCATGGATGAGGCCAAAGGTCGAGCTGGAAGAAAGCATTTGAATTTGACCATTGGCGAGGTATGAATGGCTGAACTTCCGGAGCGTCCGATCGCGGTGGGTTATCATACAATACAACTGATGGCGAGGTGTGAGCAAGGCAGAAGGCCCAGCTTCGAGAGAGGACAGCTTAGATTCGGATCCATGTTAAGGGAAAGTAAGGCAGTTTGCACAAAGTAGAAGGCCTAGCGTCGCATAAGACCTAACGCCGAACTGCAAAAGAGTGGCTTGAAATCGAACCTATGTAATCACGGTTCTCCTACTGCTCGGCCTTTGGCTTAAGTGGAAACCGAAGCTTAATAAGTTGCTTTTGGTTTTGTGCCTTCGCGGGGCCCTTTATAACAGTTTGACAATTAGGTCGCAGGATCGTGGTTCTGCAGCAACTCGGCCAGGCCGACACATCTGGCGTGCAAGAGAGCAAAATTCGCTACAAAATCGGTAATCTACGTCGAGAAAATCGGTTGGCCACAAGCCCGACGACGGTAAGATATTTTGGCTATGAGCTTTGAGGGCCTCCGCGCAGGGTTGGTGATGTGCTTACGTGTCCTCACTCTATTACGACCCTTCGTTATTAGATGGGTACTTGCACACGTCAAAGTCGACAAAAAGTTTCGTGTACATAAGTACTACGACTGCAATGCAGCCTGCGCGTTTTTTTCCTACGATTTTGGTGCCCCCCTAGACGTGGTGCCCTAAGCAAGTGCTTATTTTGCTTAATGGTTAATCCGGCACTGAATGTAACTTTCTCATCAGTTTTTGAACAATCAAGAGGGCCTTTACCAGCTGGTGTGGTGAAAAACATAGTACAAATCCTCCACATGTTGAATTACTGAACGTTCATGAAGGCGAACTTACATACTAATTTAACAACCGGTCTGGCCTAGGGGGTAGTGACTCTGCCTATGAAGCCGACGGTCCTGGGTTCGAATCCCGGTAAGGCCATGTATTTGTGTGATGAGCATAAGTATTTGTTCCTGAGTCATGGACGATTTCTATGTATTTAAGTGTTTGTATATTTTATATTGATATATCAACGAAAGGGACGGAAATTGAGGGGGGCTAGCAGTGGGACACCGTATAGGCTTATAATAATAAAATATTTTATATTATGTACAGACCCACAACACAAAACTTCTCGATTTAATTTGTGTAAGGATGTCCCTATAATATTTATTTATTATACTAAAAGGGAATTAAGATACTTAATTTATCCAACATTGAAAACGGGGTAGTTGATAATCCCTTATTCATAAAACTTTACAAGCCTGATTTGGTTAAATACTTTTTCATCCCTGTCTTACAAATATATAAGTCAAAATGACAGATGAAACGAGTCATAGCTAATAAGGCCAGTAACGCGTCGGGGGGCGCTATGGTGGGCTGTACTCGATCCCATGGCGCTCTCGCAAACGGCAAAGAACGAAACACCGGAGTGGATTTAGTCGGTAGGGCCAAGTTCTCCCCCCCCCCCCCCCGCCCTCTCACCAGGAGAGAGGGGACAGGAGCGGCGAGTGCCACACACCCCCCCATCATGGCCTTCTCGCGACTGGGGGGACGGTGCGTTTACGCATTCGTCCACTCCGTGAAAAAAAAAAACAGGCCAGTAACGCGTTTATGAATAACGCCATAAGGTTTATAATAGGGGTAACCTCCAACTGTAACTCTGGCGATGAGCGAAGGGCAGAAGTGACTTCGGAACACTGGCATGTGCAAAAGTCTAGTTCTATCGGCGCATTCGGGAGGCAGTTGTTGGAGTGTACTGTAACAGAGTGGTTAACTGAATTTTGCCATATCTTTTTATTCAGTTTAAGAGGGGGCGTAAAACCAACCCCTCAGATCTGCTAGCATGAGTTGCGTTCTCGCGCTCGACTCCATACATCTAGCGGGACTTCAAGTATGGACTTGCGCGCGACAACGCAACTCATGCTAGCCGGTCTGGTGTTGCGGGCGATAATCGCTTATCACGTGATCCGTCCGTTCGTTTGCCTCCTATATCATTGAAAAAAACGCGAAATTAGAGGTTTGTTAAGGTTGCCAATCACATCATTACAATCATACATTCGTGTGCAAAACTTACTTCTTAGAGTTTTGACATCATCGTTAAATGTTACCCCATGAATCCAACAAGTTTACAACTGGTATCAATTGTCATTAACCCTACCGTGGTGAAAAACTCAGTTTTAATGTAGCAAAAGGTAAGGGAGTTTGGACAGCGAGAAGCATGTACCGTATAGAGCGTAATTGCATAGATCGACTGACCGCTTAGAGCCAATGACAAATCTCGGATTGTCCCCCTCCCCTGCCGCTCCCCTCGGTCCCCCTGAACCGGCAAATTCCAGTCAGACTTCCGGGTAGTGACCCTGCCTATGAAGCCGATGGTCCTGGGTTTCAATCCCGGTGAGGGATTATATTTGTAGCACATATATTTGTTCCTGAGTCATAGATGTTTTCTATGTATTCAAGTATTTGTATTTTATATATATCGTTGTCTAAGTACCTACAACACAAGCCTTCTTGGCTTACCGTGGGACTTAGTCAATTTGTGTAAGAATGTCCCCGTAATATTTATTATTATTATTATTCTCTTTATTTCTCTTTCTTCTTAGGTTATGTTTTTTACAATATGGATATAAAAGTAAAATATAAAAATACATCAAAAAATACTATACAAAAACACATATAAACACATTGTAAAAAACTTAACCTAGTGTGCCGCAGCAGCGGGGCAGGGCCCAAGCTGCCGGTGGTCAGGGCTGCAGAGAGAGGAACCGCCGCACTATCCGCGCCGTGTCCAAGATCACCGCCTTCTGCATCTGACCCTTGATCCAACCACCTAGCGAGAGTCTCTCAAGGTGTTGGTCGAGACTCTTCGCTATGAGACCGTTCGCTGAAACGACTATTGGGACAATGATCGTCGAATCAACATCCCACATGGCGGTTATCTCATGAGCCAAGTCTAGGTACTTGCTGGACTTGTCCTTCTCGGCTTTCACGAGATTCTCATCATGGGGGATGGTGATATCGACGAGCACGGCCCGGCGTTGCGATCGATCTATTATCACGATGTCTGGCTTATTGGCTACAATAGTCCTGTCAGTGATAATAGATCGATCCCAATAGAGCGTGGCACGACCATTTTCGAGAACTGGCGCAGGTGAGTACTTGTAGTACGGTACTTCGCGGTCCACAAGGCGGTATAGAAGAGCAAGTTGCTGGTGAATAATTCTGGCTACGAGATTATGTCTGTGTAAGTACTCGCCGTTAGCAAGATGAGAACAACCGGAAATGATATGCCTGAGTGACTCTCCGGGACGGCGGCATGCCCGACAAATGTCGACCGTACCGTCCTTCAGGATATATTTCCGATAGTTGTTCGTCATCATAACTTCGTCCGCAATTGCACAGGCAAAACCCTCGGTTTCTCCGAAGAGGTCCCCGAATCGTAACCAGTTCACCGACGCGAGCAGGTCCACGTCAGGTCCCGTGAGGGCCTTGTAGAACCGCCCGTGTAGCACCTTACTCTCCCATGCCGCCCTGCGATCCGCAGTACTTAGTACCACAGGTTTGCGCCAGTTCTCGTTTGCCAAGGAGAGCGGCGTGAGGTTCCTGTCTACTGCCACCAAGTCACGATGCACTCGTTGTTAAGGAAATAATTCCTGAGATTGCACACCTCGCGGTTGTGGAGATCTTTGGCGTTTAGGAAGCCTCGACCTCCACACTTCCGTGGGATGTACAATCTCATAACAGACGAGCGTGGGTGTAGCATACGGTATGTGGTGAGCTGTAGTCGGACCCTCCGATCCAGGGCGTCCAGCACGGTCTGAGTCCACCTTAGTATGCCAAAGGAGTATGTGAGCAGGGGCATTACCCAGGCGTTGAAGGCGCGCACTTTGTTGCCTCCTGACAAAAGACTGTTAAGGACTTTTGTGAGCCGACTGAAAAAGCGCTCTTTCACCGACTGTCTAATACCCTCGTCCTCAATACCCAACGACTGTGACATACCAAGGTATTTGTAGGTTTCTGATTCAGAGATAGATCTGAAAGACATTGTCTCAGAAAGTTGTAAATTTGTTGAATTTACAACCTTCCCCCGCTGTACATGCATAACCGCACATTTATCGACACCAAACTCCATGTTGATGGCACTACTGAAGACTTATTATTATTATTTTTATATGACGCAGATGAAGTTCCGAGCAGAAGCTATTATCTCCTTATATATAATAGTATAAATACATACTCCAGTCATTTAGTTTATCCTCCTGACATATGCAGTACAGCAAGTTTACTAGAAAAGTAAACAGCTGAAAAGGAAACATTTTTTTATGAAATAATACCCTTTCATTATTAATATTATTTTATAACAGACTAACTTTTTTGAAATCTACAAGTATTAACTGAGGGTCAAAATTTTATCGCTTTTTTTCGGTTTCCCTTCCCTTTATTTTCGTTATATGTAATCATCATATATGCAATTTATTTCATTCGTCGAATATAAGACCTAACGAAATCAATCCCCGAACCCAACCCAAACCCAAAAGCCTAACCCAAACCAAAGGCTCTCTGGAAGAGATCGCTCTTTAGCGATAAGACGAAGGTGAGACGAAGCGCATGTTCTCTGCCTCTATTTATCATTAATCAATTGTATTTCTTTAAGCTGTATCTTTTACTGAGGTGTGCCAATAAAGAGTATTCTATCTATTAAATCATGGTACCGGAACATAAATAAGACAGCGAATTTGACCCGGGACGTTTTTATGACCCCAAACTCTATGTTTTAATTTTTTTTTGTACCTCCGTAGTATTCTATATATACATCATTAGATCGGCCCTATGTTTGCATATCATTATTTCAATTACTTATTGCCTTAAGTACATACATATATGGGGTTAATCCGAAACAGTCATTTGGGCCTGTTTCACAATGTCCAAGTAAAGTCCTGAATAAGCTACTTATCTGACGAATAAAGTCATCGTTGGCGTTTCACAATATTCAAATAAGCTTAACTGGTACATAAAGTGCTAAGTTTTGCAGGAAGTTTTATTTGGGAATTAATTAATTAATTAGCTATTCAATACTTTACTGAGACTTCGTAAATCAGGCTTTTGGTGTAACATTTTTTATATCACTCCTTACGAGATACTTAAGGGTCCCACCCATCACCATTTCGCCTGCAGTCTGGTCCTATCGGCCGGCCTGACGTCCCAGGCCAATAACGTCTACACACAGCGATTATTGCCTGCCGGCAATGGCCTTCTGATACATCTGCAACCTAGCAGTTGAGAGTCGTCAGTTTTCGTCCATCGACCGCGGGCTGTCCGGCCGATATCTGTCGACGCTGACCGGAATCGTCAACCGGCCACACACTCTCGGTTCGTATTAGTCTTCAGGCTGAAACCTGAAATGGAACTGTTAGTGTGTGACTTTTTGCGATTAACTGTCAGACTAATATCATCAGGCGAACTGGTAATCTTGGGGCCCTTTAGTTAGTTAAAAAAGCTAATTTAAAGTCCCTATCGCTAAGATAACATCAAAATCTTACCAAAGTATAAAAGTGCAGAAATTGCATTTTTAAAGCAGTGTTAGCAATTTCTTAGAAATTTAACAAATACTTAAGTCAAATAATTAAAAAAGTGTGTTTTTCACTGACTGACGCAGAGTTAATCGATTTATCACAGATTATTGACTAATTAATATGAGTAATTAGACATTTGGTTAGATTGATTGATTTTGAACCTTTAAATTCTTAGGACTTGGTTGTTTTTTTTTCTTTTGGAAAAGGATATTAATGGTACATATAATCCTTAGTAATCTTTCGTAAGGCCGCATACGCGAAAATTTCCAAGATAAGATTTGTAGTTGAGAAATTACATATTAAACCTAATTAACATGTTCACTGTCCGTGCCCCGTATATGGTTCACGGCGAGCCTCTTTCACAAAGTCGTAAGGTTAATAATTCATATTGGGACAGTGAACGTGGTAAGTATTACTTACCTACTGTCGTATTTGTAACAATTATAACTACAGGTTTTATTTGTGCCACGTATATATATACACACAATTTAAGTAGGTAATCAAATTATAATACCGACGTCAGTCCGTCAGTCAGTCAGTCAGTCACATATCCAGAAATAGAATTCGTGTGACCTAAAAATACAATTTCGATGTCGTCTTTTTCATGTAAAAAAGCTGAGCTGGATTTTTCTGTATGATTTTCGCTTTGACGATGGCGGGGCGAAGGAAAATTGAGTAGTGGCTCAATTACCGCTAACTGTATACGCGCTGTGCAAGTGTGCACGGTGTGCACAGTCCAGTGCCAAAGGTGTTGTAGGGTTGCCATTATCTGGTTTTAGTATTTATGATATATGGAAAGTCAACGTCAACTTTTCGTATGTGTTGGTGGTCAAAATCACGAGTACCAATATCGGCCACGCCGAGTAAAGCATAAACAATTGTTCCCGGCAAAAATATAACTAAAAATTCGGTCAGGACAGGTTAATGTAACAATTAGTAGTAGTTTACGGACCATTTAAAAAACATGTAAAAGTTAATTTTTAAAATTTAATCTTGCAATCGATATAACCGTTGATGAATGTACTCTGGCAAACCATCTTTATCAGCAGAGAAGCAAAATTATTATTATGGGAGATCGATTCTTTGTGCCTATATTTTTCTGATTAATTGCATTTTGGTACTGACAATATTTGTGTGCCATTATTACAATATTTAATAAATATATCCCGTTTGTCGACGTAATGTCCAAATTATTTACTGTAGCAACCCTACTCGTACCAAACGGAATTCCTAAAAAAAATATTCGATACCGAATATTCTGCGTTCATAAAACTTCATCCAGAATGATATTATGGCACGAATTCGCGGCGGTAGGTAGGCTTTTACGAACTAACAGAATTCCGATACCGAAGGATATATGAGTGGAAGTTATTTAGTACATTACATGTATTATCTAGAATTAGTGTTTAGTTAATGACCGAGGAACCACCGGGAAATGATGAGGATCGGCGCAGAAATATTTTTTCCGTAGATATGTTAGTCAACGAGCATTTTGCCCTATGTAGGTAATTGAATTCTACGTAAGTAATCAAGGCTAATAATAATAATATAATTCGTTTTTAAGAAGTTTGGTACAAGACGGAATTTATTTTAAAGAAGGTGTGAAAAGAGATTGATTATGTAATAAAAAAGTAAAGTAAAGGGATAAGTTCGCCTTTGTAATTAGCTTTTCCTAATTGTACGTTACTTTTATTATGTGTTTTTGTACAATAAAGAGTTTACTACTACCACTACTATATTATGTATACTATATACATATACGTAAATGAATGAGAGAGAAAACTCTTTTGGTAGTAAGTGGGTCATACACCTTTTATTGTATGCTTAACTCGCGTCTTCTCTAAAGTAATGCTAATTTACTACACAGTATTTATAGTATACGAGTACCATATACGCTGCAGCCTTACAGGTAGGATACATTTTTTCAATATTTGAGCATTGAGACTCAAATAAAAAGACCGTGATATACACCGTGTTTTTATATTTTCGTTAATTTCAATGATGCATTCCTGAGCTTAAATTAAGCAACTTTCACAAAGACACCGGTATTCTAATTAACTCCATTTCGGAGATAATCAATATTTTTTTTTATCTTATAAGGCCCTTACGAGCGTATACACTTGCCTTAGGGCCTGTTTACATATTGATTAGTTTTTAGTACGAGTGTATACATTTGCTACTAAACGTAAGAACTATCTCGGACGATTGATGTTCGAAATGACATTGTTATGTCTCAGGTTTCAATTGTTTGGTTGAATTAAATGTAATGCCTGTGTTACAACAACGCTAAATGCAACATTTAATTTCCTTTTATTAAAAAAAAACTTAAAAAATATTTGAATAACACTTTTTTATTTTATTTTAAAATTAAACGTAATTATCCATACCCCGGAGTTAACGAAATTAAATAAGAAAACGGTGTATATTATGTACACGGGTCGCGTTAACTTTTATTGTTTTCTCCATAAAAGTGACTTTTTCTGTAATGTGTTTGACCCAAATATTTACATTTTTTCCTAAAAACAGATGAGAATTCATTAGAATGTTTATTATTTTGACAAATTATGTTAGACAATAGTTAGATTGTTGACCAAGGGATAAAAGACACTCATTTCTGTCGAGGTAGTTTGGCGCTCGAACGCTGTGAGATGAATGGTCCGAGACCACTTTACTTTTCATTTAGTTAATGAGGAAAGTAAAAAACATGTGTATTAAAAAAACATGGCTAAGTACAAATTTACATAGTACTTCTTAAGGGTACTTTCAATTAACAATTTAGGTAAAAGTATCGTTATTTTTTGGAATGGGGAATTAAACATTTAAACCCAAATTTTAATTGCTTAAATTAAACTTGAATGTAAACTGCTGTAGTGCAGAATCGTATCTTTCTGCACACCTTGTAAGACAACAATTACCCACTTTCAGAGCCTGAGAAAGAAAATAATATTATTAACTCATAGAAACTGGACTTGATCGCATATTAAGTTTTAAGGTAAAGAATTTATCGTGGCTGAGCATTTACTGCAGTCAGGACCAAACCACTGGATCGAGTTAAATAACCCTAAAATCCTTTCCACGGATCGCCATGTTTACAGCAGAAAAATGCGGGAAGCCATTTAAATCAATAAACATTCCAATTTCAATCGGGACGAGGGTTTGGGGATCTCATCCACATGGAATCCAGTCATTAGTAATGTAAGCGAAAACTAATATCCACAGTCGAAAAATCGAATATCGTTAGTGTTGTGTGTCGGCAGAGTAACATCCCCAGTGCGCAAAATGTTCAAGTTAACAAACAAGACCAAGTGCGGGTACTTCAAAAACTCGCGGGGCTAGAAGATGTTGATATCGACTGTAGCCAGTTTTCTCCGAGACCACGGGGACAATGCCGTCCTCGAAACGTCGGAGGTGAATTTTAAAATTTAATACGCGATTGAGACCCGTTTCTATGAAAAATCGTAAAAAAAAATGTAAAAATCGTGAATGTTTAAATTTGTGAAAATTATCAATACGGAAGCAAAAACAAGCATTAATTAAAACGAACGTACGCTTTAATTACACAATCCAGCGCTAAACACTGTTTTTGCTTTATCGAATTACATGGCCCGAAATGAAGATACAATTTCATTTCCATCTTTGTTTTTTAGAAACAATGAGAGGGAAAGTCAAATTTTCCCATGGCTTCGAATCGTAAAAAAAATGTAAAAATCGTGAATGTTTAAATTTGTGAAAATTATCAATACGGAAGCAAAAACAAGCATTAATTAAAACGAACGTACGCTTTAATTACACAATCCAGCGCTAAACACTGTTTTTGCTTTATCGAATTACATGGCCCGAAATGAAGATACAATTTCATTTCCATCTTTGTTTTTTAGAAACAATGAGAGGGAAAGTCAAATTTTCCCATGGCTTTATTAAAAGTTTTAAGTATCGAAGCTTGCTTTACAATGAGTTATATGATTGTGAATGTTTTTATTGTCGTTGGGTTTTCGTCGTAACGCGTTCTTTGAGAACGTATTGTGAAGGTTGAGCACCTTTTCGACTTCAACAGGCACATCATTCATTGAATATAGGGGATATTATAGGGTACATTCATACATAAATTGACTAAGTCCCACGGTAAGTCAAGAAGGCTCAGGCTTGTGTTGTGGGTACTCAGACAACGATATATATAATATAATACATCCATGACTCAGGAACAAATATCTGGTGCTCATCACACAAATAAATGCCCTTACCGGGATTCGAACCGACTTATGGGTGCTTTCTATTATGTACCTGACGCATTTATTATAAACTGGTGGCACAGTCCTTAAAGCATAACAAAATAAATTCGTAACAAAACATTTAGCTTGAGTATGTAATGTAAGCTAAAAGTTCAATGAATAGGGCGCCATTGAACAAAATTAGACTCTTCTTCTTCCTCGCGTTGTCCCGGCATTTTGCCACGGCTCAGGGGAGCCTGGGGTCCGCTTGACAACTAATCCCAAGATTTGGCGTAGGCACTAGTTTTTACGAAAGCGACTGCCATCTGACCTTCCAACCCAGAGGGTAAACTAGGCCTTGTTGGGATTAGTCCGGTTTCCTCACGATGTTTTCCTTCACCGAAAAGCGACTGGTAAATATCGAATGATATTTCGTACATAAGTTCCGAAAAACTCATTGGTACGAGCCGGGGTTTGAACCCGCGACCTCCGGATTGCAAGTCGCACGCTCTTACCGCTAGGCCACCAGCGCTATATTGAACAAAATTAGACTAACTTAAGATTATATAGTAACGAATTTCTTTTTGTGTCATGTAGTTGGCTCAATTCCTACTTCAGATACTATTCGTACAGTTGACTAGTAGTACGGTCACGTCTGAAAATATCGAGCCGAGAAAGTGCCAAAAATATGTAAACACTAATATATGGGCCATAAAGCCGTGTATACATATTTTTGGCACTTCGATCGTGTCGATGTTTTCAGACGTGACTGTACGAGGGCTTCCGGTTCGAGCGCCATATTGATAGTCACGTCTCGTGATTAATTGCTTTGTTTTTTGCTCATTAATACTGTTTAAAGTATAATATCGATAGCTTATTTATTATACAGTAAACTATAACTTGGACCTTTTTAAATCGAGAGTGAATAGACATCTTTTAGGTAAGCATGTTCCATCCTAGACTACATCGGCACTTTCCATCAGGTGAGATTGTGGTCAAATGCTTACCTTTTCGGAATAAAAAAAAAAAAAAAAAAACTAATGGTAGTGTGCAGTGAATGGGGAATTAATTTAGAAACGCGTTTAACCACCATTTTGTAGTCAACGGCCGGTAATAGTCCACATGCGCCTTGTAAAGTCCAGCTATCGCTTTACAAGAGCTGATAAAATCACCGTACACTGTCTTGTACTAACCGTAAAATTTCAGTCGTATTTAACTGGCTACTGGCGAAATACCCACTGGACTGAAGCCATAATTAAAAAAAAGAAGACTAGTAGCAGTTACAGTATCTAGACTTTCCATTTTTTTGGACTATAAAACGTGCGAAAAAAAAGAAAGAAAATAACCTACATAGTTGTCGTTTTGCTTCTACGGAGCTTTTCCGCTACATACCGGGAAATCCATGTCATCGGCTACGACGTAACGTTACGATCGTGACTCAGCGGTGAATGTGTTACTGAGCGGATGACAAAAAATAGTTTGCCTTATATTTTCGTGCCCCGTTGTGTAAAATATTAGGTAGATACTGCAGAGGATTGTGCAAAGCAGCTTCCGTGCAGAAGTTATTTTATCCACAGAGGACTTTATCTGCCGGTGCCGTTGCACGTCCCGACCGTTTGGCAGTGCCGAAGGATATCCTGACCTCGTTGGAGCGTCACGTTCTCGGTGAATATGTATTCTCGTCCCAGCAAAACAAGGTCTTTCATATTTCATTTTCTGTTATGTAATGTATGAGGGTAGACTCATGTTTCTGCAATAGAGTGTAGATTTCATATGTTATCGATCGATTAAATGCAATACCGAACGGACGTGGTTTAGTGCTCTCCTCCTCTCGGCAGATATTTCTCATTTTCAGTCATTAGAGAGTAAACTATAGCGAAAATAAGGCTTGGCAAAAATACCTACCCTAAAGCGCGCGGTTGTGTTATGCGATGAGTGCTATAGACGAAGCGTTGAACGCACGCGATCACGGAATGTATGAAAAATGGCAATGCGCTTACGGCTGCGTTCATTAGATTATCCGATTTAAAATGTAATATTTCTTACATTCCGTTGATGGCATGCGTTCAACGTTGCGTTGGTCGCATAAAACAACCGCGTGCTTAAATTCACAATTAGTATAACTAGCATTCACTTCGTTTTAACTAGCATTAAATCACAATAAAAAAATCAAAATAATTACTGACCTCGTAAATTAACAAGTACTTTGTGTTAGTACCTACAAAGATTAATATTTTGTGTTAAGTAAATTCTGTTCTCTCAACTGTATGCATTTGTAGCTATGTGGGTAACAAAATTAATTACGTTTCTTCAGATCCTCTAGAACCTCAATAATATAGATAATACTTTTACTTAAGGCTCGCCATCTTAAAGTATCGAGTTGTGCAATTATTATGTTAAGCGATTATGCTTTTGTTTTTATTGGTCTAAATCCACATGAGACACCGTCGACACCATTTCACCTAGATAAAAGCATAATTTATTTATTTATTTCAAATAGTTGTACAGTCTATGTCACGGCAAAAAAACAAACAAATTAAGACCAAAAATCGGTGAACTAATATTATTATGTACAATTAGGCATCGACTCTTTCTAGGCAGCTTGCCATACTAAGATATAAAAAGCGCATTCAAACTGTTGAAGGACGTGCATACATTCTCTCACAGAACCTCAACAATTCATCCCGCACTTCGCTCCACCAGCCAGCAAACAGATCACACTCGGGCGCTGATGCCAAGAGCGCATCCAGGAGGGGTAAAGGGCGAACGATAGAAGGGCGAATAATAGGTTCCAAGTGTTCCAACGTGTTTGGTCGCATTATAATTTATAACTAAGTATAATCATTTTTGGTTGCCCCGTTGAGAAAGGCCTCCCATGAGGTTAATGCCCTTAAACAGATCCCCACTATGTTTGTTCCACCTTGGCTGTTCTGGTGGAAATATGTCGCGCTGGGACGCTCCGGGCCCTTGGGTCCAGAGTTTATCAGCAAATGGCAAATTATTAACTACGCCCCAGGCCAAAAGTATGGAAACAACGTTATTTTTTTTAATGTCTCATGTTTCCACTATTATTATTGGTAATCAAAACATACATTAGGCAACATCAAAAGATATAAAGTACACCCTAAGTATTAACATCCTTATATGGCGTGAAAAAGATTTAAAATTGAAATGTGGATAAGTTAAGTACAGTGGAGTTATGAGCAAATCCAAGCCTTCAAAAATAAATGAGCATAGAAAAGTACATATGCATCTGAACAGATTAACCAAAACCAGTGGAACAAACATAGTTGCTTACACATTATTGTGATACTTGCTCAGTTTAATATGACAGGTGATATGTGTATATATTTTTGATTGATTAATCTGTTCAGATGCATAGGTACCTTTCTATGCTCATTTATTTTTGAAGCCTTGGATTTGCTCATATATTTATGAACTCGACTGTACATACTCGTATCGCCCTTTTTAATTGCCTTACAAAATGTTGAATTGGCAATTATCGTCGGTAACCATAATTTGTTATTTACTTTCAAACTTATTGTTTAGTACACTTATCATTGTTATTATTTTGTTTTGTAATTGTCTATGACACGTAGTATAAAAGTCCATTGCATGAAAAATCAAAGTTTTTTATATAAGCTTGTAAACCCTCGACGCAAAAACTGGGGTGTTATAAATTTGACCGCTATGTGTTTGCATCTATCTGTGATTCTGTCTGTGACACCGTAGCTCGTAAACTGGTATTTGGAAGCTTTTCTTAAATTTGAAAGCAAGTTTCTAGCTTAGACATGTTTTATCATAATAGGTAAGTACATTAGTTTCGTTAGGGATGTTTTTACGTAATATAACGTTAATATTTCACACTAGACCTGCCCTTAACATGACCGTTTCTCTGTAAGCCGGATCCTAATTAAAAATACCTTATTCAAGGTGCAGTTCCTTTGCTCGAGACTGCATTTAATAAGGATTAGTCGGCATTAATTCTCCGAGAGGAATTACTTATCTTTTTGTCCCGTGTTGCAACTCTGAGGAGATTTTGTAACTACGAGTAGGTATGTAAATATAGTCTGTTATAGAGTAGTATTAGATGAGACCAAGGGATGAGTGGCAGTAGTTGTCTCACTGCGTTCGAGGGCCAATAGTCCGAGACTGAAAAAAAAAACACGGCTGTATATAAACTTTAGTAGTATGTATTGATGGTACTAGATGGTATAGATGGCTGTAGCCGCCGTGCAGGTCAGGATCTCGACGACTTAAATAAAACTTCGATTTATAATGAAGTGAAGTATAATCGTCCCAAAGGTACTGGTTTACAAGGGTTCTTGCCAAAACGGTTCAATGTAGAAAGTAGGTGTTGAAAGTATGGAGGATGATGCAAGAGTGATTTGCAATATTTTACTTGATCAGTACAAAGGTTCAGATTTAAATGCTTCCAATTGGCCGCGAAACAGATTATGTGGAGCGCTCCTATTGGTGCTTTTAAAAAGCCTCCGAATGCTAGCCGAGCCCGACGGCTGCGTTTAGCTACTGCATTGATTTTTATATAATATTAAGTTGCAGTCGCAACAATGGCACAGCTGTCGAACCTATTTCAAGGAGCTAGGCATCTTAACACTAACGTGCTTATATATATTAGAAATATGTAAATTTATAAAAGCCCATAGCCATCTTTTCTTACAAGCCAAAGAACGACACACAAAACCGCTAAACCTCCGAAACAATAACAATCTCGCGTTACCCACATCCAACCTAACATTATATCATTCAGGACCTCACATGATGTGCACTAAAATATATAACAAAATTCCACAAGCAATAAAATCAATAGCAAAACCTAAATCATTTGAAACCGCCTTAAATAATTATTTATTAGATAAAAGTTATTATTCTTTGCAGGAGTTTTTTGAAGATACATTTCCGACAAAATAGAATGCTAGTTTTTTTTTTTTTTAAGTTTTATTTTTACCTACATAGCTGTGCAATGTAATTAATAAGATTAGTTTTAAGTATAAGTACTTATAGTATAAGAATAAATTGTTGTGTCCTTACAGGGTCTGTATTCAATGTAATATATGAGCAATAAAGATGTTATGAGTTATGAGTTACTTTCAATTAATAATTTAGGTAAGATTATCGTTATTTATGGAATGGCGGGTTAATAATCACAATGGAGGATATACAAAAATCCATTTAAAACCAAAATGTTAATTGGATATCGTAAAAAAATAAAACGTAGTTAGAAAGTACAGTGCTCTAGAGCAGAAACGTATCATTTTCTACCCACTTTTTAAAACAACAACGACCAACTTTCAGAGCATGAGAATTGAAAATGTATTTTTAGCTTTGTCTCCCATTCAATCATTCAGGAGGTCAATTCAAACTTACATTTTGACATGAAAATGATATCATAAAGAAGAACTAATGTTGTTCTAGTTCGCTTGTGCCAATAAATTTACCGACAAGCACAGCGAAATGCACGCGCGAATGATAACGAAATGACATCATTTAGATATTATTTTGAGGCCAAGTGTACATTCAAATTGCTCTCCAGGCCAATAACAGCTGTAGCTTATTTTCCGACATTAAGGGCCTGCTTCACAACGTCCAAGTCCTGAATAAGCTACTTGCCACTTATCTGACGAATAAAGTCATCGTTGGCATTTCACAATCTTCAAATAAGCTTAACAGAAAGTTTAATCTGACGGTTAATTTATTTGGTAATTAGCTATCCCATACTTTACTTGGACATTGTGAAATAGGGCCCAAAAGTAAATCTTTTTCCTGATGACCTAGAAATGGCTAGTAGTCAACTGCGAGGCGACCTGACGTGTTGGCAGGTAGGTATATCTATAATGGTAGCGTAGATTTCTCACATGACCCTATCGAAAATCAGCTTATAATAAGTAGGTAAAATTTAGATTCAAACAGTCAACGCCCGAGTGAGATAAAATAAACACAATGTGGTTTTAAGTTCATAGTTACAGTTAGTAATTACTAAGGACGCACGAAGGGTTCCGTACCGTTACGCAAAAAACGGCAAAAAAATCACGTTTGATGTATGGGAGCTTCACTTAAATGTTTATTTTATTCTGTTTTTAGTATTTGTTGTTATAGCGGCAACAGAAGAAATAGGTACATCATCTGTGAAAATTTCAACTGTTAACTAACTAGCTATCACGCTTCATGAGATACAGCCTGGTGACAGACAGACAGACGGACAGTGGAGTCTTAGTAACAGGGTCCCGTTTTTACCCTTTAGGTACGGAACCCTAAAAAGAGATGACGTAAGCTAGTGAAATAACAAGCAACAGTCTCATCGCCATTCGACATTACAATAAAACGAAGAGTAAAGAGAAATAGTTCGTCTTTTTTATTCAAATGTCCTCCTTTCCTCTAAATTTGCAACTTGGAATGCTGCGGACGTTTTTTGGCACGGTCCCTAGAAGTTTTTGCATGGTGAATTAAATAGACAGACAGATTAATGGAAGTCGATTCTAATTTAACAATTTGGTATGGTTTTCTGGATTTGATACGACCTTGACGCTTGACTTGATGATTGACGCTCATATTCTCACGCACGACTTCGCTCTCGTCTTTTACAAACGTATGCATTAACGACATTGGGGTGGCCTTTTTAGACTGTCGTCTATTAGTATTAGGCTGCGTCAGGTCGTGATCCCATAGTCATGAGCCGGGCTGTTTGTAATCAGTTTGGGGACTTGAGGTATCTACAAGTACTTTAGTGAAACAACCGGATCTGATAGATGCTCGTTTATTACTGGTTTTTGTACATTACAAGTAGCCGCGCCTGTGTGCGCGCGGACGCACACATGCAAATACACCACATTTCTCCACCGTTAATTGTAAGACCTGCCAATAGAATAAACAATACATGAGTACTTAACACTACATAAGGTGTATAATAACTAACACACACATAACTAAACCACATAATAACATTAACATTTGTAACTAATATTTTTATCTCTAGGCCTTAAATTCGGTCTAGTAATTGTCGGAAGCGGCGGCGGCAACCGTGCGTCGGCGGGCGCGGGCGCCACCTCCGCGGCAGGTGCGACCGCGGCCTCCGCGGCCTCCGGAACCACCGCGGCCGGCGCGCGCGACCCCTCACGCTCCTCTACTTCCTCCTCCTCCCCGGAAAGCCCGGTATCGTACTCATCGCTCACTACGTCACGCGGCTGAACATCCGCCTGTAGGGGACTGTCAGCCCGGAGGGAGGATGGCGGAGGGTTCACGCACGCCGCCGGGGGCGCGGAACCAGCCGGAGCTGGCGGCGGCTCGAGCGGTGGCGACCACGAGTCCTCGTCAGCCCCGGCATCCTCGGTTTCATTAATAACGTCAAATTCACCACCTGTATACATAAGCATTTGATCTACGTGGCGTCTACATACAGTATTTTTAGTATGCACATAAATCAAAAACATTCGGTTACCAATTTTATTTTGAATAGTGCCTAAAACCCAGATCTCTTTTTTTTCAGTAAACCATTTAACCCATACTTGATCCCCGATATTGAATTTTCTACAATTGTCTATAACACATTTGTCAATATTGTCTTTAGTTTTATTAACATCTGGTATCACAAGATCTAGCCGTGATCTTAAATTACGGCCCATCATCAAACTCGCTGGAGTTTGGCCCGTAGAACAATGGGGAGTATTACGGTACTCGAATAATAAGCCCATTAGTTTATCCTCAACTTTTGACTTATCTGTTTTATCTATACATTTAATCATCTTTTTACATGTTTTCACAGAATTTTCGGCCTGACCATTGCTGGCCGCGTGATAAACTGGAGAAGTGACGTAACGAATGCCATTCATTGCACAAAAAGAATTAAATTCGGCCGAATTAATTTTAATATCATTGTCGGATACAATGACATTCGGTACGCCAAATCTGGAAAATATTTCCTTAAGTTTACATATCAGCGCTCGAGTAGTAGTACCTTTGTCCATCAAAAGACACTCTAACCATTTGCTATATGCGTCAATGACAATTAGGTACACTTTCTGATGAATAGACATGTAATCGATATGTACCCGGTACCAGGCAGACGGAGGACGCGGCCAAGGCGCGGGAGCGGCGCGGGGAGGGGCGGCGCGCACGGCCACGCAGGCGGCGCATGAGCCGATCCAGCGCTCGATATCGCCATCAATGTTAGGCCACCACATCTTACCGCGCGCGATGCTTTTCGTCTTGACAATACCTAAATGTCCGGTGTGTAATTCACGTAACAGCTGATCTCGAAATATTGTCGGAATAACCACCCTGTGACCACGGAAAAGAATACCATGATCTATTTGTAAGTCGGCTTTGCATCTAAAATAAGGTACAATAGATGCACAGCTTATCTTTCGCGGCCAACCGAGACTCATATACCTAAAAACTTTTTTTAGTGTAGGGTCATTTCCGGTAGCTTGTCTTATTTTATCAGCTGTCACGGGAGTCACACTGTCGTCTAAAAAGTTTAAATAAGACACGTCATCGTAATCTTCGTTATGCTCATCATTGTTCATGTTAGGCAACGGCGCACGAGAAAAATAATCAGCTACGAGATTATTCGCACTGCTTATATACTGAACCTTATAATTATACGCTGATAAAATAATTGCATATCGCTGTAGCCGGGAAGCGGTCATGACAGGAATGCCGCTATTTTTGCCGAAAATGGACAACAAAGGCCTATGGTCGGTTTTTAAAATGAACGGATCTTGCCTGCCATATAGATACTGGTGGAACTTTTTAACACCAAAAATGATGGCCGCGGCTTCTTTCTGAAGTTGACTGTAGTTCCTCTCGCTAGCATTGAGCGAGCGCGAGGCGAACGCGAGTGGGAGCTCGGCACCGGTTGCCGGGTCGCGTTGTGCCAGAAGGGCACCTAACCCCCCAGGTCCTGCATCCACACTGAGCACTGGCTGAGCCTCCGGGTCAAAATGAGCCAACACGCGCTCAGAGCCTAACTCCCTTTTGACTGCCTGAAACGCCTCCTCCTGTGAACGTCCCCACTCCCATTTTGCCTCCGCGCGCAGTAGTTCGTGTAACGGACTTAACATGTTCGATGCGTTCGGAATGAAACTACGGTAATAATTTACGAGTCCTAAAAAACTCTTTACCTCCGTTACATTAGTCGGCCTTGGTGCCTTATGAATAGCTTCCACCTTTTTTTGAGACGTTCGTAAGCCGTTTTTATTAATAACGTAGCCTAAATAAGTTACACTACTACCTAAGAAAACACATTTCTCTTTCTGTAACTTTAAACCTGCATCACTAAACCTAGTCAAAACCTCTCGCAATCGCGCCAAATGAATCTCGTTCGTCGGTCCCGTCACACACACGTCGTCCAACCAACAGCTGACTCCGTCAATACCTACCAACAGTGACTCCATAGCGCGTTGAAAAATAGCCGGGCCGTTGGCGAGACCATAAACTAGCCTAGTATATTTGTAAAGACCTTTTGTAGTGCTAATGGTCGTAAGCGCCTGAGAGCTATCAGACAAAACGAACTGATTGTACGCGTTGCTAAGGTCTAGTTTCGTGTAACTTTCACCACCGCCTAGTTTAGCAAACACCTCCTCTATACGCGGCATCGGATACTTATCGATAACCATGTCTTTATTTAACGTGACAGAGAAATCGCCTGCAATTTTGACCTTGCCATTTTCCTTCAAAACAGGCACAATAGGCGTTGCGTATTCAGAAAAATTAACCGGTACGAGTATACCTAAATCTACCAGCCGGTCGATTTCTTCCTCTACCCGTTTTTTTAGAGCAAACGGAACTGACCGCGGTTTGAAAAACTTAGGTTTAACGTTCTCTTTCAATTGCAAGTGTACTTTGAACTTATTAAATTTGCCCAACCCTTCTTCGAATAAACTCCTAAACTGTTCTAATAACCTTGTTACCTCACTCGAGCTCTGATTAATTTTTACATCTGTAACAAATTTGTTATCTACAGTGAATGACAAATTAAACTTCGCCATAAAATCACGGCCCAATAATGGCGGGCCGCCGTTTTCTATAACATAAATTTTCAAAAATCGGTCTTTTAACATAAACTTTACTTTCGCAACGAAAAAACCTATTGGCGTTATTTTATGATAATTGTATAGACACATTTTTAAATCACTTTTATATAATGATACATTAGGGAATATTTTCCTGTATAATTTATCGTTAATAATGGTAGCACCGGAGCCCGAGTCCAGTTCCATGTTCAATTCAAGGTTATTAATAGATACATTAAGTAATATTGGTTTATAATTAACGTACCTTAAACTTAGAAGTTTACACTCCTTGCAATTATCGCAGTCCCCACCTTCTACCGAGAACTCTGTCGCTTCAACATTGTTCACACGACTCTTGGACTGCTTCTTGGAAGTACACACTTTCTTGAGGTGTCCCTTTTCACCACACAGCTGGCACCGGTAGGACTTATATCGGCACCTACTCTCGTCGTGGCTCCTCATACCGCACACCGAGCAGGTCCTCGCCTCGGGGTCCCGGCGGCCGGCGGACGGCTGCGCGCCCGCCCGGTACACCGGCTCCTGCTTCACGGCCACGGCCACTGCATTGGCGCGTGCCTTCTGCGCGCACTCCGTCTGCTGTGCCAGCTCCATCGCCTTCGCCAGCGTGAGCGTGGTGGCGTCCTGCTCGAAGAGTCGCTCGCGCTCCTTGCCGGCGCGTAGCCCCAGCACGAACTTGTCCCGCAGCAGCATGTCCAGCGAGTTTCCAAACTCGCAGTGTACGGCGAGTCCTCTGATTCTAGCCGCCCACTTCTCGACACTCTCCCCCACGTCACGCATAGCCTCGTAGAATTTGGTCTTATCAGCGAAGGTACACCTCTTCGGAGTAAAATGACCGTCGAGCACCCTTAACAACTCGTCGTACCCGACCTCTTCTACCTTACTCGGGTACACAAGGTTCTTCAACAGCCGGTATGTATCGTCATGCAGATGTGTCAGTAGCACTGCCTGTCTCATATCATCTTTAATTTGGTTTAAAACAATGAACTGCTTCAAACGACTACTGAAAATTTCCCATTCTTGGGTGTTATGGTCAAAATGACTTAAATTTCCGATAAAAGTAGTAGCCATTATAAATAACAATTATTTTAAATACACACGCGGGTAAGTCACGGATCGTCGCCAGTGAGGTATCTACAAGTACTTTAGTGAAACAACCGGATCTGATAGATGCTCGTTTATTACTGGTTTTTGTACATTACAAGTAGCCGCGCCTGTGTGCGCGCGGACGCACACATGCAAATACACCACAGGACTACTTGGCTTCGATTTGGGGGTGAAGTGTGTGTGTGTGTGTGCTTATGATGCTGGATGGCCACGTGGCTGGTGCTGATTTCTACGGCGAAGGGGCATGTAGTTGTAACAGCTCTCTGGGCAGAGCCCAACCGAATGTTTAAGGAGGCCTATGCCTTGCAGGTGCGGATGAGTGGAGTTGTCCGAGCAGTCATACATGACACGCGCGCACCAACAGATGAATTTCTCCATGGTGACGCACGAATTTCATCGGTTTCGATCTCCCGTAGCCCTCACCGCTTGATAAAGTTTGCCTCACTTTTACTTTAGTTTGGTCAGATCATCTGGCTAGTGGGGGGTCTGCGGTCTTTCGCCTTCCACTTTTCCGAGCACGACCTTTTTTTCTAAACTTTCGTCACCTCTACGCATAACAAGGCCAGAGTAAAATAGTAATGTAATATTGTTATTGAATAAAAATGATGATGATGATGATGATGATGATGAGTAACCGATGTTAGCATAAGCGGAACGACGTGCTTTAGTTTGAATTGATATTTTCAGTTAATTGTATTTTATATGTAGTGTGTTGATGTGTTTTTTGCTTGTATGTAAATTCCCACCCTTGTAGTCTATTTTTTGAACAAATGTTAAGATTGAACTTTGAAGCTGTGAGAGATTTGACGCATTTATGCGTCGGGCTGTACAGGGTATCCTAAGCATTCTCCTCCAGCACCACATTCCGAATGCGTCTATCCTCTGTCACTCTCTGGCGTGTACTGTCCACGTTTCTGCTCCGAACATGAAAAGTGGGAAGACCAAGGCTCTTACTAATAAGGAAGGACGTAGCAATACTATCAGACAGTATAATGAATACGGACGTACAGTTGAAATGGTTGAAGTGAATAGTAATCTATTCTTTGATCTGAATAGTAATCTATTTCCATTAAATTTTTTAAATGTATCGATTTAAGTATTTGCGTACCGTAAATATAAATAATAAAATATAACCTATAGGCTCCCAACTATGGTCCCCATATAAACTTGAATGGTTTCGTTCAGGTGTGTCTTTTACTATATTTTTGTAGTTCTAAGGAAATATATTTTTATAAATGGAAGAAAAAACTCAATCAAACCAAAAGGAACATTTGTATTGATACTCAAATTCTTTTTGAACGTGTGGACCAGAGTTGCAGTATAATTGGACTATAGTTAGGTGGTTTTACGGTATCACATTTATAATCGATGTAGAATGTGAATCCAGATTATAAACTCTTATCTCTATAGGTTATAATATTAATTCCTTAAAACGTTCTTCATCATAATATATATACGAACACACATCTATCAACATATTTAAAATCTTCCTGGCTTTGCGTACTAGTGATTGCTAGTTCTGATTGTAGTAGTGCTTAATGTTATATAGGTAAGAAACATTTTTAGAGTCAGTATAGGTACAATATTTTGGATCTTACCATTTATTTAGATAATTAAATTATAATCAAGCTCCCTCATTAACTGAAATCTTAAACCTAATTAAAAACATTCCTCGAGACGTCAGTTAAAAGTACGCTCGTAGTAAACTTCGGGAAGTATAAAGTGCCATCAAAAATAAACCGACCAGTAACTTTGACTGCGAAGTATCCGGCCATAATTCGGGGGCTTAATAACCGGTTATAACTGGCTACAACTAGACTAGTGATGTGCCGTGGTAATTCAGTAAATGGTCGGTAATCCGAAATCTGAAAAATTCCCTTTATACCGGATTGTTGTAACTGCTGTTATGTGAATTAAAAGTTTGGTAAAAAAAAATATCAAATGCAACCGCTTTATAATACGGCGTCCGAGAGTGTAAACTCCCGGATTATAGAGCGGGTCACCCGAGTGACCTGAGTCGCTATTTCTCGTCAGATCGGATTGGCGAACGTCGGAACACCGAGCGCCTGCTGTACCCGTTCCCGAGTTTTTCTTAGTCTACTCGTGTCCGCTGAGCAAAAGCTTCTCCTCTTGATCTCTCCCGTTTTAGTCCGCCTTATTTTTTTTTACTCCCGGGGATATTAATAGTGGGCTTAGACAGCGACGGACCCTTCGCAAATCCTCGAAAAGCCCTTGATTGGTTTTAGGTACTGATGTGCCGGAGGAGTTTTCAAATTTGCGAAATCCCGCCTGCATACCTCTAAGCATTTACGAGCTGAAAGCGGGAATGTAACGTACAATGAGTGCAGGATGGGGGCAAGCGGTACTCCTCTACCATCCTCGGAGCTTGGTCAGCTACGAAGCTGTGGGTCCTGGGTTCGAATCATGGGATAAGGGCATTTAGTATTAGTATTGAGCATGAATATACAGTTGGACAAAGCTGTTTCTGCATGCATGTTTTATTAACAACGGGCAATGTCATCATTTATGTCACATTTCTATGAAAATATGACGTTTACAATGACACATCGATGAAAAGTTAGCTTAAACTAGTAGTTGTGTTGTGATTTTTTTTTAATTTGTGTACCTATAAATACACAGAAAAAATCCTCAATTGTAGAACGTAGAGTCAAAAAGGTACTTATACTAGGTGCGACCTTTGTTTTGTATAAGGTTGGCTAGCTCGACCTCTGTAAAATTGTCCCCAAATTATTTATTTCTCGAAGTGGCACATCACTAATCTGGACGCAGCCGATTCTAACCGGTATGGAATGATTCAGTACTGGAGATCGGCTGCCTTTGCCAAATCCACTTAGCGTAAGTGCACTTGTTGTTTTTTTTTCTGTGGCAAAAGAATAATCGAGCGGCTTAAGCCAGAATACAGATTAATGTCTTAGGGTAATTTTCATTTTATTTAAATCTGAAAATCTAGAGTACGTTTTTTGGATAGGGACGTTGTAATGGGGACGGATTAGCAGAACTTTGTTTGAAGTTTTTTATGGATTCAGGAGTTTTTTTTTATGATAGAGGAGGCAAACGAGCAGACGGATCACCTGATGGTAAGCGATTACCGCCGCCCATAGACACCCATTAAGTTAGTGGAAAACGTTTTCTCCCGAAATGGAATTTCATAGAAAAACTACCGTTATTTCGCTAGGATCGCTAAGCTTCCCTTTCAAGAAATAAAATTACTGAAACGATATTACGTAATTTTAATTTAACCAGAATGTATATATAAGTAATTCCCTAAATATTCTACTCTGATCATCAAAACGCCTCAATAATAAAGGCAAACTAAAAAAAGCGGCCAAGTGCGAGTCGGACTCGCCCATGAAGGGTTCTGTACCATTTATGACGTAATAAAAATCAACTATACTTACTAGATCTCGTTCAAACCAATTTTCGGTGGAAGTTTGCATGGTAATGTATATCATATATTTTTTTAGTTTTATCATTCTGTTATTTTAGAAGTTACAGGGGGGGCTGTACATTTTACCACTTTGGAAGTGACTCTCGCGCAAACTATTCAGTTTAGAAAAAAATGATATTAGAAACCTATAATCTATAATAAGTGTTCCGTTTTTTGCCATTTGGCTACGGACCCCAAAAATGGGACGATTTCAACCTTTTATATAAGTGCAATATTAATCCAGTAACATTGTCGCCTTTTGTAATGGGGTTCGTTTGCGTCAAAATCGGTAGTTTTGATTTTTTGCTCAATGAATAATCCAAATTTGTGACCTCGGGCGCAGAACGCGACTTTGTCAAAAAACTAAAAGGCCGCGAAAAACGATTTCTTTTAAATTTGGGCGATTATAACCCTAAAGGACTAGTTTTTGATGTTACCTTCTCGTGGACAAAATTTGCTACAATACGAGACTAGAATTGAGTCTGTTCTGTGTCTAAATTCACGACGCCATTATCGTATATTGACGACTACTAACGAGAAGTTTTTATTGAGATGGCATGGATGCAGATGTGGAAGGATTCAGCTGTAGATATTTTATGTTACCGCGCTTTTTCAAATGAAAGCAATGACCGGTCCGATTATAAAGTGGAATGACTAAACGCAACACGAATCTAATCTAATATTTGCTTGTATATCTAATAATCTAATTCAAAATATTAGACGTTTTCAAGCATCCTTCACCACATCGTCGATTGTCGATAATGGCAATTTGATATATTAACTATTCTCATGTTAGTTTTACCATAAATGTGACCGTGGCCGGCAAAATGCCCCACTTTGTCGCTTGTCATAAGGACGATTTGCTTGTATCTTTATACGGATAACCTGACAAGACAACTCGTCTTTACGGGAAGTAACAAAGTGGGACGTTTTGCCGCCCGCGGTCACAAATCACAACACACAACAAGTTACCTTTTGTTCGATATACTCCACAGAAATAAATTACATACCTTTTTTCGGGACAAGCTGTGATTTCGTATTTATCTCGCCCAGAATGACGAGCTTTTCAAACTAGCAAAATATTATCGAAATCTAATGGAAAAAAAAAACAAAAATCTGCTCGAAAATGTTATATTTTCCCACCTTATCGCGTGACAGCAATGGCCGGCTGACTATAAGTGGAGTGACAAAACGCAACACGATTAATCGAACGGACCCGCCGGTCGCACCGCAATGGATTGCGATTGCAATTGATTGCTATTAATTTAAACTGTGAACTAGACCGGCATTCACACAGAACTCTAGCGTCGCACGGTCCTAAGTATAAGGCCTGAGTGGACGCTCGAAGCGGAGCGTTCGGCGGGGCGTGCAGCGTGGCGTCGGGCTCATAAGTGATTTGTGCAGCGTGCACTAAGCCCGCTCCTATACGTTTGCATTTGTTGCACGCCGCACACTCCGCCCCGCTACACTCCCAACTCGAGCGTCCACTCAGGCTAGGAAAAATTACTTAGCAAAGTTGCTTTTGTTTTGTTTCGTTAGATTTTGAAACAAAATAAACTTAATTGTTTTTCTAAGGGTGCGGCCACACGGCGAATATTTGCGATGGTTTCTCTCGCTACCCAAGGAAAATTAAAGAGAAGCCATCACGAATATTCGCCGAATCCCTGCATATCTGGTCGCACCATAATACCATTGATTCAGAGTTCGCTTGGTCCGTTATCATTATCCTTCTAGCTTTGTACCGGCATTTTTGCCACGGCTCACTTAGGGTGCCTGAGGTCCGCTCAGTAATCTAATCCGAAGAATTGACATAGGCACTAGTTTTTAAGAAAGCGACTGCATCTAGCCCTTCGATTCAGAGGGGATACTAGGTTTTGGGATTAGTCCGGTTTTCTTGTGATGTTTTCCTACACCAAAAAGCGATTGGCAAATATCAAAAATAATATTAAGTACATAAGTTTAATTAAAGTCATGGGTGCAAGCTACGGGATCCAAAACAATGACGTCGAGTTTGAAAGTTGTAACCCCCAAAAGCGGCCCCTATCTTTAAAATTCATTTATTTTCGTTACATGTCCTACATCTTTGGGTCATAGACCTACATATGTGTATCAAATTTAACTTAATTGGTTCTGTAGTTTCGGAGCAAACAGGCTGTGACTGACAGACAGATGCACGAGTGATTATATATGATGTCTTTAACCATAAGATTATTTTTAACAGTCGATAAGGTTGATTTTAAATTGAAGCTATATAGAAATAGAGCCTTATTAACGACCGACAATGGTACTTATTTATTTCCCTTTTCTCTTTTTCCCTTTTATTTATTAATTTGTTTATTTATTGCGCAAAATATTAATGCCTTACTGACTTAATGCCAAATGGCATTCTCTACCAGTCAACCATAGGGCCAAAAAGAGACGCTTACAATTGGTACCCTTTTGGTTAATAATGACACATATAAGGCTTTTGTCCTTTCCTTTTGAAGCATGTTACCGGGCATAACCCAAAGATTATGGCGCCATTGCCATTGTTCGTAACATTCTCATTGTTTGTAAGAAAACATTTTGAACTATATACCCCAGTAACAGACATTAGAAGAAATAACAGGAATCTTAATAAACTTAAATTGCCCTTCTCGAGAATGAAAATTGTAACGTCTAGCCCTCACTACATGATGATCAAGATATATAATAAGTTACCTCTCTATAAAAAATCAGGAAAAGACTACTACATTCACTAAATTATTAAAAATATTTCTAATAAATAAATGCTATTATTCCCTAAGTGAATACTTTGAAGAGGATACTAATGATTGATGGTAATACTAATGGTTTATGCTAAAACTCATGTATTTAATTGCAATGTTTAGATTATTGGTTTCTCATTGTTTAAAGTAGATTTAGTCCTCTTAAATTGCTGTGCCCTTGCAGGGCGTCACATGTACTTCTACACTTTCTGTTCCATCTTATGTGATTTGTGATATGCAATAAAGATTTGACTTTGACTAACGATGCCGCCATTACCTTTGGCCTTTGATCTAATAGATGGCGCCACTTTTTGATATTAAAAAAATTTAAGACATAAAAGAAGCGCTGGTGACCTAGCGGTAAGAGCATGCGACTTGCAATCTGAAGGTCGCGGGTTCAAACCCCGGCTCGTACCAATGAGTTTTTCGGAACTTATGTGCGAAGTATCATTTGATATTTACCAGTCGCTTTTCGGTGATGGATTTTAAATTCTCTTTGACTATAGGTACTTTTGACGCATAGTCTGATACGCTAGTTTTGATGTTGACTGTAATACTTTAAATATTTAAAATGGCCCACGTACTTGAAAAATCCTATCGGTGTGAGTGTCGGCCTAAGATATCGACCCCTTTCAACGCCAATTCCATTCTATTCCACTTGGCAACTTTGAGACTAGTGCTAACTTAGTTTTAATAGAGCTATCTATTAACATTTCTATTCGACATTTCCAGGATAAACGGCGTTGAGTGATCAGTCGAACAAATCGTTAACACACAGCAGCGACCCGAAGTGGTTCTAGTGTTCTCTGTCCAAAGCCGTTTCTGTTCAGTCGATGGCGTTGAGTTCGCTAAGGTCTTTTTGCACTTCGTCTCTCCATGGAAATCCAAAGTACGCCCTCCAGACTGCACAATCTGCTCTTTGTGAATCGTTAACATAACATTACCTAATAACTGTAGAGTCTGTTGATAGGTAAATATGTACAGGTCATTTCACGAAAGCTGGCACGAACGGAATGAACGACACTTTTTGACACGTTTAGAATTAATTTATTACTTTAGAATTAAAATTGCTGTGCTCTTACAGGGTCCATGCCACTGTTCTGAAAATTATATTGTAATACCTTTATGTAACAACGTGGAAATGCAATACACAATAAACACTAATTTCAAATCGAGGGAAGACCTTCTAAGACCTTTTTAGCAGCACAGCATCTGGTAGCGGCCCTTACTGACCCAAAAAGAAATACCACTCTGTATATGTACATATATAATATAAACCCAAACTCATTAACCTTTTTAATTATTCCCAACGAACATTAGCTTTAGTGCTCGTAAAAATAAAGCGTAAAAGCCCCGATAAGTTATAAAATGAGATTAAGCTCTAGTGCCGCTAGATGAACCTAGTTATCACTCGGACAAGATAGTGCACTTTGCGGGAGAGTCGAAAATGTTAAATGGATGTCAACGAAACGGAGCTTATTTTAGGTTAAAGCCTGACGCCTGATGGTGTGCAAATCTTGGTGTATTGAGGGCTCGGGCTATAGTCCCCACGCTAGCCCAATGCGGATTGGGGACTTCACATACACCTTTGAATTTCTTCGCAGATGTGTGCAGGTTTCCTCAGGATGTTTTCCTTCACCGAAAAGCTAGTAGTAAATATCAAATGACATTTCGTACATAAGTTCCGAAAAACTCATTGGTACGAGCCAGGATTTGAACCCACGACCTCCGAATTGAAAGTCGGACGTCATATCCACTCGGCTACCACCGCCTAGCATTATAGAAAATGATAAAAAAAAATGCCGCCTAGCATTATAGAAAATGATAAAAAAAATGTCATCAAATCATACAAATACGTAGCTCTTTCAGACAACATATCGAATTCTTACAAAGGGAAAAGAAAAATAAATTTAATAAAGAAATGAGAATATACATTAAATACATCTGGCAGATTACCTGACCTACAAAAAATATTTGATGTGCTTCCTTACCTGAACTGTGTCACCTATACAATGATTTTACATATACACATAATATTATGATTTTAATTGCTACTTGTTTTTACAGTTTCTGGTTTGGACCATGCATGTTTGTCTGTCAAGTAGTCCTCGACTCTGTAATAAGCCTTCAACATTAATGACTTTTTTAAGTAATTCTTAAGAGCTGGCAAGGGTAATCAACTTGTTATAAAAATGAATGCATTGCGCAACGAATGACTTTTGTACTTTACGGACACGAAGCTTTCTGATAGAAAGCTTATTTTTATTTCTAGTGTTATAGTTATGGACATCTGAATTCTTAGTGAAGGAGTCTAGATTCTTAACAACATAAATAATCCTATCATAGATGTATTGGGAAGCTACAGTTAAAATATTAATTACTTTGAAAAATTCTCTTAATGATTCACGTGCTCTTAAGTTATATATAGAGCGAATGACTCTCTTCTCTAAGACAAATATAGTCTGTATGTCTGTATAGCTTTGCCCTAAACCACAATACCATATGACATTACACTATGAAAATAACTATAATAGACAAGGCGAGCTATCTCAACATTGGTCAATTGCCTGATTCTCCTAACAGCGTAAGCGGCCGAACTTAATTTGTTAGCTAGCGTTCTTATATGACGACTCCATTGTAGATTTTTATCGAATGTTAAACCAAGAAACAGTGCTTTATCTACCATCTCTAAGCTTTCATTATTCAAAAGTATCTTAGCCTCGACTGGTTTAACATTCGGCAAGGAAAATCTAATACATTTGGTTTTCTTAGCATTAAGAAGCAAATTGTTAATAGTAAACCAGTTAAGTACATCAACGAGTGTGCTATTAATTACACTGTAATCGGTAGATTTCCGATCAACTTTAAAAAGTAGTGTCGTATCATCAGCAAAAACAACTATTTACTAACAAAATATAACCTTGTGGCAGTCTTAATTGGACTACAGTTCCGCTAGACTGGGTTTTGTTTACAACAACTGTTTGTGTTCTATTGCTAAGATAGGAAGACATAAAGTTTAGGGCATTTTCTGATAGACCATAGTGTTCTAATTTCATAATGAGCGTTCCATGCTCCACGCAATCAAATGTTTTAGAGAAATCACAAAATATGCCAATTGCATTACAAGAATTTTGCCCAAATATTATAAAAATGTTTATAATTATATCTACAGTGTAAATGTAGGAGTAACGACTCAAAACTAGTCAAAAATCGATGAAAACCGCTCAGAAAGACTTATGTATGAAGCTTCCGTTCCGATATAATACATTTTTAAAAAAACCTTATGTATTTTTATATGAAACATTTTTTTGTGGTTGCTGAGACGTTATAATGATCGGCATGATCACCTCACGTAGCATGTAAGGCCTTAGTCGCTCTCACCCGTCGCCCGCGGCGTCTTTATGGTGTGTTCGTGTCCACTGGGTGTGTCACCGTTTGCGGGCGAGAACAGCCGCTCCTGAACATTAAAGAACACACCATACAGATGCCGCGGGCGATAGACCGCTTCTCGTTGCGGGCGGCGGGTGAGAACGACCAAGGCCTAATAGAGGACGAAGTTGAGTAGTGTACCTACTGACTTTTATTTTCAACTGGACTTTCTTCCGTTTTTCTGTGTGCCACTAATCGCCTTACATCAGCTGATCGATGCTTCCGTTCTTACAAGTCGACTCGGAGCCAGGATCGAATTAATCTACGTTCCTCGTTGCATGGCTACTCCACTAAAATAAAGGCCAATTCCTGCTTCCTGTTGTAATGATTGCAATTGAACGACAACTGTCACTTTGCTTGCGTTGCATGCCCGACATGCCTATACCGTTATGCCTAGAAGGAGGAACGCCAAAAAGCCGCTCCCAAACAATCGAAGGTACGCCCTCGTTTTAAAACGGCATGCTTAAATTATAAAAAGTTTTCAATAATTTAAAGCGGCATTAACTTTTACGTCACATATATTCTATGTTTGGTCGTGGTCCTCGCGCCTCCAATGATGATCCCAATGACAGTTCATTTTTATACGGAGCAGTAGGGCTAAGATGGTCGGCTCTTTATCATTTGTCGCCATGCCTGTCACGTTCTAACAAGTATATAAGCGCGAAAGTGACGGGCATAGTGACAAGTGATAAAAATGGAACCATGATGCCACCGCAGTATAAAATGGTCGGCTCTTTATCATTTGTCACTATGCCTGTCACGTTCTAACAAGTATGCAAGCGCGAAAGTGACGGGCATAGTGACAAGTGATAAAAATGGAACCAAGCTGCCACCGCTACTGTTACTTAGAAGTTTTAGACGGCAGCTGCCATCTGCCGAGGCAGTATCAGACAAAGATATACCGGGTGTGGCCTGTAACAGGAGCAAACAATTAAACTGTAGACTGTACCTCAAACTGACCAACATTTGTTCAGTGACTTAAAAAAAACTTATTTGATTTTTAGCACACTTAAGTTTATTCTAACACGCATCGTATTGCGAATTTTGTTATGTTAAGGCGTGACAAGCAACGTCAATTACAATGATGGATCGTGTCATTCACGAAGACGCGTGCCTTGACTTGTAATGTCATGTTATCAAAGATTTGAAATAGAGGTGGATTGTCAAAGAAAACTTTGTAGCCACAGTACATTTACTGCCACAGTTATGGCGGCATCCTTTCGAGCGGTGGTGTCATAACACTCATAACCTTTGGCCTACGCTCTATTAGATGGCGCCATTTTTTGATATCAGTGAAAGAATATGGACAAAGTCAAATGGCGTTCTAAAATGAATTTTTCTTTTATATGGGTCATAAGTCGGAAGGTTGTATGAAGTCTTTATCTACTAAGTTTTATTCAAAGAAGACTCGGGAAAAAATACTTTTAGAATCTTTTTACAAAATTATTGGACCACAAATACACTATCTACCCAATCAAATTTTTTTTGTCAAAACTAATAAGCTTTTGACCTAAATCTAAGAGTAGCCCCCACAGTCTGTTTATGAGATAAGGAGTGAGTCGTTTATCGATAATTTGCCCGAGAATTGTTGCATCATATCACTGCTAGGAAGTGTTTTTACTACTACTATTATGCGGCGATAAGTTAAAATTGCTCATTTTGTAATGTTTCAGTAGGGCTGAGATGGTCGTTTTTTATCACCTGTCATCATGCCTGTCACGTTCTAACAAGTATGTAAGTGCGAAAATGACGCATGACATAACAAGTGACAAAAATACGACCATAATACCACCGCAGGAAAACTAAAAAAGGAATAAAAATCTTCTGCATATTGCACAACTCTCACAAACATTTTAACAAGCCAATGGTTACAAATATGTGTCAAACGTCTCACTTTGTCGATTACGATATACGGACAAGATTTACTTGTATCTTTATACAGTTCATACGAATAACCTGTCGAAGCGTCCTTAAGGTAAGCGACAAAGTGAGACTTTTGCTTGGAAACGACGCTAATATATTTACACGACCTTAATTTGTTGGCTTGCTTGTAAATGTGTTTGTGAATTCGACTGTACTTACATAGGTATATGTTTTAGTAATGGAATTAAAATAACGTTTAGATCATGGGCAAATCATCGCAAAATAAATACAGCGTGCTTTCGAAAGCGCGCTCCTCTAGGGCGCGAGTGTGACGACGCGATGTATGAAAGAGATAAACTAGGTCATGCGTACTAGAGCCCACGCGGATACCGATCCTAACTTTCGACCGAGCTTCCGAGCGGTCCCATGGTGTAATGGTTAGCACTTTGGACTCTGAATCCAACGATCCGAGTTCAAATCTCGGTGGGACCTTTCTTATTACGTCTCTTACTTGGGAGTTTTATGCCGTTTTCGTTTTAATTTTTATTAGTTTATAGTTTTTGTTTCAAAAATTTTAATTGTCGTAAGTCATTCTTTTTAATAACTACAAATATTATAAAGAATATGTGAATTTATTTTTGTTATCTTATTGTGAGCCTTAACTGTTTTGTTTGTTTTAGCCAGGTAATACTTTTGGATTATTATAGGTATTTGTATTATATTTTCTATTATGTTTGGTTTATTACTTATTACATGGTCCACTATATTTTATATGACACCGGCGACCCTTAAGAGGGAAGAATAGCTTTGCGATCCCAAACATCCATTTTTGATCAAATTTCTACTTCGGGTGAAAACGGTTTCCACTAAGTAAATCTTATCAAATCACTTTGCATTTGATGTCGATCGCTTCAGCATAATATATTTTACAGTACACATGGTGCTACTTTGCCGCAATAGTGCGAAATTATCGCCATTTGTTTCGAATTTCCTATTTTTCGCACTTGTATCGTAATGTACTAATAGCTTTCGCTTTAAAAAACATATACATAGTTATAATAAACAAACAAATAAAATGTGATTATAACTTGGTCGAATTAAGCCGTTTGTTTTATAAAAACTAGGTATGTACTTTTCGGATAAGCTTGTTTGTGATGTGACTTTATTTCACTAATTTTTTTTTACTCGCCATTAATTTTCACTAAAAACTGTCCCAAATTGTACAGGTACCTAATATCACTCATGTTCCGAAATGTATTGATCGTTTAAGCTAAATGTGTGAGGTGTAATAAAGAAATAATATATTATTTCTTGGATCGGATTCTTAATCATTTCATCAACATAAATCAGAATCTAATTAAATGAAGAAAGGAATAAAGTGATAGACGATTGATTTAGCGCAATAAGCCCCTATCGACTTATTGGTGAGGCAATTACGGAAGCACTTCAAATCAGGGGGCCTACCGCGAAAACCGAAATTCGCAAATTGCGGAGATCTTTCTCTATTACTCTCATGAAGACGTAATTAGAGTGAAAGAGAAAAATGCCCGCAATTGACGAACTTCGATTTTCGCGGTAGGCCCCCAGGAGTCGGAGAAAAGGGAGTTAAAAATAGTAGTGCGAGCGGGGCGGGGCGACACTGCTGGCGAGTGGCGAGCAAAGACGTCACTCAATTTATTATATATAGAATGCAAGAGTTATACAGGCAACTTTTTACTTACGTGCAATATTTTGTGGTGTGAATATAAAGGTCATACTGAGCAACTTTTACCATGGAACCAATCCCGAAATCGCGAAAAAAATTTTGGCTCTCCCATGGAAAATATCCACCAGCCAAATGTATGACACACACACAACAGTCCATTTTTTTCGTGATTTCGCGGTGGGTCCCATATTAGGAATGGCTCAATATTACCTCTTTTAATTAAAAAAAAACATCCTGTACATTATGTAGTTGAGACCAAATCAGGATTTTTTGCCGAAACGGAAACTGCAATCGAAGGTAACTTGCCGAAACCAAAACTTCGGTCGAACACCACCTAAAATACAGCCTATCTGAAAACCGAAATGAGCCAGAATAACAAAAAATAAGACTAACAACGAAACTTACGAATGAAGAATAGCTGATGAAAGCAGAATAAGTCGAATTTAAGAACTTGACAAAATACGAATAGGACGACCCAGGACGATGTCAAAAAATCGGCCAAGTGCGAGTCGGACTCGCACAGGAAGGGTTCCGTACATACCATTATCTATAAAAACGGTCACCCATCCAAGTAGGTACTGACCCCGCCCGACGTTGCTTAACTTCGGTGATTGGATGAGAATCTCGAGATTCGAAAGAAATATTTATGTTATTCTTTTTTTAGTATTTGTTGTTATAGCGGCAAAAGAAATACATAGGTAATCTGTAGAAATTTCAACTGGCTAACTATCACGGTTCATGACATACAGCCTGGTGATAGATGGACGGACGGACGGACGGGCGGACAGCGGAGTCTCTGTATTAGTCCCGTTTGACCCTTTGGGTACGGAACCCTAAAAATCATCTCAGAAAATTTCAACTATAATAACAGTTAGGTGTGTCACATAAAATCTGTTTATATTGTTTAGATTTGTTTTTTATGTAGTAAGAACAAAGATATGTACTGTGACCCCACCCCTAACACGGCGATTTAGTCACTCCCCAGAAAGAATAGCTGCCATCTTTGCATTTTTATTGGACATTCCCTCGTCTCGCGGATTTGAATAAATACCAGGTAATACTGTTCCCACCCAAACTTAACTGAAGGTACTCCCCCATATTTTCAATTATGGCCATTCATATTATTATCACGATGATGATGATGTGCAGACATCGGATTTTAGGGGGCAAATTTGATGACATGCAGAACTTCAGTTCTTGCAAATATGTATTGGCTCACTGGAAGTTGGTTCCGCAATCGCTGTATATTTAACAGGACCACGTCTGGATAAAAACCGCTTAAATGCTGACATAAAACTTGCTGTACTTATAAGAAATGAATTCCTCGCGTTGTAAGACATGTGAATAAGCACAAATAAACCTTTTGACTCTTCACACCCCTTCGTCGAACAGGTATACAATATAAAGGACCAGCGTTATGGTTGTTTCCCCTAATCCATTTATTGAAGTGATGGGGCTGCTCTGTACAGGAAGACCTAAATTCTTGCAGCACTTCAATGTAACGTAAAGTAATATTTCTGTGATCCTGGATCCAGCAGACATCTCAAGCCCTTGTCCTTGCCGTTACGCCCACTAGCTAGCACCTTAGCATTGGCGAGAATTTTCGTCGAGGGTGATTTAGTCTGTCTCAATGCCGAATGATCACATATGGAGGCACCGTTGTGCCTCACAGATGAACTTGTGCTAGCTTCACTATCATCCTTAGGTGAAGGACGGACTCGTTTCTATTAATTATAGGTTTTGAGTTTTCAATGTGTAACGTTGTATGATGTTTGCCTTGACATTTACCGTTACCATGGTTACCTAGTTGTTACTATGACAGCACGAAAAAATATGAATAAGTGCCTAAAATACACAAACACTTCAATAATTATGTATTGTATTCAACTTGAATACTATCTTAATACAAGTCGAAGGAAAATGAAGTAATTACGAACGTTACGCTTGTATGATACCTTAATACAAGTATAACTTTAGCAATAGGTTAATTATTCCTACAGACGAGCGTATTTTGTAAAATGCTTCCTTTTTCATTCAAGATTACGACGTAACTATTAGTATTTATTCAAAAACTGGTAACGTACTTAAATAATCGTTTCCTAAACTAGCGGCTCCAACAGTTCAAATTTTCATTTTCTCTTTTAAACCTCTTTTTTAATGAGTTTTTTTGGGAGTCTTTTCCAAATTTTGCAGTGAGATGTGGCGTTTCGGTTCTCAATTTTGCTGTAAACAAGAATCATTTGGTACATGAATGACTACAATTTGATTCAACATATCTCGTACGAGGGGCTGGAATGATTAACAATCGAAGATTCATTTGAAAAAACTGATAAAATACCTTCCGAGTTTTCTTCATTTTTTTGGCGAAAACAGTGTTTTATTATATTTTTTTTCCGCAATTTGTACGCATATTTTGCTTTAAAAATAATATTATAGCAAACTGTAACTTTATGTTAACCTATAAAAAAAAAATCATAACTATGGGACCTACATTGCCGTAAATTTATATTTTTTTAAAACACGTATAAATCACGCAGCAGCGACGCCCCGCTCTCAGTCCGCGCGGAGCGCGCTTAGAGGATGGACCTGTGCTCGATTGTCAGGCATTCGTTGCGATCGTAATCAGCTACGGAGTTCCGAGAAGTGCTATATACTGCGATTAGAAAATCTTAATAAAAGTTCATTTTTTACACTATGCTTAACAGACTCTCGCTTATTGATGGATTTTCAGTGGTCCTTTTTTTTATACTACGTCGGTGGCAAACAAGCTTACGGCCCGCCTGATGGTAAGCAGTATCCGTAGCCTATGTACGCCTGCAACTCCAGAGGAGTTACATGCGCGGTGCCGACTCTAACCCCCTCCCGCCCCTCGTTGAGCTCTGGCAACCTTACTCACCGGCAGGAACACAACACTATGAGTAGGGTCTAGTGTTATTTGGCTGCGATTTTCTGAAAAACGCATTTTTACTTGAAATTACGTTAGGGTTTGCATTTGCATTATTATTTTTGACCCGGATGAAGTCCAAGTTCTCATGATGGAGTCAGGAGTTGGTCACCAGAACTCCTAATCTACTCATTATAATCCCATCGTGTTTGGGCTCAAAAGATTTGCCCTGACGAACACCATCGATCTAGATGAGGTCCAGGGTCTCATGATGGAGTCAGGAGTTGGTCACCAGGACTCTTAATCTACTTATCATAACGCCATCGTGTTTGGGCTCAATAGATTTGCCCTGACGAGCACCATCAATCTAGATAAAGTCCAGGGTCTCATGATGGAGTCAGGAGTTGGTCACTAGAACTCCTAATCTACTCATTATAATTCCATCGTGTTTTGGCTCAAAAGATTTGCCCTGACGAGCACCATAGATCTAGATGAGGCCCAGGGTCTCATGATGGAGTCAGGAGTTGGTCACCAGAACTCCTAATCTACTCATCATAACTCCATCGTGTTTGGGCTCAATAGATTTGCCCTGACGAACACCATCGACCTAGATGAGGTCCAGGGTCTCATGATGGAGTCAGGAGTTGGTCACCAGAACTCCTAATCTACTCATCATAACTCCATCGTGTTTGGGCTCAATAGATTTGCCCTGACGAACACCATCGACCTAGATGAGGTCCAGGGTCTCATGATGGAGTCAGGAGTTGGTCACCAGAACTCCTAATCTACTGATCATAACTCCATCGTGTTTGGGCTCAATAGATTTGCCCTGATGAACACCATCGATCTAGATGAGGTCCAGGGTCTCATGATGGAGTCAGGAGTTGGTCACCAGAACTCCTAAACTACTCATCATAACCTCATCGTGTTTGGGCTCAATAGATTTGCCCTGACGAGCATCATCAATCTAGATAAAGTCCAGGGTCTCATGATGGAGTCAGGAGTTGGTCACTAGAACTCCTAATCTACTCATTATAATTCCAACGTGTTTGGGCTCATGAGATTTGCCATGACGAGCACCATCGACCTAGATGAGGTCCAGGGTCTCATGATGGAGTCAGGAGTTGGTCACCAGAACTCCTAATCTACTCATCATAACTCCATCGTGTTTGGGCTCAATAGAGTTGCCCTGACGAGCACCATCAATCTAGATCAGGTCCAGGGTCTCATGATGGACTCAGGAGTTGGTCACCAGAACTCCTAGTCTATTCATCATAACTCCATCGTGTTTGGGCTCAAAAGATTTGCCCTGACGAGTACCATCGATCTAGATTAAGTCGAGGGTCTCATGATGGACTCAGGAGTTGGTCACCAGAACTCCTAATCTATTCATCATAATGGTAATTTGATGGTGCTTGTCGGGGTAAATCTATTGAGCCCAAACACGATGGAGTTATGATAAATAGATTACGAGTTCTGGTGACCAACTCCTGAGTCCATCAGGAGACCCTGGACTTCATCTAGATCGATGGTACTCGTCAGGGCAAATCTTTTGAGCCCAAACACGATGGAATTATAATGAGTAGATTAGGAGTTCTAGTGACCAACTCATGACTCCATCATGAGACCCTGAACATCATCTAGATTGATGGTGCTCGTGAGGGCAAATCTATTGAGCCCAAACACGATGGAGTTATGATGAGTAGATTAGGAATTATGGTGACCAACTCCTGACTCCATCATGAGACCCTGGACTTCATCTAGATCGATGGTACTCGTCAGGGCAAATCTTTTGAGCCCAAACACCATGGAATTATAATGAGTAGATTAGGAGTTCTAGTGACCTACTCCTGACTCCATCATGAGACCCTGGACTTCATCTAGATTGATGGTGCTCATCAGGGTAAATCTATTGAGCCCAAACTCGATAGAGTTATGATGAGTAGATTAGGAGTTCTGGGGAGTTCTGGTGACCAACTCCTGACTCCGTCATGAGACCCTGGACCTCATCTAGATCGATGGTGTTCGTCAGGGCAAATCTTTTGAGCCCAAGCACGATGGAATTATAATGAGTAGATTAGGAGTTCTGGTGACCAACTCCTGACTCCATCATAAGAACCTGGATGGACTTCATTCGGGTCATAAATAATAATACAAACCCTAACGCGATTTCAAATAACACTGAAACTCTATAGCACTAATGTGCGCAAACGATTGGCATCTTGACTAGGCAGCATGGGTGCGTAGCCACCATGCCAATCGATACGACAACGAAACACTATCTGTCTCTCTCTCGTACTAATATGCACAAACGATTGGCATCTTGGCTGGGCAGCATGGGTGCGTAGCCAACATGCCAAACGTTTACGATACGACAAGGAAACACTATCTGTCTCTCTATCGCACTAATATGCGCAATCGATTGGCTTCTTGGCTAGGTATCATGGGTGCGTAGCCAACATGCCAATCGTTTACGATACGACAACGAAACACTACTGTCTCTCTATCGCACTAATATACGCAAACGATTGGTATTTTGGCTAGGCACCAAGCAAGTGTGTGGCCAACATGCCAATCGTTTACGATACGACAACGAAACACTATCTGTCTCTCTATCGCACTAATATACTTTATTTATACCTGCAGTCATTTACTAACTTCTTCATTTTCCATTGGTGTGAAAGAGACAGAATAAAGAGCAAGGGTTATAGTACACTCTGTAGTCTGTACACTTAGTAGTAGTGTACATAAAAAAAACTACTGTGCATATAAAATAAAATAAAGAGTGCCCATATGATATCATATAACACTAAAATTAATGTTGCTTGAAATTATATTGAAAACTATCAAGATTATTCTAGTCTGCATTGAAACGCGCGTCGCGTTGCCGGCGCTCGCGTACCGAGCGCCAACGCCATCTATCGAGCGTTATTTCGTGAAATCGGAGAACGCTCCAAGGATTAAGGGCTCTTATACTTTACCCGTAGTTTTCAGTTTATTTTAATGTATTTTATAACTTAAAATACATAAAAATTATATAACGAACATTGCATGCAAAAATGTCCTGTGAAAATTATGACACAATATGACAGTTACAAATTACAAAATATTATTTGTAACGCATCCATTTATGAATAATGTAGCGCGATGAATAATTCCACACGCTACGCGTAAACAAAATAACAGACAATAACAATAACTTACTATACTGACTGTACCTTTGGATAAATTAATTACCTACGGGAACATTTTGATACAGAATTAAGAAACCGCGATTCAGTGTGCAACAAGGATGAAAAATAGAATTTTAAAGGTAAATTTGGAATCCGGTTCATAGACCAAAAATGTAGATGCGGAATAACTTACCGAAATAATTATACTGGTTCTGATTCTGGTTTACTCCTTGTTAAGCGTCCACAGAGCGGCGGCACCTTGTATATTGATGTGCTTGAATTATATGGATCCCACTTTCTTTTATATATTTATTGTAGTGCATGCAATATCGTAATTTGTGGATTTTTCTCTTCATGCATTGAAATGTGTCATGTAAATATACTTCTTTTTCCACCAAACAATTGAAGACGTGAGTGGATGAACGTGCTTCATACACGTTCAAAATTCTTTAATGAAGTAAATCAATTCAGAGACGGAAACGCACTCACAACCCCTCTGGTGTTGCAGGTGTCCACGGGCGGTCGTAATCGCTTACCATCAGATGATTCGTCTGCTTGTTTCCCTCTTAGCAATGAAGTGAAGCACCGAGCTGCGGTCATTCGTCGTTTGCCCGGCACTACGCGCCCGAATGTCATCAGAGCGTCCACATTCACTGGCTAGATCTTCGCTTTTACCAACTTCAGAATCGTGATCATTGTGCCCTCGGAGCCCCATTGGTCACGAAATAATTATACTGGTTCTGATTCTGGTTTACTCCTTGTTAAGCGTCCACAGAGCGGCGGCACTTTGTATATTGATGTGCTTGAATTATATGGATCCCACTTTCTTTTATATATTTATTGTAGTGCATGCAATATCGTAATTTGTGGATTTTTCTCTTCATGCATTGAAATGTGTCATGGACATATACTTCTTTTTCCGCCTTGCCGTTTATTTGAAAACCCGACAAGGAGGTCGGATATAGATAATAAAAAAGGTTATTTTCCTCGTCTTTCGTCTTGAACATGAATGGGATTTTTGAAACTTCACTTCATCATAATTTTATTTTATTTATATACTTTATCACCAGTCAAAATAATCCTTACGATATATGGTTACAAACGAAGCTGGGCACAAATTTTGAGAAAAAGTATCGATAATTTAATTTATCGATATAGGAACTCCTGTCATTAAACCTCCCTCTATCCGCCTTCTAGAATACGATGTCTGTTGATCTGAATTGCCGCCGACACGTGCATGAAATATCGGGAACTCGCAACAAAAAATCTACATACGAGTATTTACATAGTAAATACCCTGTTTTATGAAGAGCGAGCAGGACACGGCCATATAAGTACACAGCGTTGTCTCACTCAAACACCGGAGCTGACACGTGATAACCGCGTAAGTGCAACCATAATACCGGAAACACAAACTCCCTCAAAATATGCCAAGCTTTTCCATTAAAGCAAGCTACTTGTAAATGGAGTTTGGAGAGGTTCCCAAAAAGCTTTTTTCAATAACGGCCAGAGGGTCCATAAATTAAGGTGATATCGGAGTCAATTCCGGCACTCTCGTCATTAAACTTTTAAATCCAGCGTATTTAAGGTCAAAACAGGCTGACGACGAAGATATTGAGTTTTAGAAGGCGGTAACAGGTCTACCGTCACAGCTCAAGAAAATGAATAAAATCAGGAGAAAAATTTGTGTAGTGTGAAAATGGGTATAGTTTGGTCTCCAGATAAACATACTAAAACTCCTCGAGGGTTGTGCTGAGGGTGTAGGAGGGGGAGGGGGGCGGGTTTGAAGGTACTTTATTCAGATGTTTGCTCATATCTCGAATATCTTTACTAATACCATTATTATAATTACTTCCGACAAAAGTTTTACCATAACATTCTCTACAAATTTATTATTACTCTACGATTTATGTTTATTTTTACTCTACGACCAATACTTTAGGAGCTACAGATAGTTAAAGTTAACAAAGAGAGAAAAATAGACGATTTAAGCATACGTCGGCTTTTCGTAATTGTTCATCATAACTCAAATTTTTGTTTAGAATAAGCAAGCTTCTACAGACTTTTTCTTTCAGAGCGATTATTTCCGAAAATATTAAGTTTTATCAAAAAATGGTTTACGAAAACCATTTTATCTAACGACACCCACAATATAGGGTTGAACCGAAAAAAAAATCATTCCCACTTTTGGTGTAGGGGAGCCACCCTAAAAATATATTTTTCTTCTAGTTTTTATTTTACGACTTTGTTGGGGTAGCTGATTTATATATTCTTGCTAAATTTCATTTTCCCAACATGAAGTGTCGCCTGCGGTAATTCCGAACCAATACCACCTTCAAACCTTCAAGAAAATAGCGTACTTCCATCTTAAAAGCCCGCAACGCACTGTGGTGTTGCAGGTGTCTATGGGCAACGGCAAAGGCTCGGAAACCGGTTAAATTTATAAACCGTTATCATGTACTAGACGAAAAATCTTTTAATTTTGGTTTTCCTCGGAAAACCCTTATTTTTTAAACGGTTTTATGAGACCTGAGGGCCTACCGCGAACCACGTTCGACGTCTTGCCTCTCTGTCGCACTTTTAAATTCATACGTAAGTGTGACAGGGAGGCAACACGTCGAACGTTGTTCGCGGTAGACCCTCAGTTCTTGTCAAATTAACGGGTTTGGAGCAATAAAAACCGGTTTGTTCCTATGTCGGGGTCTATGTTTACGTGGCACACCAACAGGCCGGCCGGCCGTTTCGTCGCTCGTCGATTAAACGGTCTTTTTTAGGTTACAGTAAAGTTCTTAAAACGTTCGCGTTCTTATAAAAGTTCACAGGAAAATCGAAATAAACCGGTATTTTATAAACCGGTTCCGAGCCTTGGCGACCTCAGGCGATCAGTCTGCTCATTTGCCTCTTATATCATAAAAAAAGGAAATTTAAGCCTAGTTATTAGTTATTAGTGATGTACTCGTACATACTTATAATTATATTAAGTATTTAATTTTCAATAAAAATTGTATATATTTTCATGATTTCTCTGAAAATACCCATTTTTCTCTTTTATACCTACCGAATTTAAATCCTGGTATCATTTTCTGACTTTACATTTCACGTAATTAGTTAAGTGTCGGCCCCCAATATCAAATGCGATATTATTAAATTGAATAAAGTAATTGACCCCTCAAAAGGAAATCTCGTCTGCTGGCATGCGATATTAATAAGTTATTTAACAAAACTCTCATCTCTCACAGTGTTCTTGATACAAAATCCACTCAATGGCATAGCTGTTACAGTTCAAATTTGAATGAAAATTGAAGCTCCATTAGATTTAATTGAAGGTGATTCGATTCGTGGAAACGTACCGTATAACGGCGATGTTAAAAATAACTTTTATCGCATACGTAGCTACAGTGCATCCAGTATATTGTGAATTCGTGATTTATATTATACTTAGGTTTACCAATTCATTCCATCCTCGCAATAGTCCAATACATTTAGATACAAGTGTGCTAAGTAGGTCATTACACACGAGGCGATATTGTGCGCGCGAGCTGGAAGTGACCGCGCAATAAGAAAGCCGATGTGCGTAGTGAATGACCAACGCACGCGATGAGTGGAAGTACATTAGAACACAAGTGCGAAAACTAGGAAATTCGCAACTAGTGGCGATAAATTCAAACACCCCCGAAGGGAGTGTTTTAAATCGACACGAGTTGTGAATTATCTAGTAGCACATATATCGTATAATGTTTTACAGTAGATATGTCCCTTTAAATTTTCGACATAGTTACGTAATGTGCTAATTATCGCACTAGTGCAGCGGTAAAGTAGCACCATATGTACTGTAAAATCATTCCCTGCCTGCTGGGCGCTGCATCCCTGGGGCACAGGGTGCTGGCGAGTCCTAACCGCATCCTGCTCATGATTGTAGACAGTGTTGACGGTCTATTTGAACAACTGCTGCATTGCGTCATGTGCTCATGTGCGCAGAAATAAACGATGAAATTGTACATACATAACAAACATAATTATATGCTATATGGCAAGAAGTTACGAATTGGTTGAAGGCTTGGCTGCTTGATGCTCATTTGTATCATGTTCTTAAATTTAAAAATGTAATATACATATATTCATAAGTAAACTAGTTTTAGTCCCCAGTCCCAAGTAATGGTCATGCCTGAGATGAGGGCATTTCAAAGGCAATAATATATATTATATTTATTTTATTTAAAATTGAAATCAGGCAATAATCCCATATTACAAATACCTTATAGACTAACATACATATGCATTTTTAAAACATTAAACTAAACATTAACCCCCTTATTCATAAACGTGTACTAAAGTTACGATCCCGCTAATCATCGTTTGTCCCTTTCCGACGTATTGGTATGATGGAGAGGAACAAACGATGATTAGCGGCATCGTAACTTTAGTACACGTTTATGAATAAGGGCGTTAATATTTAGGCGACAAAACGAAAGGCTCCGTTGAATCGACTGTTCTTGTGTCTGATTCGGCAGTTTGCCCCGGAACCTCCGAAACACGACATCCTTCGGCCAGAAGTTGGCGTACTCCATGGTCCCGAAAGAATTGAAGTGTATGTAGTGGCGCGATCGAAGATGAAACAACTTCCCGGTGTGTAACCGGTAACCGGTCTTCTAGTCTACTTACATACCCCACCAATTCAGCAGTCGTATTTTTAGAAGCTTTTATTTAGCTTCACCTGTCCCGCTGTCTGTCTGTGATCAAATCTTGCAAATTAAATTTGACCCACTTCCCAGTTTCCGATGAAGCTGAAAATGGGCATACTTAATATGTAAGTTGCGTGAAAATGCAATATTATGGTACTATTGAGCTGATCTGATGATGGAAACAGGATATGACCATGGGAACTCTGTGATAAAACAACGCAACCTAATTGTGTTTAGAGTTTTTAGAATTGTCTCGATAAGTATTAGTTGCCTGTGGAAAGAAGGGTAGTACTACAGTCAGCGCTGAAAGCTTTTACCATTTTTTTTTGCCGAAAACTTATTAAAGTTCGCATCCCGCTTCAGGGGTCACAATAATACTGTTTATTGGAGGCAATGGGCTTGGTAAAGGAGAATAATATCAGGCCAGGAATGAGTTCAAAGGCAGGCAATAACAATAACGGACTCGATAAAAGCAAAGAGACCAATTCAATTATACTTGAAAATACGGGCGGCCAGATTCAAAAAGTTTTCGTACCGAGGATTTTAACTAGAGCAGTATTCGACATCTCGGCATACTGATTTTAATAGGGAACTGGACGATCTCTATACATGCGTATGCCCCATTTTCCTCGCTGGGTATTAATGTTATGTAAAATATTTTTATAGAGATTATTGTAGGTATAATAAATACTGCTGTGCTTCTTCGTTTTACTTTTTTTGATTTTTATTATTATAATAAGAGTTAGCTATAAGGAGGGCTAGAGTTTCCATAGACATTTTTAAAAGCTCCTTAACTCTTATGTCAATTTAAAAATTTAAAAATGTAAATGAACTGACATATTAGCTGAAATTAGTACCTGCACATCCCATCACACTGCCTAAAAATATATATAATGTTAGCATCCAGGGAGGAAAATGGGGACACGACTCGAGTTCGTATCAAACTTCGATGGAAACCATATCCAATTGCTAAACCCGGTACGAAGAGGGAATAAAATTGTATGGTTTGCGGAGTACGATATAATACCGGTTACTATCGGGTCGCGGAGACGCTCGGTCTCCGTCTTCATACGTGAAAGTGATAGCATTACTTTCTCGTTCTATCTTACTTCGATATTGTCAATTTAACCGGTTAATTTCGTTCCACAATAACGAAAGACGAATGAATTTGACGTAAACCGGTATCCCAATAGAACAGGTCTTTAACCGGTAACCGCAAACGGAAACGAATTCCTTTTTGTTTCCTCTTCTTCTTCCTCCTGCCCTTATCCCACGTTATGTGGGGTCGGCACAACATGTTCTTCTCTTCCATTCTCCTCTATCTTTCGTCACCTCAGCACTCACTCCTTTCTTTCTCATATCCTCTTTCACACAATCCATCCATCGTTTTTTGGGTCTACCATCCGCTCTCCGTCCATCAACATTCATTCCTAACATTCTTTTTCCTATATGGCATTCATCCCTCCTCATTAAATGCCCATACCACGCTAACCTACCACTCCTTATCTTCTCCGCTACCGGTGCTACTTTCAAACTTCCCCTTATATACTCATTCTTAATCCGATCCTTTCTCGTCACTCCACACATCCATCTCAACATTCTCATTCCGCTGCGTGCACTCTTCTTTCATCCGTCACTTTCGTCGCCCAGCATTCTGATCCATACATTACAACAGGTCTCACGATCGTCCTGTAGATTTTCCCCTTAAGTTTAAGGGGCATTCGTGGATCGCAAGTTGTTCCAGAGACCTGTCGCCATTTCATCCATCCCGCATTTATTCTATATTTCACGTCACGGTCGATGTTGCCGTCACTTTGGATCAATGACCCAAGGTACCGGAAATCGGAGCAGACTGGTAGGGATACACCGTCTAAGGCAATATGGGAAAAACTGGATAAACCACCGAAATCGCAGAACATATGCTCCGTTTTGGTTCTGCTTATTTTCAGTCCCACACTTTCCAGCTTTTCTTGCCATTTTCCCAGTCAATGAACGAAATTGGTTCGAAAAATAAAATAGTCTCCGAGCCCTACTGCATACCCATTTATTAAATGTGATAATATCCCGGCGAACTTAGTCTCTTGAGTTCAGTTAAACTAAGTTAAAGCATTTGGCAATTTTCATGATTCTGGTATGGCGAAGTCACGATTCGGAAGAAACAATATCAAATAGGTCCGCTGTTGTGCTAAATAAATTTCGTTCAATTTTTTGTCGACATTTGAATAAACGGCCTTTTGTCCTAAATCTACAAAAATAAGGAAAATAAATTAGTTATTTTGTCGCTACAATTCAAGCTTAAATAGCACAGAAAATGTTCTCCAACTTAAATCGAAATGGGTCAAACACATTTTAGACAAAGGTCACTTCTGTGTACAACTGTACAATAAGTACATTAAAAGTTAACGCATCTGGTACATAACCTATATTATATCCTGTTTCTTTTATTTGAGACTGAAAAAGTACTGAAAGTACTGAAAAAAATATCTGCCTGTAAAGGTGTAGCGTAAAGTTATATTTTCGGTTTAAAGACATTTTATTCTCATAAGAACAGAACAGTTCGCTTATATGAGATTACAATAAATTAACATTATGTAACATATTCCAACACATCTTAGTAAATATTATTATATATATATTCTTTCAGCTTAGTTTAAACATTGTCTCTGAATGACTTTCTTTAACATCTTTTTAGGTAGGTTGTTATACATTTGTGCACCTTCAAATAAAATGGTTTTTTTTTTCCATAATTAGTTCTATGTCTAAATAATTTTATTTTATTAGTATTTCTTAAATTATGTCTAAATTTTCGTTTTGTTAATAGTAACTGAGAGTGTATATTCTGTGTAAGTAACTTATCGATGAGTATGCAAGTACAGTATGTGTATAGTTGTTTTAGATTAAATAGTTTTGTTTTAGTATAAAGTGACTTTGATTTCGTGAGCTGAGGATATTGAAATAGAGTTCTTACTAGTTTATTTTGTGATCTCTGCAGAAATTGAAGATTTGTCTTAGCTGCGCATTTTTGCTTTAGATTTCATTAAATTTGCTATGTTCACAGGGAAAACGCGAACGAGATAAGCAAAATATGATGTGGTAACCAGAATTTTCCACGTATTTATAATGAATGAAGGTAATGAAGATATCAACTAACACAACCAACACAACGTAGTGAACAAAATATCATATACACTACCTGCGAACAAAACTTAGTATTTTTACACGCTATCACAATTAATGAATAGAATCAGGCGCACTTGTATAATGGCCTCTCTAAACGTCACCGATAATCGAATGCGATTTGCAATACATGCGGAATTTGGTCGATCGAATGTATGTTGTTCCTGCTTAGCCGGCAATTATCTGAAATCGCATGCCATTTGTTGCACCGTTTGCAGAAACCTTAACGTAACGAGAAAATAAGACTTTATAACGAATGTAAGAACGTTTTAATAACTTAGACGTGCTTTAATGCCCATTGCAGTTGAGCTATATTTTCTAATTTAAAACGTCATAAGCGACACTAATGGCACTCCCACATTGGCAGTTATATAAGGTTAGATAACATGGTGTCACAGGAACAACATGATAGTGATATTTTTATATTATGTTGTATTTGTATACCTACGGCAAAATATCTTAAGTTACACAGGTATATTTTCCTTTCTCAGTGCACAAAAGAGCCTATAAAAAAAATAGCATTTTTCATTAGGTACGTCATTACAATAGTATTAACTACCTATAACGTAACGTAACGAGAATTTACATAGTAGAATGCAAAATTACGACTTTATAACGAATGAAAGAACGACTTTTTTATAACTTAAGACTCGCTTTAATGCCCATAGTAGTTGCGCAATATTTTCCAATTTAAAACGTCATAAGCAACACTAACTTTAGTGTAATAAGATTCTTTTTTGCCGTCCGGTATTTTTTATATCTCTGGTAAAACGCCTTAAGCGACCCAGGCGCTTAATGGACATAAGATATTTTGCGCAAAAATATTCTTTAGTATTTTTCCTTCCACAGTGTAATCAGCAAGTTCTAGCAAACAGTGCAGGTTAAATAACTGAAATTAACAATTCAATTTGCACGTGTTTTAATAAACCCCACTTTTAACGGGGTTGAAACAACAGTATTGTGCGTGAACAATGGATTGCGAGGCTTTCTGTGGCTGCGGTTTGCATTGGACTTGATTGTTGCCTGTTTTGTAGTTAAATTAAATGTGGAAACCGTATTTGGTGCGTGTTTTTTGTGAAAATGCTTTTGTAAGTACGCTATTGTAATCATGTAATGTGGCCTTTAATAATTTAAATACGAGTAATTTACGTTAGACTTATATCACCAACACGTCGCGGACACGCCAGAGTCAGACCAAGCTAAGTTGGCAGCGATTTTGGTATGCCATGGTAAGTAAACGTCCAAATTTCATAGAAATTTGACGTATCAAATAACACTTGTATCGTCTGGGCTATCAAAATCGCTGCCAACTTATCCTTGGCCTGACTTTAAATATATTTAAAAAATTTCAACAAAATCAGACAAATTAATTTGAATATACACTTTATTATATAGTCTAAATAACTGTTAGTCACGTTTTTTTTAATGTGCTACTTTTTGGAGTTCCGTACTTCGTGATACCTACTGCTGATTACCAGATTAATAATATAAAAATAAAAACTTATATCGTATTTATTAGCGTCACTAAATAAATCAAATATAAAATCAATTTCTGCAATACTAACCAATGCTAATATTAGTTTGCATAATCACATTTTTTTTTATTTAAAAGACGTGAAAACAATTTCGTTGCTTAGGTTTTTTTTTATATGGTTTTTTTTATTTATTTATATTTTTATTAATTTGCCAGTGTCATGTCAATTTGTGTTAACAATCAACAAAAATTTCGGAACGCGAATTCTTACCAGAGCTACATAACAATTGCTAATCCAAATGAATACTCCGCTACGCCTTACACTTTAAAATGGATTAGAAACTATAATTACTATAATTTAATCTATATTTCTTATGAAATCTCACAAAAAACGAAATTAAAATTTAACAAACGACCGCCCGCTATTGACACTCTACCGCCAACCTAGGGTTTTTTTATTACCCTATCCTGTGTTCATAATCGATTACTTTAATTTTAATAAGTTGCCACAAAAAAATATCGCGAAAATACAACTTTTTTTAAATAAATGTAATATAAACAAACGCGATTCACCACCGAGGTTCAAATGAGTAAAATAACCTGTAACGTCTCAATATATACGCCCGTCCACCCTAGTCAGTTGAGCTGTCACACTCATTCTACCATGACAACACAAATCGAACTTTAAGCGGACCGCACAAGGTTTAATTTGGAAGGGATATGGGGTTTTGGTCATTAAAATATATGTCAGACGCAGGATTTTACGGTTTGTGCCCGTGGGAAAAAATACGTGAGAATTCTGTCGGTGGTAGTTAGCGGTTTTATGTTATTAGGGTGGTGTTTAGACTGTGTAGGTAAATACTAAATATAGTAGTATATAGGTGGGTATTTGACTTTATTTCAAAAAATATATTTCATACCATGCACGTAATAAAGCACCACAACATTCATAGATAAACTTAGACAGCAGTTAATTTTAGACACTATTTCTATTTTATAATTCGTATAGAACTATAAAGAGTAGCTAACTTGACCGTGACGTCATTTGCTAGTGTTTCATATAAATTCCATGATGGCAAATTGTTTTGATAGTTCGAACTGATTTGACAAGTAGTCAAATACCCTATTGGTCAATAATTACCAAATAGAAAAATGTGACTTGCAAAATGCTCTGAATTATAGTATAGTGTCGTTTACATATCATTGTACCGCAATATTAGATAACATAATATTTCACTAGCAATTTGAAAGAAAAAGTTTGTTTAGCAATACTTTTTAGGTTAGAAAAATTCTAATCTTAATAAAACAGGGTATAGTAGGTTAGCAGGCATAAGGTACAGGCACCTAAGTATTAATGTAAATTTTGAAGCACCTAAGGATAAATCTCTTACCGCATATTAAAGTGAAATTTTAACTAATTTGTTAGAAATAATGGCAGCCATTTAATCTTCAGGGTTTTATTTAATCTCGTTTAATTAAAATGTAAATTGCTCTCTACTTACGGCGGCGAAATGGGACCGTGGAAGCAATTACGCTTAGTAAACTAACAATAATAAATTCTATAATATACTGAATCTTGTTACTTAAGTTTTGAATAGGATCAACTAAGTGTTGAACTGCCGACAAAGTTGGCAAGGGTGTTAACGAAACAAAACAAAACATGGCAGGCAATAAAAATAATCTTCATCACACTTGCTCGAAAAAGATTTTATTTCATGCAGGTGTACTAAAGGACAAATGCCTATATTATTCCCGCGGTAGCTATAATTATAGATTGTAAATAAAAGCTATAACTTCCCTATAACTCCCAGGGAGTTAAAGCTATAACTCTCTCGGGAGTTAGGTATAGCTTTTTTTTGGCACTCATTCATACGAAACATGTAGGTTTACTTTTAAAATACTGACGTTTTTAATTTTATATTTTTGTTTATGTTTAAAAAGATTTAATTTGATAAATTGAATAGGCGTTTATAAGTATATTTACACAATTTTCAATCGTAGCTGAATGCCAAATAGGTCTGTGCCTTCAATGCCTAACCTATTAAACAATGACAACATGGCGGACGAATGTTTGAAATATCACCGTATTTAAGAATTATTTAGCTTATAATTTAGTGTTTTTTTGCAAGTGTGATGTAAAAACATTGTGTGTAACTCCGGAGGTAAGAATATTGCAAGCTCGGGTTTTTAATTCCCTCCAGCCTGCGGCTGTCTGGAATTATCACCCTCGTGTCCAATATTTCACTTACCTTTCTCGTTGCACAAGGTATTAATGCCTTACGTAAACCTTTTCTTGACTACTAAAAGAAATTCAAAAAATGAATAAAAATATCTTCATTACAAGATTTTTGCTATATTAATAGCAAAAAATATTATCTTCAAAATCGCATTAAAATGTTTCTATTGTTACGTTCAATAAATATAATGACATGACCATAAAAGCAAAGGGTACATTCCACACAACATACCATAATAATTAAAAGCCAATAAAAATTCCCCCAAATGAAATTCCACTTCAACGCTTAATACGTATTACCATAATGACAGGCGGGCAATTGGAGGACTCGCGCGCACCGCGGCACGCGCCTCGCCACTCAGATATTTGCTATACACACTTTAGTGCCAGTATTTTAACTTACCTGTACAGTATCTCGTTCTTAGTTTTGGGTTATCCAATTAACAGGGTACTTAAGAATACAAAGCATTTCTTAGGTTTACCGCAAAATACTGTAGTAAAAAGTCGTTATCTTGAAGGTCCAATAGTCATCTTGATTGGAATAAATTACAAGTATAATAATGGATAAACCTAACAATTGGCTACATGACAGTTTTTTGTAAATAATGTCAATCGATCTTGATTTTCCTGAGGATCAAATGTCTATATAGGACTCATGGCATTTAAGCAACACAAATATCAGAAATGAGAGTAAAAGTCTGACGCTCGCTGATCGCGATTGAAACGCCTCTAACAAAATGATATTGTAATGCGACGTCACATTACATTAGTGACATTAGTCTGTCATAAATGTATGGGATATCAAGAAAATTGCTATTTTGACCCTGAACTATTGCGTTTATGTAGTTGTCATATAATTTTTTTGTCAATAAAATGTAAGGAATCGTATGGTCAATTTTTTTTCTTTTTGAAAGTAAAAAAAAATTAAATTCCACTTTTTATAAATATAATATTCAACATGTGTCAAGTACCCAATTGGTTGTAGATATTTTTTTAATAGATAAACTGAATTGGATTGGCCGAAAGGAAAAACGAAACATTATATCTTGTCAGTATATATTGGAACCAACACATATTTTAAAGCTTATACGTTCGTCTGTTAAATTATATATTTTAATTATGTTTGGAGGCGGTTTTGGCTATTTAAATTGCAGATGAAGATTGTAATAAACTTTTTTTAAGTAGGTATTCATATAACAACCTATCTGGAAAAAAGTTATATCCGTTATATGGTGTAATATTTTCTAATTTTACTATTTAAAGTACCTAAGTAATACAAAATTGATTGGTACAATCAATTCTGTATTGCTGTTAAAATATTACTAATTAAAAAAAATCTATTTTTTTGTCTAAGAATTATTATATACTTTATAAAGCGCTATTTATCGGACTCAAATAAAGATAAAAAGGATCTAGTGGGAAACTGACAAAACATTTAGGATTTTTTGTAATAAATCGAAACACTGTGGATTTAAAATTAAACACGTTAAATCAAAATACTGTATTCAATACACCGTTCAACTCCCAGTTCCCACACAAAATATCTGTTCCCTCGTAACAGTCGTAACCCTTCGTACTTGGTATCTTGTCGATTGACACGTTGGTTTGAGCTTAAATATTTACGGCGACAAGGTTGCAAGATAATTTTTTTTTAGTTACAAGGACGTGGGAAGTGTTTTATTAGGTATGTTTGTTTTATTAAGGAAGCCATCGGGTTTAGAAGGATTTTTAAAGGTTTATAAATACATATTTGTATTTAATACGTTTATAAAGAAAATATATTTTTATGAAAAGTATGAAACTCGAATTGTTAATTTAAATCAGCACCTACACACAATGAACTCTGGAGTATATTAAGGTATATATAGTTAAGAATTTGAGTTAAAAATAGGTATGTGGAGTTTTATTAGTAGGTACCTAAATGAATTTAAGTAATTTTATTTGTAACAAAAATCACAAACAAAGAATTGATTTTATCATTTATATAACAAGTAAATTAATTAAGTGCTTACAATATTTTTAAATAAATACCTATCCTATAGGTACACTAATTTCTATTTTACAAAACCCTTACTCTCCCCCATCCAGCAGTTGCATAAAAACTGAAGTACGTTAAATTTGCACAAACATCCTAACCGCTTTAAACTAAAAAAAAAAACACTGCATTACTTCCCATCCATGATGCGTGTGAAATTCCGTTACCGGGTGAAGGTTGAACCATTTCAACCATTTTTTCTGACCCCGTCATTAAAAACGATACATGTTCACGCCACAGCGCTATAGAAAAATGAGTCATATTCTAAGAGCAAACAGTTTATTTTCAAATGTTATTGGAAACTTGTTACGGTCTTTTTTGAGTGGGGGGGATTTTTTTGTAGGGGTCAAGTTCTCACTCCCATGGATCGTGGGATGCGCCGCCATGGGAAAATATCGTGTTTGCTTGGGATATCTGCGATTTGAGTTTGGTAAATATGGGTTATTGAATTTAAATATGCATTTGGGTTATCTACATGTACATTAAGTTACGGATTTCAAAATAAGGTTAGGGTCATTCAGTAATCGCTAGGAAATAATATATACCCACTGTGATAAAAGAGCATGTTACCGTGTTACCACCTGTCTTGTTTACTAGGTCAGGCCGTATGAGTTATCCACCAACTTGGATCGAAAATCTATTTGAGATGTTGATAAATTAACTGAATTTGTATTTTAATAAATGGCATTTGGCCTTTTATATAAAGTATGTGTGTGTGTGTATGTCTGGGACTTGGTCAATTTCTAATAATGTCAAAAAAATCCACTTGACTCCAGAATACGATAATCGACAAAAAAATGTCATAGTTGAACCTGCTTACCAAATTTCACGAGAATCGGTTGAAAAATGTGACCTATAGACGAAAAAATCCGGAAATACAAAAGATTTTTTTACCGGTTTCATTACCCAAGCTGTAAAGCAGACCTTCACTTTCGCTCGGTCAAAAAAATGGTCGACATATGCAAAGAAAACTGCTATGATCATGTTCAAATAATTATTTTTTGGCGTATATTCTTAGGCAAGGTCAAGAGCACCCTAAACCGGTAAGCGTGTTTGAGGAATGTTATGAAAGCGAAGGCAGCGAAAGAGGTATGTCAGGATCGTTAGCAAGTGGAAATCCGTGGTCTCTGCCTACCTCTCCGGGAAATAGGCGTGATTATTATGTATGTATGTAATGTATGTTATATTATTATTATTATACTGTTTAATATTCTTAGTTTATATCAATTCTTAGGATCGCAACAATTTAATAAATAATATTTCTTACGATATTACTAAAAAAGATGCCCTGGTACTTGCAAAGGGATTCAAATTCGTTGTGTATTTAACTATTTATAATAGTATAGGTATAATATGAATTGTATAAACGAATTAAGACATCCTTTGTTACAAAGGTACCCTCGGCACGTGCCGTTATAGTCTCTTCCCGTGTGTATTGTACCCGGGAACCGAACCCGCTTCCCACAGGAAACGTAACCGACAATCTAGTTCACACGGACAATTGCGATATGTATACAGCGTGTAAGTAATTGGATACGTAATTCGAAAACATATTTCTGACTCGTGTAATTGATCGTTATAAAATGTATTTATCAATATTAGGTGTGCGAAAACTCTTCAAAGCTTTAAAACCCTACTGAAAAATAATTTCTTGTCTCTTTCTTAATGTGCCGCTGTGTTATATTGTGTATGTATCTATGTATATTTAGATATGTAACTAATATTTATTTATTTTAATAGTATTCTAATATTTATATGTTTATTTAAATTGTAAATGTACTGTATGTACTGTCTGCTTAATGTATATGTAATTTTCCTATTCCTCTAATTAATTCGTGCACTACCTGTTATAAAAACTTACTGTTCTTTATATCCTGCTACCCTAAGGTTGTCTGGAAGAGATCGCTTACAGCGATAAGACCGCCTGTTGCTACCTCTCTTTATATTGTAAATATGTTTTCTTTGTGGTGCAATAAAGAATATTTATTTACTTACTTCCTTATATTATATTAATTAAATCTATTAATGTAAAAAATATATTATGATTCTAAATTAATAAATCATAAAGTCTATATGACTTTTGACTCGTGAGTAGTAATTTGTAAAGATCTTAGTGTGTGTAGTCCGTTGATAAAGTCCCCCTAGGCGTGTGCCGCCACAGCCCCTCCCCTTGTGCGTTCACCCGGGACTCGAACCCGCTTCCCACAGGAAACGTAACCGACAATCTAGTTCACACGGACAAGTGCATAACCTCTGTTTGTACTTATTTTATAAGTGTCGTGTTCGTAAGTCCCAATCTCCGAACGCGTCTATTCGGTATGATGGTGGAATAACGAAGTTTACTCAATGCCGAATAGTAAATAAATAGGTAAACTAAATAAGTTATAAAGTTTATTTCAGAATTACGCCTTCCATAGTTGTTAGTTACAATAAAACTTAAAATCGATGTTGCACAGTTAAAAAAAAACATACCTACTTATGTGAAAAAAAAAATAGCTGGTGAAAATAATGATGTTCGTTTGTGAAGTCGGCCGATAAAGTCGTTAATCCTCGGCGCGTGCCGCCACAGCCCCTGCCCTGTCATTGTATGTTCACCCGGGACTCGAACCCGCTTCCCACAGGAAACGTAACCGACAATCCAGTTCACACGGACAAGTGCAAAACCTTTGTTTGTCCTAATTTTATTAAGTGTCGTGTTCGTAAGTCCCAATCTTCGAACGCGTCTAGTCGGTATAATATGGTGAGGTGTCAAACGACGAATAATTTCTTTATTTAATTAACCTCGGCGTGTGCCGCCACAGTCCCTAAGTAGGTACGTTTACTAGCGGGGTGTCACATAGCGCCATCTAGTGGTGTTAGCGTAATAACTTCGTTGTTTCTTTTTATTTCTCTTAGTGTTATATTTTTTTTTAGAAATATGAAACATGATTTAATTTAATTAGTTTGGTTACAAATATAAATAGTTGTATTTCAGCATTTCTTTATGGATATTGTGTCGTTAGGTAATGAAACCTACATGTTTTAAAAGGTAGCACAATTGGACTGACAACACACAGTTCTGGCTGAAAAGAGCACTAAATTTGAAATGTAGGGAAAAAAAGAAGAAGAAAAGACGGCATTGGTTTGTGTCAGAATACTGATTGTTACAAAAATTAAAATAGATATTTATAAATCTCAGCGTGGAAATTTATTGTCGCCATACGAGTATATAGTTCCGGAGATTCAGATTTTGGTTTCTGGGTAAGCAATTCCCACAAAGTGTTTTCATTGCAAAACAGCTTAATCCAAATTCGGAAGACTAAGTAATTTATTCTTTCCAGATTTTAATAGGTCGAGGCAAATGTTGCTTTCCTTTGCCAAGTTGCTGAGGAAAGAGGAGCGTGCCCTTGAGCGTGGCAGGCTGATGTAAGAGACGAGTCTTCTCTTCATCCGGTTCGGGACGCCTTCACGGCCATTGTTACGAGTTCCAACCCAAATGCTAATTTTGACTGCAGCGGACTTTTTTCTGTCGTCTGTCTTGTTCGTCAGGCGGAATGCAGAGGAGTTAATTCGGAGGAATAAACATCGTCTGTGGCAGCAGGTATGTGTTGGCCCTTTGAAAACCTTAGGAAATCCTTAGGAAATCCTTTGGAAACCCTTAGAAATCCCTTAGGAAGCTCATAGTTTACTTGTAGAACAAGTTTTGTCATTGTCATAGATCGGTAACCTTTTGCTTTTGTCACATTTATAATGAATAATTTTAATATCATAATCAAGGTTTACTGAGGTCTGATGGACAGTGTTGCTTGCCAAATTTAATGCTTAGGTGTAACTTTTCATATAATAATTACCAGAATAAAATTTAATTAAACAACTAGTTTGTTGGTGATTTATCCTATAGTGTAAGAATACAGATATGAATGAACCAACAGCTCTACCGTTAGCAGTCCGAGCTAGAAGTTGAATTTTTTTTAGGGTATGTAGGAGTTTTGAAAGAAGAAATAAAACAACTATCAAGTGAACTCTTGTGTTTTCTTTCCTTTACTACATCCCTAGGTATTATGTAACCAGCCGGGTACATTTCATAGATTTACAGGTTACAGGGGGAACATAACCCGCTTCCCACAGGAAACGTAACCGACAATCCAGTTCACACGGACAAAACCTTTACGTCTGTTCTAATTTTATTCGAGTCGTGTTAAAGACAAATAATTTCTTTACTTAATGCCGAAATCTGTAACTTCCTTAGATAATACTTAGTCCGTTTGATTTTTTGTATACAATACAAATTACACAGTATTTGCCCATTATTTTGCACAATAGTACTCTATTGTGTACATTAGCATAATGTAAAAAATCTGTATCACTGTTGGTTTTCTCAATAAATAAATAAAAAGTAAGTAAATAGGCAAGCTTTAAAAATTAAGTGTATTTGTTTTTTTTAATATTCATAAGAAAAAAATTATGACCTAAGTGAAAGTAGGTTAATATCTTAGTTTGTGAAGTCGTTGGATTAAACTTCGGCAAGTGCCGCCACAGTCCCCTGTATGTTTACCCGGGAACCGAACCCGTTTCCCACTGGAAACGTAACCGACAATCCAGTTCAAACGGAAAAGTGCCAGCCAGGTTTGCTTTGCTTTGCAAACGCTCTCGTTTCAAATATATTTCCTCTTTCCATACGTCGGGCACGTTCGTTTGCAACGTCTCAATAAAGAAATATCATAAATACATTGTACGAGTATAATTCCCTGAATTCATTCCCCTAAATGTCATTTGTAAAGTCAGTTAATAAATATCTTTATCCCTGGCACGTGCCTATCCCATTACTTCCCATGTCTTTTTCTCTCGGGAACCAAACCCGCTTCCCAAGGAATCGTAACTGCTAAATAAGTTCACAAGTGAAAGGGGATGGATGCAAACTGTCTGTATTTATTATCATTTTTTATGAAAAAAGTTGTATAAAAACCGTTTTTGTCGTGTATTAATAGTGAATAATAATTTAAAAGAAGGTACTATACGTTTACACGGTTGGTAAATGTTTCAGTTTCAAGCGCCCATAAACTAAGGTGTCCAACAGGCGGAAACGTTAACTTTGTTTGCCATCATAAAAGTAAGCATTTGACCACAATCTCACCTCATGGTAAAGTGCCGATGCAGTCTAGGATAGAGCCTGCTTACCTAAAAGATGTCTATTCACTCTCGATTTAAAAATATCCATTTTATAATGGATTGGGAATAGATTTGCAGAAAGTGAGTTCCATTCCTTAGCTGTTCGCGTAGCAAAGCTGGAAGCATACCGTTTTTGAGTGCGAATCAGTAGCAGGTGACTAGGAGGGTGGAACGTAAGTCCGCGCCTAGACCCACGGTGGCAGAACATAAATAGCAAATACATTTCACCACTATTTAAATCGACTTTATCATGAATCCCTTACTTCAGTCCCTTAAAATTGCCCTCATCTGCATTGGCACGTGTCATTTCCATTCGTCTGTTTCGCCGGGGAGCCCAACCCGCTTTTCAAAGAAGTAACTGTCAATTTAGTTCACACGGGAAGGATGATGGGTGCGAAACGTCCGTATTTGTTAGGGCGTGGCCACATGTCCACGACGCGGCGCCGTAAACGTAAAACGACGCGGTGTCGCGTCGGAGCGCGGCACGTTATCTACCGTGCGAATATACGTTGCCGCGTCGTGAAAACACACGTTACTGCACCGGGCACCGCAGGTCGCGCCGCGAGCCGGGCAGATATTTCATTGCCAGTGTATTTTAACTTTATGGTGCATAATAAATAATACTTAACTCACTTTACATACCTATAAGAAGAAACAAATTAACCCCTTTTTGGGTCGGCGTAAAAAATCACACAAGTAATAGCGAAATCGGAAAAGTAACTACAAACAATATTAAAAAGCACATACCCCTAATAAAATATGTTTTCCACACCCACTTTATCAGAAGCCCGTGTTAACAACCATACGTTAAGGGCGAGCCCTTAGGGATATCCATACCATTATCATATCGGAACATCCCTCTGCTATAACACAAGCTAAAACCAATCTTAAATACATAAAAATAACGTTTATTTTCCAGTAAACGGGAATTGTAAAAGTGAACTTCTGTATACATCGCTTGGAATTGAGACTTTATATGAAGAGCGTTAGGGTCTGGTTTTGGTTGATATGTTTAATTAATGCAATGAATCGATGTTACAGCAATTATTTTAATGGATTCTCGATGCGGTTTTTCCTCTGGGATGTGGACATGATTAAAGCACGGAATGAAAGGAACAATTGATTATATATGCAGATTAAAAAGAATTAAATATACTCTACTGAAAATCGGTTTTTTTCAGTAGGCATATTTAAATATTCGATTTATGAAATTAATGATTAATGGTAATATCCAAAATTGTAATATTATTCCATTAAACGTACAGTCAAGTTATTCAATATCGATACGGACACAGTGCCAAAAATATGTACACATTACCTTAATATATGGGCAATAGTTATTTGTTTTACAAGGGGACAAAATTGTTGTTTAACCGCTCGTGCTTAAGTATATTCCAAGGCACGAGGGTTAAACAAACTTCGCCTCCGAGTAAAACACAAAAATTTTCACCACACTAACGCGGGGAAACTACTAATTAAGAAATACCAAAAAAATCAAATTAAGTCAAATCCAAATAAACGTAATAAAAAAGTATCATTCAAAATCATCATTTAAAAGTCAGTTCTACAAGCTAACATAAGGTAGCAACTCAACATTTGCATCGATTACTTCGCCCCACATGTGGATAAAATGCAACTTTTTCATTAGTTTTTGAACAAACAAACAAACAGGGCTTTACCAGTTGGTGTGGTGAAAAATTAAATTCACCGTTAAAATGATTGTACTCGTATCAAAGGTATTCTTTTTACCATATCACCTGATATGGTAAATAGATACCCAAGGGTTGTGACGTAACAATCAGCCACAACCCTCCATACAGATATTATTTTTCAAGTTTAAATTCAAATTAGCACTTAAGCCGTTAACCACCGTTAAAATTACAAACATGGGGTCTCTCCCCTTATTCAAAATGTGTATAATAACCAACTATTTACCACTTAACAAGGCACGCGCCGATGCATTAACAACGAAAGAGCTTAAGTACCTGCAAAGTTATATAATTTTAAGACCTTTTCGATCGTTCGGGCAAATGTCTCACAGGTCCTAAGTCCTGGGAACGGGAATGTTTTGACAAATTCACACGCACAGCGGTGAGAAAATTCTGGGACCGTGGGATTTATAGTTTGAAGTAATTGGCCGATTTTTTTTCAATACATTTTTGATCATTCTGGGCGAAATAAACACGAAATCCCAATTTGGGACAATTAAATGTATGTAGTTCTCGTTGACTTACAAAAATTCCATACGTTTTCGTAACTCAGAGGAAGATTTTATAGGACATATGATGAAAATGCACTTATATTGTATAGAATAGAAAAGTTTAGGTATCTATTCACCAAATGTTATAGAAATCTGACGAAAAAAAAACCGGACTACTGCGAGGCGGACTCGGCCACCGACGGTTCCGTCGAAAATTTTCTTTTATGTTACTTAAATTTATAGTTTTTAGATTTTTCCCTGTATTTGTAGTGTAATAAAATATTACTTGAAACATTTCATAGCTGTAGGACAACGGGAAGTACCAACCCTATAAATTTTGATTCCCTTGAGTGTCGAAATATACGTTTTTGCGGGAAAAACTGACGTATCTTTTTTACGTTAGCTTAGAAGGTTGATTTTTTACGGCTGCAAGGGACTATATAAGTAAGTAAGTAAATATTCTTTAATGTGCACCATACAGTTAAAAATAGACAGGAAATGAAAAAAACACGTAAAAGTTAGGTAACAACAGGCGGTGTTATCGCTAAGAAGCGATCTCTTCCAGACAACCTTTGGGTAGCAGGAAACTATGAACTTACAACATTGAACGGGTAGTGCCGATATATGTACATATAATTCAACAAAATGAAGACGCAAACAATATAATACATACCTACATACTAATAAAATAATATATATATATACATGCATTATATAATATATTATACAATTATACTTGAGTATATGGTTTTAATTTCAACTCGATAGCTCTACGCGTTCTAGAGATATTATTAGGTCTTGACAGACGACGCGGACGGACAGACGGACGGCCGGACTACAAAGTGATCCTGTAAGGGTTCTGTTTTTTCCTTTTGAGGTACGGAACCCTAAAAAATGACAACAATTTGTAGGTAGTTGCGTCCTAATTGTAGAACGTTTATGAAGAGAAAATTTCGATGCCCACGTGGTCCCAGCCGTGAGCTCAACTGGTATTTAACTTATATATTATATGCCAATTTAATTATGTTGTAGGTACCTAACACTTAAATGTGATATAGTTTTCGTATTTATAAATAAAAAATGTTGGAGCACATTTAGACATTAGGAAGCAAAGTAGGCACATTTTACGGGATTTCAGAATGTTCTCTATTTAACCGATTAAAAAAAATGTTTACAAAGCTGAAGTTCAAAATTACTATAATAGTAGAAATCCGCAATTTCGGGGAGAATGGAGAAATGTCAGACTGAAATCTACGCAGGCAGAATAGGAGGGACAGCTCGCATTTACACAACATAAATTATTATAAATTAACCGTTAAATGCTGTTAAAGAGTATCCCGAGTCCCAAGTTAAATCTGAATAATAAGCCAATACTAACAACTAGTAGCCGCTTACCAAGGCACGTGTCATAGTGGCAACAACAAAAGAGCTTAAGTGCCTATAATTATGTAGCATCTTTCGGTCTTTTTGACTGTTAGGTTAGGGCAACTGTCTCACGGGTCCTAAGTCCTGGGAATGGGAATGTTTTGACAAATTCACACGAGGCGGTGGGAAAATACCGGGACCGTGGGAGTTTACGGGCGTGGGATATTTGGGGTCAATTGGAATTGGATTTGGGTTAAATTTGGGGATGGGGCAGGTAGGAGTCTGATATATAATATCTATTGCAGAATCTTTCGGTCTTTTTGACTGTTAGGTTAGGGCAACTGTCTCAAGGGTCCTAAGTCTTGGGAATGGGAATGTTTTGACAAATTCACACGACGCGGTGAGAAAATCCCACGGTCCCGTGGGATTTTCCGGGCATGGGATATTTAAAGTTTGGGGTTAGGATTTGATTTTGTATAAATATAAATACGAGGGTTTTCACGCAGTGCTGCGTATGAGGGTGGCGTCCCTGTGGCAACGCGTGCAGAGCAGCACTAACACTCTCCTGAAGGTGATTGCGGAAAGGGTCGATAGCCCTCTTATAGTCCACTGGATCTCAATACATGTTCGATCCAATGAGCATTATATGTTCTACTAACATTAAAGTTTTTAGTTTTATAGTTTTGTTTTTCTTTGTTAGCTAAAGTCTGACCATGAATATATGATAATTGTCAAGAGGGCGCTATTTTTCTCATTTATATGGCAACAGTTCAGTATAGTCTGAACAATGTGGATTGGCAATTCGTTATTTTGACTTACATACTTTTATTCGTCGTGATAAAAATCAGAATCGAAATATTTGGTGTCCACATTTTTTCAGTCCTCGGTACTTGTTTTTTTTCGTATAAAATTCATGTATTTTCTTACGTATCAAACATAGGTCAAAATAGTCTAAGTGTTCTTTTTTATTTTTGGTTTGCTTTTCTTTGGCAGCCTAAAATCTTAGGAGGAACGACCTTCTCTCGTAATCCACGTAATCTATGCCCCGAAGTTATCTAGAAATTTTATTAATGACTAAATATAATTACTGCAGATAGTTACCTATATTTAATTTAGTCGTAACATACCATATGGTGTGGCCACTATTAGCCACACCATCAGCTCAGCGCAGCTCTATAGCTGAAAAATTATTTCGTCTATCATCCAAGATTGGCTCACAAAAAGGCCACGATGATGTTAGTTGCTAAGTATATTCCGTAACCTTTCATAGCTTCTGGTACATAGTCAATAAATAAGATTGATCGTATCCAAAGCCTAGTAAATATTTTTCAAACTCAATCTCATTTTTGTTACTGTAAGTATTTGCTCACTTGTATAACATGTTGTCGTCCTATGGTACCCCATTGGTCCAGAGGGCCTTCGTGAGACGTTGCCATCCGCTCTTGTCCTGTGCCTCGCCCTCCGCGTCCCTCCAACTCAGTCCGGCTGCCCGCAATTGTATAACGCAATACTACAATACCCAAGTCGTAATAACCACAGTATAATGACATTTTGATTTGTTTACCTGTCAGCTCCTATGTTAATTTGGAAATGTTTCGTAGCGAAATAGTATAATTTCCCGAAAGGTTCTTTTCCAGCAGTTTATTATTTACATCATTTACAATGTTTCCATCTTGATTATGTATAGTTTTGTCATTTATTGTTTAATATTCAAGACTTAAGTATTATTCAACTAAACAATGACACTGACAACAACGGTGACAACCTATCATTAAAATTATTGCCAGTGTAAGAAATTAGTTCCAATGAAATTCCACAACATGGCGCATGATCATATATTCCTGGTCAGGCTTTACTAATATAGTCTTATAGACAAAAATATCGATACGTGGTGTCTGTAATAAATATTTTCATTCATTCATTCATTCAAATAGGTACAGTACAGCTATGTACCATTCCTTACCTTATTAAATATTATATGAAATCTCGTTTATTATAGTCACTGTAACATGGTACGAAATGGTAAAACAATAAATCAAATTGCTTGACCAAACTTTAATTGAATCGGATTTGTGGTAAAGTTAAGTTATGCTACATAATTGGAAATGTTTGATTTTATTTCAGTTATACGCACTCGGAAAAAAAACATTGTAGTTATATCATAACATGTATCTACTTTTAGTAACTCGTCAGCTAATGCGCACTTGTGAGATATTTATATTTAGTTTAGTTTAGTTTTAGACATAGTATAATTACTAGCTTACACAATTTTGAGTTAAAATCTTACTAGGTACTGTTTATTTCACCTTTTAGTTCATAATTTAGCGTAGAAATGAAATGTTATCTTCTCTAGCATTATACTTAGGGTTGTCATATGTCCCGTATACACGGGACTGTCACCGTAAAGGATCGCGTCCCGTATTAGTTATTTCACCTTCTAGTTCATAATTTAGCGTAGAAATGAAATGTTATCTTCTCTAGTGTTATACTTAGGGTTGTCATATGTCCCGTATATACGGGACTGTCACCGTAAAGGATCGCGTCCCGTATTAGTTATTTCACCTTCTAGTTCATAATTTAGCGTAGAAATGAAATGTTATCTTCTCTAGCGTTATACTTAGGGTTGTCATATGTCCCGTATATACGGGACCGCCACCGTAAAGGATCGCGTCCCGTATTAGTATTAGTACCTGTCACGTTTTTGTCACTTATATCGATACCGCTGTAGAATGCCTAGAGAAGTGGTTACAATCATCTCTGCGTAACCAGTTTGTTTACTAAGTAACTAAAGAAAGGGACATAACAGAGCTAGGCCGTACTTGTTCCGAATAATAATAGACATATGCGTAGAAACACGCATTAGTTCCCACCCTTATCTTTAGCCTAATCTATCATCAACCTAAACAAACAACTAATAAACAACGCTGAAATGTTAATGGTTACGCCCCTTCCTGGCCCGTAAACAAAGTCTCCATTTCTTGCCAGTCCCGGCCCTGGCCCTAGGGAGAGGTAAACGGATTTCAAAATGGAAGCAGGATGTATTGAATTATTTAGCTGCGCTTTTCATGTAACAGGAACAGTATTGTATTGGTCTTGATGTTTTAATAAATGCTTAAATGGGTGGATCAACTGTTTCGTTGGTATTCTGTTCCGTCACCCCGTCATCGTCGGCCAGGCGACAATAGTTAGTACCATAGTTTGCTAGAAGAAATGTAATTCTACAAAAAGCTACTTGCGTGTCCCAGGGTTAGTCAACTACATAACTCGGAGTTAATCGTTTATACAGTACAGTTTAACCCTGTGTAAACGGTTAACTCTGAGCTAGTTGGCTAACCCTGGAATGTCCAAGTGGCCAAGTGGAAGCATATTAGCTAAGTATATAATCGATTACTTATGGAAAATGCTTCTAACTGCCATAAAAATATGTACGTCTGGTTATTTTAAATATGTACCATAAAACCAGGGATTTAAGAGTTACTCAGGTGGCTGTAACCATGGGAACGAGTGACAACAAAAAGTTGATCCACCCAAATATTTTGGGACACAATAACACAGATCGACCTAGTCCGAAACTAAGCATAGTTTGTACTGGCGGAACTAAGCGACAATGTGTCAACGACTAAGTAGGTCACTGATTTAAACTTTCACGATTTTTACACATGTTAAATTACATAACAGGACTTAATCGTGTACAATTAAACTTTAAATTTACCTACGACGTTTCAAGAACGGCATTGCCCCATAATCTCGGAGAAAGACTGGCTAAAGTCGACATCAAGATCTTCTAGCTGCGTGAGTTTTGCGAAGTACCCATACTTGGCCTTGTTTGTCAACTTAAACGTTTTGCGCACTGGGGATGTTATTCGGTCGACACACAACATTAACGATATTAGAATTTTCAACCGCCGATATTCGTTTCCGCGTACATTTGCTATTGACTTGATTATGTGTGGATGAGATCCTAAAACCCTCGACCCGATTGAAATTTAATTTTTTTTTTTCAATAGATGCTCACAATTTTCTACTGTAGAAACTGCGATGTGTAGAAAGGGTTTTAGGGTTATGCAGCTCAAGTCGTATGATCCTGACTCGAATAACAAATGCTTAGCCGCGGCAGACTTGTTCACCCGACAATTTTCGATAGCTGCGATATGTTCCTTAAATTTTTCTGCTATAGTCAAATTATCTCAATAATTAGCTACTTATACGCGATACGTAATAAATATCTAACTACGCGATTTGTAATAAATATCTAAGTAGGTACGAGTACTTTGTTGTTGACAGTCTCTAAGTGGGTACATGGAAACCAACAATAACCAAAATGCTATTTATTGTAGAAGAGGTGTAAGACCTCTTAGTCTATGCCCATAGGGAGTTTACTCATAAATAGTTACATGCCTTCACTAGCTTCGCAGGTCACAACTGTTATTAGTCATTACCAAATTCTACTAGATTAAAGCAGCCTAAATGTTATCAACGCCAAGTTTCCTTTTATTTATTCAATTAGTGTACATAATTAGTGAAAAATAATTCCGACTACCGAGTCCGATGTTTTTAACCGTACACGCCCATGTTTTCAAGACCTCAATCAATACACAAATACAAACGGCGTGCTATCAATCTATGGGTCAGCGCAAAATGGACGTTATTCCAACCACAGTTCACAAAGGACGTAACCGCCATACATTTCCCATTATCATACAACGTTTTGTAGCTACGGGCATATCAGCACTTGAAAATCAATCGCATACTGCGTGAAACGTAAGAGGATTAAACAAACTCTTTTGAATGGAATTTGTTCGATTGGATTTCTCTGTGGAATCGGAAAACTATTTTTAACAGACTAATGCAGTTTTTAACGTGTATAGAAGCTAAAACCTGAATAGGATTTTCGCATGGATTTTATTGTGAAAGTTATAGTGAGTTTATATTTTGCGTAGTTTTTCTATTACGAGCTAAAGTGAAGTTCAATAGAAAGGAAAATAATGTAAACAAATCAAATAAACCAATTTACTTTAATTTCTTTGTAATCTCGCACTTTTTGTGGACATGATTTTATTAACAGTTTATGTACTTGAATCTTTTATTTATATCAATTACTAGTTAAAATATATGTTACTTACTAATTTGAATGAAAATAACCATCGTAATTTTTTTTTAATATAAAATTTTAGGTTATACGTTAAATACTAGCAAAGTCTGTCATATTTGCTGGCATTATTTGCCATTTCTTTTGAACCCCACTTTATATAGTTTTACTTAAATTTGATTTTAACGAATAGTTTTTGGATTAGGAGGAATTTTCAGTATATGTCCTAAGTACTTATAGGAAAAATCGTTATCATCACTTTGCTACAACAGTTAAAAGTACGGCGGACGAAAAAGTGCACTCGTCCAAAATAGTTAAGTATGTTAATATTATTGATTCAACATTTCCATCTCTTCATTTCCATGATTTGTATTAGCGAAAAAAATTTTAAACTTAAAAGCTAAAACTTAATTTCTTACCTGTTTTGGATAATTTGATTTTTTTAATTTTTTCAGGGAATTAATATTATAAAATTGTTGTATAAAATTCGAACTTAGGTACTTATTAGTAAAATAGTTAAAAGAGATGTTTATGAAATGAGTGTTTTATTCGAAGTGAGGTAACTGAGCAAAAAATATATCAAAAATAGAAAAGAACTAGAAACTAAACATTTGTCAGCACAAAAGAGGTTACAAACTACAACGGAAATATTATGAAAATTCAACTTCATATTCTCATCTGTGCCCGGACGGGACAAATGAGAATACACTGATAGTGTGGTGTGCGCCACTGAAATAGAGAAAAACAACTTAGCATCCTTACGAAAATAAATTGCCAACATCATTCCTCGCCTTATAAGCTACCTTTCGTTACGTTACGAGTATATACATACAATGGCCGACCTTTTTCACCATCTACCAGGGGTGTAATTGTAATTGCTTACAGAGCCTTTACTAAAATAATTATATTTTGTAGTATTCTAAGTATTTTTTATTTATTTAGTAATTTAGTTAGGAAAATGAAGATAAAAAACAACTTTAAACTTGTCCGTGTTAATAGACTTAGCCTAAATGGGCGAATTTAGGGCCAGTCAGATCATCTAGTCCTACCTATGGGTATTATAATAGTATTACCTGAAAGAGTGAAAATTTGATCCTATAAAAAATAACCAACCAAGCCCTGTCATCGCTTATGGATTCGTCACCAAGCAATAGAACAGACATAGCTGTAGAACGGACTGATTACCAGTTCGTTGGACGATATAGGCCTATCAGTTATTCGCAAAATCTGAAACTCTCGAATAACTGTCTGATCTGGTAATCAGTGGGCCCCTTTTTATGATGTAATAATATTATCTAAATGAATGAATGAATGAATAAGAGCGCTCAGGTAAAAACATCTACCTACTCGATAACTTCTGTGACCCATTTTATTTAAAATTGTCCACATCAATTTTATGCAAGTTGTACTCAGAATCACGAGTTCTTTGGATCGTAATAGGAGAATAAAATTGTGCCAAGATTTTTATGTTAAATCCGTTACCATGCATTTTTCATATTCTTTGTCTGACGGCAGGGTGTACAGCGGGGCAGGGCGTGCGTCGTGCATGTTAAACAAATGCAAATGTATAGGAGCGGCCTTAGTACGAGCTCGATGCCACGCTGCACGCCCCGCCGAACGCTCCGCTACGAGCGTCCACTCAGTCCTTGACCTTACACTTAGCCGCACCGTGCGTTCGGCGGGGGCAGCTGATATATATGACAATGCCTATTTGTCCCTCTTGCCGTGGAAACTGCTGGCTGCTGGTGTGCTGAGGCCAAGACGTTTATTGGGGAAGTGGGCAGACGTTGGAGAGACAGTGGTCATGACCCTCGCTCCGGGTCGTTTTTTTATGCAAAGGTTGTCCATTGAGGTTCAATGCGGCAACGCGGTGAGCGTATTGGGCTCCTTTGCATCAGGAGGGACGCGGGGCGAATTTTGTGAATAGTTTATGTTTTTGTTAGTTTTTAATTTATGTTAAGATTTTTGTAAGTAGATTTTAAGATTCAAATTTTAAATTTTTTTGACATGAATAAAAGTTTCCATTACTTGTCTTAAGTGTACAACTTTATATAATATGACCCATGTACGTTTATAAAATAATTACAAACCACTCCAAAGGTTGCTTTAGACTGGGTCTCTTACTAGAACTCAACTCACCTGAATTCGTAAAAGCAATAGGAACAGTCCGGTATTTACAGTACATCGACACTGCGGTCACATTCGGCGAAGTGTGACGTGTGACAAAACTGTCACGCAACGGTCGCACGCGAGCCCTTTGTTACGGCTTTTAAAAATAAGGGCCATGGAACTGGCGGTTTTAGTACGGCGCAAGCGGGGAGTATAGCGGGCAAAAACGGTGTGTAAATGTTAAACCCTGTCTCTAATGTGTATGTGTTATTGATGACCTGTCTGGCCTTGTGGGTAGTGACCCTGCCTATGAAGCCGCTGATCCCGGGTTCAAACCATGGTAAGGGCTTTTATTGATGTGATGAGCATGGATATTTGTTCCTGATTCATGGATGTTTTCTATGTATTTTAAGCATTTATATATATTGTTGCCTCTAACAAGTACCCCAACACAAGCCCCATTGAGCTTACTGTGGGACAGTTAATTTGTGTTATAATGTCCTATAATTGTGAGAGGGCTGGTTTTCGTATTCAACGGTGATGTTAATAAAAATGCAGGTACCAGGACGACGAGGGTATTTATTATTCAAATAAAAAGGCACCTGTAACAATACAGGCACGAGGTTAGCCCTCAGTTACACATGTATAAAAACACTTTCGCAGATTAGATACTAAAACTTTATGAAAACTTACAAAATGTGCCTTTAAGATGTAGGTAGTCTGAAGATGTTCTTGGTAAGTAGGTGATCGTGCATTATTATAAATTGCACTGTACTTTCGATCAAAACACAACAATATCACAATCACGAGGTTCAAATATATAAATTTATAATTTTATTTATTTTTAGTAATTACTAAAGTTTATAAATCGATGCGTTGGAGATGATTATCGATCAAAATTTACGATCTAATTGAAAATTAAAAGTAGTGAAAGGGATTCCAGGAAGGATTTGAATTTGAACAGGGAATTTAGAATTTGTAATGTGCCAGGAATAGAAGTATATAATGTAACGTTCCGTTACAAGCACCGTTACAATAATATTTATTTATTATATATTTATCTTTATTAAACTCTCCGCGGATTGCAAAGTCACGTAAACAATTGTGATTTTAATAGAGCCAAAGTTGTTTAATCAGGTTTCTAATCGTTCTTGACTAGAAAAAGGCCTCATATTGCATTGCTATTCATATTTTTGTAACGTATCTCTAAAAAGCTTTACGATTCGAAAGCTTTGCTGACTGAACCCACTTGACATCGTTATTCAATATGACTAAATTGAAAGTATTAAACATCCGAAAAGATATCTCTTTCTCGTATTTTATGGCCCAACACAACTACCCTCCCAACAATCGGCTCAGCAGCATCCCCGTAATGGGCGGTAGTGGGTTCAAAAAATATTCACACGAATTCTTTACGTTCTTGTGGGAATTCTTTTTTTGGGCCAAATGGGATGCGTTAATAATTTATGTGGCTGGGAATTGATCGTATGAGAAAGTTTTAGTGACAATTTGTGTCTCTTTGTAATTTTGGTTGGTTAGATAAAATTTGTCTATAACCTATTATAGCCTATAACCTATTATTATAACCTATTATTTTAGTTATAGGTACCTATACCTACAATAATAGATTGTTAACAAAGGGATGAAAGGCACCCGTTTCTGGCGGGGTACTTTAGCGCCAATAATCCGAGACTGACATGTGTAAAAAATAACTTTCTAACTTACATTAAAAATAACTTCTGTTACTCAAGGCTCTAGTCGAACAAGTAATTCGATTATTATTTCTTCACCTTTATTTTGTTTTGTTTTACTGTTAAACTGACCGCCGATATACTCTAGTCACGCCTGATGGAAGTGAAAACAGAGCCTAAGTCAAGCTCACCGGTTCAGTAATGGCCTATTCACTCTTGCTTTAAAGATCTCCTTTCTCATTGCTGTGTTCAGTTAATAAAGCCTAAATTCCTTATTATTAGCGTGATTCAATCTAATGTGTGTTGAAAATTTCTTATAGATTGGTCATAAAAAGCTTACCCCATAATTGGGAAAGGGGAATATATTTCCCACCTCACTTTGAACTTTATATCTATTTAATAAGGTTCTAAACCTATTAAAAATCTAACGTCCTCGAGTTAAAATACTAATAATGATAATCTTTGATTTCATTCAGCTGCTAAAGTTTAAAACATATTTCTTTAATTATTAAGAAAAGTAATTTAAAAAAACTTGTCATCTGGGAGCTATACTACAAATTATTATATTAAAGAAAAATCATTCTCATTATTAATTTATTTAAATTTACTTAAGCTAATATGTGTAATATGTACAATATTTTTACACTAAAACCGATAAGTAGATCATCGTAGTCGCCGTTTAGTTTTCCCACGGGTCACTGGTTCGGTTCCCGGGTGAATTCAGCCCGGCGCGTGCACACCGGAACAAATAGAGGGGCAAACCAGTGTGGCAGTACTAACAGGCCAATTCCAACAATATAATGTGATACTGATCTAACATGGATCTGACATCATTCCAATGTGAGATGGTTCCAATCTCCTCTAGAGGACCTGCTGAATTGCGCATTATGTCAACCTTCAACCAAAAACGTAACTTTTGACACTGACAGATCAGTATCAGATCCGTATTATATTGGAATCAGATTTAGTAACTAAAACTCGAATCTAAAATACTTGAATATGGAATGCTCTCGGTACTGAGGTTGGCGAGAACCGGGAATTCCAAAAAAGAAAAAGCGCTGGTGGCCTAGCGGTAAGAGCATGCGACTTTCAATCCGGAGGTCGCGGGTTCAAACCCCGGCTCGTACCAATGATTTTTTAGGAACTTATATACGAAATATTGATATTTACCAGTCGCTTTTCGGTGAAGGAAAACATCGTGAGGAAACCGGACTAACCCCAATAAGGCCTAGTTTACCCATGTGGGTTGGAAGGTCAGATGGCAGTCGCTTTCGTAAAAACTAGTGCCTACGCCAATTCTGAGGATTAGATGTCAAGCGGACCCCAGGCTCCAATGAGCTGTGGCAAAAATGCCGGGACAACGCGAGGAAGAAGAAGATTTGTATACAAAAAAGAAAACGAAATTTGTAGAAAACCCGTACCGGGAGCACTTCCTACTTTTGCTATTGACAGATCAGTATCAGATCAGTATCTTAATGGAATGAGATTTAATAACTAAAACTCGAATTGGCCTGTATTTACTAATTCAGACGGTTGGTTAGATAGTTACGGGGCGGTTTTCCAGTAGATGGAAGTTTAGTATGAAGTTATTTAGTAAGTTATAAGTAATAGTTAAACTGATAATTTTTTAGTTATTTACTCAATGTTATAATAAATAAATTCTCACCTACTGTCTGGGTGATGAGATAAAGCAAATGAATTATGATTCTGTGTCTAATTATCTACGCTAAACCTACTGGTATGTTATCGAATATACTCATATTTATGGTTATATGGTTTCTATTTAGTATACATAAACACAAAACCCCCTAAATCTAATTAAGGATACATAAAAAGGGGTCATTAAAAACAGCTACCTGCTCTCGGACAGATATCGACCCTAATACTCTAAACCAAATTATCCCACGAAACCAGGAATCCCACGGTTATGGTAGATTCCCACCAAACGGGCATGTGAGTTAGTTAAAAAAATCTTTAGTTGTCATGGCAGGCAAGGGGAGGCAATATGTAAATGCAAAATGGAAAGAAGCTCAAGCTATTACAAATACTATATGACGACCGGTCTGGCCTCGTTGGTAGTGACCCTGTCTATGAAGCCGATGGTCCCTGGTTCAAATCCTGGTAAGGGCATTTATTCGTGTGATGAGCATGGATATTTGTTCCTGAGTCATGGGTGTTTTCTATTTATTTAAGTATTTATAATTATTTATATATTATATTTATATATATCGTTATCTAAGTACCCTCAACACAAGCCTTATTGATCTTACTGTGGGACTTAGTCAATTTGTGTAATAATGTTCTATAATATTTATTTATTTATTTATATGCATACCAAAATACGTAAATTAACATATAAACTCTTATATAAATTTCATAATCTTATAGGTTAAAAAACACCATTGAGATTATATGGAACAGGTAAACTTAGGCACGTTTTAGTGATGATAAAGTTACAAGTTAAATGTGCAATTAGGTAAAACTAATATTTTGTTTGTATAATTGCCAGTTCTTATTTCTTATCAACGCATAGGTGCTGTTAGTGCAACTGGAAAAGTACGAGTACCTAATTAAATAAAAAATAATGCATTTTGCGTAACAATTCCAAATTAAAAATGATAATTCAACAGCTGTTACGGTTGTTATCTGGGGCATGATAAAGTTTCTGTATTATCTCCATTGATAACGATAAAATAATTACAGTTCGCGTCATTCACGATGACGCGCAGATTTGTCAAATCTAACCTTTAATAACATGGCATTACGAGTCAAAACCCGCGTCGTCGTGAATGACACGATCTATATCCATGTAGAAATGTTATATACGACAATACCAAAAAATTTGTCGACTGTATAAAAAAATTAACACTGATATTAACTGATGAATAAGATTGTACTGTGCCCCAAAATGTATTGTTATATATGTATATCTAGTTAACACAGTAAAGGGATGTAAAAATTAAATAATTGTCTGTATGAATAACTACCTGCCTCAATCATCCCCGCCTATAACCCAAATCCAATTCCAATTAACTCCAAATATCCCACGCCCGGAAACTCCCATGGTCCCGGTATTTTCCCATCGCATCGTGTGAATTTGTCAAAACATTCCCATTCCCAAGACTTAGGGCCCGCGAGACAGTTGCTCTAACATAACAGTCAAAAGACCAAAAGCGCTATAATATTGTAGGTACTTAAGCTCTTTTGTAGTTGTGACTATGGCGCGTGTCTTGATAACCGGCAAATAGTAAAGTTGTAAGTTGTTATTGGGTTATTATACTGATTTAAATAGAGACTCTTGTCGGTTAATTTATGTTAAATACTACCTTTGTCTGGGATTCTTCCTGCGAACTTGCGAAGATTTCAGTCTGACATTTCTCCATTGCGGATTTCTAAAATTACAAAGTTCTGTAATCAGCTTTTTACCCTCAAATATGTTTAAATATTATAGGGACATTCTTACAAAAATTGGCTGTATTGCGGGTACCTACTCAGACAACGTGCAACAATATATATAATAAAACGCATTTAACCGATTTTCAAGACCGAATTGATTCCATAAATGTTCCGTGAACAAAGTTTTGTACGGAACACTAATACCTAGGTAAAAATACTTAAATACATAGAAAACACCTATGACTCAGAAACAAATATGGTGCTCATCAAAAAATACATGCCCTTACCGGGATTCGAACCCTAGGCCAGACCGATCGTCAATGATGTTTAATCGAATAAATAGAGAATCTTTTGAAATCTTTTATTGTTTCTATGATCGCTTCATCTTCTTAAATTTCATAATCGTTCAATCCTAAAATTCCCACAAACCGAAACTCTCACGGTCCCGGTATTTTCCCACCGCAATGCGTGTGAATTTGTCAAAACCTTCCCGTTCCCAGGACTAAGGGCCCGTGAGACAATTAACCCCAGCATTTCAAAAGGTAACAAGTATCAACGACACTGTACGCACTTTAGCTCTTTCGTTGTTGAGGTACCGGCGCGTGCCAAGGTAAGTGGTAAATAATTGGTTATAATGTTGTGTAAACGCACCCTTTTGAATAATAGGAAATTAATACCATTATCAGCAATATTGGTTTTCTTTTTAGGGAGAATTTGGGTCAAAGCTTTTTCCGTTGTTTTGTTTTTTGGCCACAAAAATGTGACGGAGTAGTGTAGCTAATGTATGAGATCAAATTTAGTTTTGAATTTTTCTAAATATATATTTTTCTAAAAAAGTATCGTCTTAAAACGACGTAATTCCCACGAAGATTGCTTGTATGTCTTTTTGTATCGTATGAAGGTACAATACGGAACCCTAAAAATTACGTTTCTGTATTTGAAAGTTCTTGCTAAGCGGGCGGGATGTTCAAAATGATATGAGCACAGCTTGGTACAGCTTATTAGACATATCAGATCATTTCACAGACTACTATACCCCGGGTAGACGAGGGCAATTTGAGGGTTTGACAAGAGTGCAATAGAAACGAAAATTGGAAATCAAGCAGATATGTCTGCAAATTAAATAAGTAATAATAATTTAAATACGATTCGGGGACCTCTTCGGATATCGGAGAAGTTATGATGACGAACAACTATCGGAAATATATCCTGAAGGACGGTACGGTCGACATTTGTCGGGCATGCCGCCGTCCCGGAGAGTCACTCAGGCATATCATTTCCGGTTGTTCTCATCTTGCTAACGGCGAGTATTTGCACAGACATAATCTCGTAGCCAGGATTATTCACCAGCAACTTTCTCTTCTATACGGCCTTGTGGACCGCGAAGTACCGTACTACAAGTACTCACCTGCGCCAGTTCTCGAAAATGGTCGTGCCACGCTCTATTGGGATCGATCTATTATCACTGACAGGACTATTGTAGCCAATAAGCCTGACATCGTGATAATAGATCGATTGCAACGCCGGGCCGTGCTCGTCGACATCACCATCCCCCATGACGAGAATCTCCTGAAAGCCGAGAAGGACAAATCTAGTAAGTACCTAGACTTGGCTCACGAGATAACCGCCATGTGGGATGTTGATTCGAGGATCATTGTCCCGATAGTTGTTTCAGCGAACGGTCTCATAGCGAAGAGTCTCGAACAACACCTTGAGAGACTCTCGCTAGGTGGTTGGATCAAGGGTCAGATGCAGAAGGCGGTGATCTTGAGCACGGCGCGGATAGTCCGGCGGTTCCTCTCCCTGCGGCCCTGACCACCGGCAGCTTGGGCCTTGCCCCGCTGCTGGCGGCACCCTAGGTTAGGTTTTTTACAATGTGTTTATATGTGTTTTGTATTTTTTTTTAATGTATTTTTATATTTTACTTTTATATCCATATTGTAAAAAACCTCAGTCTAAGAATTAAGAGAAATAAAGGAAATAATAATTTAAATAATAATGCAGGCATATCTGTTTAATTTTCAACTTGCATTTGCCTAAAAGGTATAAATATTTTAAAAAGGTAAATCGCTTATTTTTACATGTTCATGCGACCAGCTGACGTTCTTTCCACCGCGATTCAACCGGCTGACTATTTTTTTAATTCATGATAGCTTTAAACAATTATCTGACAAAGTATCAGCCGGGAGGCGATGAGTGACGATATATACTCCTGGTCGAGTTCCTCGCTCGCTCAAGATTCAATTATAAAATTCTTCGCTTCGGCCACGGTTCAGTATACACCCACGCCGTAAATATATAATTTTTCTCCCTCGTGACACAACTCACTATTATTGTATTAAGTTTTTAACACGATATATTGGTTCTCGTTTCACCCGATGTCCCTGGCATAATTTTCCCTTACTGCAATATTTTTTTTTTTAATACTACGTCGGTGGCAAACAAGCATACGGCCCGCCTGATGGTAAGCAGCCTCCGTAGCCTATGTACGCCTGCAACTCCAGAGGAGTTACATGCGCGTTGCCGACCCTAAACCCGCCCCCCTCATTGAGCTCTGGCAACCTTACTCACCGGCAGGAACACAACACTATGAGTAGGGTGTAGTGTTATTTGGCTGCTGTTTTCTGTAAGGTGGAGGTACTTCTCCAGTTGGGCTCTGATCTAGATCTGGAATGACATCCACTGGCTGTGCCCTACCACACAAAGCGAGATGACATTCACAATGCCCATACCTCTCTTTTGGACGTAGTTTAAGGACGTACCCGGGTCCAAATTTTAAAAGTTATACTTACAAAGCTAACTCCGCTTTGAACTGTAAATTCCATTTCATTTAAAAATGTTTAATGTAAAATGAAATATTTCCTGCTGAAGTAATTTCTTTCTTTTTTGATCCATTTCAAGAGCGCATGTTTTGTGAACTCAAGCTTTCAAGCTAAGTGTAGCCCTTTGAAAGTTTTTCATTTGCATTATTCCTTTTACACTACCCTGAGCTACTTACTGAGAATTTTTAAAATGATCTTAAAAATGATTAAATAAAAATCGTGTATACTCTGACGGTTTCGAGTACTTTAATAAAATTTGGTTGCTTAAATTTATTAGGTTACCTGCTTCATTTTCTTCAAGATGTCCTTAGCCATTGGACAAAGATCCCACAAAGGGTTACTACATATTTAGGAAAGCAATTACGCAAAAAAACAACGGGTTGCACTCCGAGAGTGCCGGCAGAAGTGAAAACTTGAATATTAACGTTGTGCATTTTTGATATTTTGGAATGGTTAGGGAATAATTTTGCACGGATTGCTTTAATTATCAGTATAAAAGTACTATCATTTATGCATACATTTTCGCCGCGCAGTAGAAAGAGAGGGGGATACTTCCTCTCCTACTCCGCGCCGGCGGTCTACTGGCTTCAATGGCATTGTAACAGTTTTTCGATCAGGTCCGTCTTACGAATTTTCAATCATGAATCTATCAGTCACGTGATCTGTCGCGAGCTTAACATTTTTTCCCCATCACAAAAAGTGCACAGCGCCGCTAAAGAAGTTTTCACTTCAAAAAATTTAATTAGACCAAAAGATAAAAAAAAACTGACAAAAGATTTGTCAAATAACCGACAACAGAAAGAAACATATTGAATTAGTAATTGGCAGTGATATCACTGCACCTAGTAAAACAAAGTCCCCCGCCGCGTTTGTCTGTTTGTATTTATGTTCGCGATAAACTCAAAAACTACTGAACGGATTTTCAATATTTTCATGCAGTTTTCAGCTATCAATAGTGGTTCTTGAGGAAGGTTTAGGTGTATAATTTATTAAGGCTTTATGTGACCCGGCCTTAGGACACTACTACTGTATATTTTTACATCTTTAAAGCATTTGCTTTCATTTCTAAAACATTAAGGTTATCTGTTAATAATCGGTACCTGCTACATGATCTCATTTGTATAGACCGCAGTAATTAAGTTTTATTAATAAATAGCTCCTGCCCGTGACTTAGTCTGTGTGGAATGATGATGATGATTAATTAAAACTATCCTGTGTCTTTCCCTGGACTTTAAACTATCTCTATACCAAATTACATCGAAATCGGTTCAGCGGTTTAACACGTTGGCTCCCATGAGCATCACAGGTGGGATCACGAAATCTTCTCTGTATGGCCATGAACATCACCAGTGGGATCACGTAATCGTCTTAGTGTGGCTATGAGCATCACCGGTTGGATTAAAAGCTTACCTCTCTATTAAACCTCAGTGATAGTCAATGTTGTGAGCATCGCCGGTGGGATAACTAAATTTGTATGGGGTGTGGGAACAAGACTTTATGTGAAGTATATGGTGGGCAGTCTACGTATTAAACTTGAAGAGAAAACATGTGTTTTAATCATAGCTATACCCGACCATTTGATATTTTTTCAATTTTTTAATATAATGAAAATAATAACCATTTAAAAATTTGACTTAACTTTTATAAAAATTAAAAAATTAAAATAAAAAACTAACGGTCCCGACCTTAGTACCGACATAAATAAAATACATACATAAAATTCTATGAAATATTTTCCATAATGTCAATATCCGGGGAGGAAAATGAGGACTACGTTTGCATGGAGAATCGATCGTCCTCTTTTCTCTTAAGCATAAATATTACCACACTAAAGCAAGAGCTTCTAGAAATTTACTGGTATCATAACACAGAGCAACTACCACATCCTTTTTGAATCCCAGAGGATATGTTAATTTCACAACTATTACATGTTTCAGCTGTGTCTGACATCGTAAGTACCTTAGAGTGAACGCTGCACATTAGTCACAAAGTAGCCTAAGCGACTAGCATAAGGCGTGTCGCTTACGTCTTTTTGAATAAAGTTATAAATGCGCTTATTAAGAAAAGTGGCCTAAGTTATTGAGAAGAAACATGTCTCTTATGTCTCTTTTGGAACAGGCAAATAAAAGCGTATACACACTAGCATTTCTTGCCTGAGTTGGGGGTGCCATACAAAATCAAGGGATGCATTTTTGCCATGTGATTGCAGTCTTGTCTCTCTCAAGCATCCTCACTTTTAGTTTTGCTGTTTATAATGATTTTATTATAGTTTTGGGCCTAGGACAGAAGTCTGCGAGTTAGAGCCTGACCATGCTAAGTTTTCATGCCTTATGCTACACCAAATAAAACAAAACCGGCCAAGTGCGAGTCGGACTCGCGCACCGAGGGTTCCGTACAAACCTGTAGGTACATATATAAGTAAAAGTTCACCCATCACGACAATCGAGACATATCAATTATTGTAAAAAATATATATTATATGATGTAACAAAAAATTTACGATTTTCGCAATTTTTCCTTTATCTGTGCTATAAGATGTTGCTTCGTACCAAATTTCAAGATTCTGAGTTCACGGGAAGTACCTTGTAGGTTATGATTCCCTTGCGAGTTTCGAAAATTTGCGACAATTTGTAGCATAAACGGCTGTATCTTTTGATTGCGTTGGCTTAGAAGTTTGATTTTTTTACAGCTAGCAGACCTAAGTATTTGATGTCAAAAGCTCGATACCTCCACGCGTTCTTGAGAAAAAGGGTCTTGACAGACAGACAGACGGACGGACGAACAACAAAGTGATCCTATAATGGTTCCGTTTTTTCCTTTCGAGGTACGGAACCCTTAAAACAGAATATTTTTACTTAATACTCAATACTTAATATTTTATTGCAAATTCACAAAGTGGTTGTACAGGTGGTAAAATCATAAGCTAGGTCTTCGTGAACCCTGCTGGGCACTGCAATATTATTATTTACAATTCCAAGGAGAGGAAAATTTGTGATTAAGTATCTTATAAACAGTAATAATTAGCAAATATACCTACGATAAAATGAAAAATTGAAAATTAAATTTATGTCAAAAATACAGAGAAAATTTTAATTTCAATGTCGTTTGTTTTTTTATTCAGAACATGAACTTATTATAATAACAAGGACGAATAATCTATAGGTATTATTGAATTATATGTAATCTGTCATTAAAAAAATCCTTAGAGTATAATATGTCTTATCTAATAATATCGTATTGTTTTTCTATGTATATACGTATGTATTTATCTATTTGCTTAGTTTGTTGCTTTGTGTAAGATTGTCCGCAAATATTTATTATTGATTTATTAATTAAGGATTAAGATACGCGTTACATGAAAGGTGTTATATATTATTATACATCTCATTTCCACCAGTTTCCGTACATAGAAACACCCTCATACCCGGAGCCGCCGGAGGCAACACCATTGTACACACTCCCTTAACTTTAACGGTTATTTCCCGCCCTTTAAGACCGTTAAGTGTTAAGTTGCGAACATAATGTGGTAATAATCCATTAGGATACGTCATCGTTTGTGTTTTAGTTTAGAAGCTATCAGTACGGATTGTGGGTTAGAAATAGATTAACTAGTCCTAAAGGGGTACATGAATCACTTGGATGGAGACATTAAGCATGTGTAAGCATGCATTATTCACATAATTAACTGATTTATAAACCTCCCGGGCTCTGCTCTAGATCTGGAATTACATTCGCTGTGCTGTGCCCTACCACACTAAGCGAGATGACATTCACAGCGCCCAAACCTCTCTTTTGCACCTCCACCTTACAGAAAACCGCAGCCAAATAGCACTAGACCCTACTCATAGTGTTGTGTTCCTGTCGGTGAGTAAGGTTGCCAGAGCTTAACGAGGGTGCGGGGTGTTAGGGTCGGCAACGCGCATGTAACACCTCTGGCGTTGCAGGCGTCCATAGGCTACGGTAACTGCTTACCATTGGGCGGGCCGTATGCTTGTTTGCCACCGACGTACTATAAATAAGAATTTATACTTTGTTATTATATTATAGCTTCAGATAGGTTATAGGCGTTCCAAAATTGAAGTGCTCCAGTGGGAGGTATTACCACGTGGTCGTCCATAAGAAAAGAGATTTTTCACTTCTTAATATTTTCCAAATGATTTTTTAGTCTGTTGTTGCAACAATGAAAATCTACGTTTATAGGTTTTCTTTTGATTTCAAAATTTGCAAAACAAGAAACCTAGATTATATTATGCTGTAGCAATTGACATAAAAATCAGAGTGTTTTGTTAAGATTTAGTTAGTGGAAACCGTTTTCTACCGAAATGGAATTTCATAGAAAATGTACCGTTATTTCGTTAGGATCGCTAAGCTATTCTTCCCTCTTAGGAAACTATTAACCTACCTGGTGTTATTTAGTCATTTCTGACAAAAGTCGGAGGACTAGCTGCCAGTCTTCTGCATTAACGTGCCTGGCCATTAAATGAACTATTGTATATTTTACTGTTCATACTTGCTAAAGCAAAGGCATTTACTTGCCCATAATCCTACATAAGCGAAAGTTTTGAACTAGAAATATAGAAATATATGGATATTTTATTTTCATATTCATTTATTTCGTTTGCACATATCTTACACGTCAAAATATTATAACAAGAATTATTAATACATTTTTAATTCAGAAAGGGATTTTCTCTATCAACGGTTTCGGATCATAGCACATGATATCGTCAGATGACAAGCAAAACTCACTAATTACCACCACAAGTTAATAGCCATAATGAACATGAAAATGATATTTCTACTAAAATTAGGCTGATTTTTGTTTAATTTTTTTTTTGTGATTAGTGAGTTTTGCGGGTCACCTGACGATATTCTGAATTAGGATTAGGAACTAGGAGAGTACGTTGAGGAACGCTTGATTAGTTTTTATTATTCGCCAGATTCACCAGCGATGACTATTTCTTTAGTTTAGATGATTATATGGCTTATATGTTTAAGTAAGCTCCTTTAAATAGAAACTATTTATAGGAGGAGGATTGAACAACTATAATTATATCTGAATATTTGACTCGTACGCTTTAGAGAGTACATTAGACAACCTGTAGTAAATCCCAATTCCGTTAAATTTTCCTCCTCCATCCTCCACTATATTTTGGGTCTCAATTTGCCCTCTCGAATACATTTCACGCGCCAAAGTTTCTTAGAGGCACCTTTGCATATCAATAAAGGCTTTTCAACCCTAATTTAAAAGAGATAAAGTTGTGTTTTCTTTGACAGGGAACTGAAATTTTTCGAGTATGTTATACGCCTCGAAGTGAGAAATTTCATTTGAGACGATTTTGCGATTTCTTTTACAGGTTCCCTTGGGTGTTGGCCGTTGATTTATCTCCAAGAATATTTTCTTTTTTTTGTGTGTAGGTATTCAAAAAATTTGTTTTCTGTTACGCACTTTATGAGATGTTCTTTGAAAGTGTAATGTTTTCTGCGAAGTGTACGATGCGTGTTTTATTATAAGATTTGATGTGCCATTTTGATTCGGGATTTTGATTGACATGCTTGTACGTTCTTAACTCTGACTTTCAAAGGGGATGTCAACTATACTGTATGCTTTTAGGCATTACTTGAGAACTTTGTAATTTCTTTTAGCCATTTAGGTTCTATTTATTCAATAAAAATAACATCCACTGTGCTGTGCCCTACCACACAAAGCGAGATGATATTTACAATGCCCATACCTCTCTTGTGGACGTAGTTTAAGGACGTACCCAGATCCAATGGGTATGGACCCATGTTTATCTCACACGGCTATTTTTATTACTACATTTGACGTAGGTACCCTACCCCCGCAAAAATCGGCAGACTGTTTTGTACGGAAAATTACAGACAAGGCGTCTTCGATTGGTTAAATGCTTTAAGGAATAAAACGTAGAAGAAATAATGAACAGGCCACTAGTAGTAGGCCGGGAGTAAGCCACTACGATCTCATTCCTATAAATCTTGCCCCGAAAATTTTCATACCCCTGTATCTTATCCCACACCCTGATAATCACCCATAAACGTCCCCCAACTTATTAAACTAGCTCTTTAACAGGTCCCTTAACCACCATTATAGCACTAGCCAATAAACCAATAACTTTCTGCGGTCTTACAACGGCTTTATACAACACAACAGCATTATACTTTTATACAAAGTTAAAAAACACCCTATAAAATATAAAAACACTCTTATTTCTAAAGCTGTAGCGATCAGTTTCCAACTATTGGAATATAAACGACAGTTAGAGTTATTTTTGTCGAACAGAGGACGCATTGGCCTCTCGGGGGTAGTATTGCCTCATAGTGAGACCACAGGTTTCATAGTTGTTGTTTTATATTGAAAAATATGATGCATCGAGTGAATTATGTAGTAGTATTTTATGATGTTATTTAATGCATGGGAGATGGCACCAGCGTTGTAGCAAAGCCCATTATACTCGTATGTGACGTAAGCTGACTTCCTTTCAAATTGGTTGCTGAGTTATTTTTTAATGAATATAAACTGGATAATGTATTATAATATGTACTTATTTACAAGCTTTTTATTAACTTGCAATGTAAATATGTATGTTTGTACGGGTCAAATGATGCAAGATAAATTTGACCCGCTACCCTGTTTCCGATGAAGCTGAACATTTCCATACATAAGTAAGTCGGGTGACAATGCAATATTATGGTACCATCGAGCTGATCTGATGATAGAGACCGGGGGGTAGCCATAGGAACTGTGATAAAACAAAGCAACGGTATTAGTTGCCTGTGGAAAGAAAAGTACAAACAGCGATAAAAACTTGTACTAAAAATGCCTTTTTTTCCAAAAGCTTATGTTATTGACATTCTTTAACAATTTATAATGTTATGCTATTATGAAAATTAATCTAATCTAATCTTATCATAACTACTTAGTTGTTTTTTCATACGGTTAGTACCTACAGTTAGTCTCACGTACCCTTCGAAAAAAAAAGGCGCTTCCATCCATACAATCGAAGTTACGTTCACATTTTAAAACTACATGCTGAAATAAAATAAATCGTACCTATATAAGTTAGTAGTAGTTAAACACTGTATTGTACAGAAAGAAACATAAAACAGGACAGAACATACATCATTTGTACAAAGGCGAACTTAGTCCTTTCAGGGATCTCTTTGAGGGATAAGTTTTGTATGTAAAGGTTTTGCTAGCTTTATTTTTTTATTACAATTCCTAGCAACAAAAACTACATACTCGCAGTACCAGACCAGACATAAATAATAATATAAATTTAGGAATACTTTGCAACATTTCTAAATTTTTCTTCATCTTGTAATTTATATTTCAAAAGGGCACCGAAAATAGACCTCTGATTTTCGGTTCATTAGTTCTTTGAAATATTATGCCCGAGAGATTCTTCTTACATTTTGTTTAGTCATTTCTAGATTACTCACTGTTTAGGTACGAAGAAACCAGCGGGTAACAAAACTTTTGAAATTTTGGATATGATTTGCGTTTTCTCTGGGGATGCCCTTGCCTTGGGCGCACAGTGATTCAACGGCTGAGTCAATGTTAAAAAAATGTTAGTAAGTAAGTATACCTACATTTTTGAAATAATGTATAAGTAGTTAAATTGAAATTGAAATCTTTATTGTCATATTGTGAGTTACAATGATCATAAAATTAAAATTATCACAATCAACCGCGATGAGGCGTACAATTTTAATACTAAAACTAATCTTACAGCTAAATAAGTATACAAATATTACATGTTATGCGAATAAAATCATTGGTACTATGTTAATAGGTAAATTAATAAATAATATGTCATACTAGCTGTACCTACTCTGCCTTGGAACCAATATCCGACTTTGTGCCAGTTGCAGTCGAGACTGCTGGGCTGTGGAAGCCAGGGACTTTGTGAGAGATTTGGGTCGGCAGCTGAGAGACAGGGGGTGCGACCTGGTCCGGATCGTACCTGGTCCAACAGATCTCATTGGCTATTCAGCGGGGTAACGCTGCCAGCGTAATAAGGACATTTGAGCCAGGTACGATTCGTGAGGATTCTTTTATTTAATTTCAATAGTTATTTAAACAAACTGACGAAGCCTGCGTTGCGGATTTCTTATATATAAATATAAACTAAATTATTATTGTTATTATGTATAAATATGTCTGCAAATGAAATAAATTTTATTGTATATTACAAACGACGGAAAAATATGAGATCTTGCAGGGATATATCGAATATTTAAATCGGATTTTCGCCACTGTCACATATTGTTAATTATAAACAAGTGATAACAATAACAGTTTCGTAAAAATGTAAATAACTCAAAATAAACAGAAAAAAAATCCGCAGAAACGAAATCAAAACTAATTAATGTATTCATTAAGTAACAAGCAGGACTTGAAGTAGGTAATTTTAAAACATTTTTCGATATAGATGTTTTTGTCCGGTTCCTCCTCTGTAACCCACTGTGTGAGATTTTTCAGGCCTAAGGGACGTACATACTAACACACAGTTTGATTACATCCGGGCAGTCGGGGAATTTCGCGAATTCGCAAACAGAACGGCTGACTTGACAAGATTTATGACGTGATTTAAAAAATCGTGATCAGTTATGAAAAGATTTGTTTTTTATTTCAACGTCATAATATTTTTTTACTGTGTACATTTTACAGTTCAGAACATTTTTGCTCATTTTATAAAATTATGAAAATGTTTATTTGAGAACCACACCCGTTTAGCTGTCGGGACGCTTGGCGGACCCCAAACCAGGCTGAATCTGTATCTTGGGGCCCTGACAATAAGGTTTGTTTTCCTTCTTCTGATTTTCTTTGATAATATACTTAACTGCTAGTAGTGCTAGTATTGTCTATCACAAGGCTTACATAGTTTGCCTAACGAAAAAATCTAGGTCCTTATAGAGTTAGACCAAGATAAGTCTGCAATGATCTTGATAGAACACGCAGTGCTAGTGTTATTTGTACGTCAGAATTTCATTGAAGTTTGACGTTTAAAATAACACTTCACTGCGTGTGCTATCAAAATCGTTGCAGACTTGTCTTGGTCTGAATCTTGTTAAGTTGAAAAATAAAACTAGCCAATCTTCTATGTCTCATTTGTACATACGGTTGCCATACGTCAGGATTTCCCGAGACATGTCAGGATTATTGGTACTTTGTCAGGATTGCCGGGGGACTTGGCATGTGTCAGGGTGTTTGAAAGTTTGGATTTGCCGTAGTTGGGCAAAGAAAGGGAAGGTTATACTGTTGTTACAGCATATGATGGCAAGTTATAGATCGTGTCATTCACAAAGACGCGTGCATTCACATGAACTCGTAATGTTATGTTATTAAAGGTTAGATTTGACAAATTCGCGCGTCATCGTGGATGACACGAACTATAAATAATAGCTCACGAAAGGTATTGGAATAAGGGATTTTTTTATTCTTTATCATGGTAATGGTAACGGCAAATCTGCTAACGGTTATCGATAAAACAATTGTCTGTTAAAATTAAAAAAAATTAAAAACATCGAGGTACGGAGGTCAAATTAAGGAGAAGGAGGAGAGAGAAATGACCGTTGGGATGGGGATTTTTAGGCTTGTCAGGATGTCCGGAGTTTTGTCAGGGTAATCCGTATTTTTATATGACAACCCTGTTTGTATCAGATATAGGTAACTCACAAAATTCTGAGCTGTATCCGGGCACAAAAATGCAAACATTAGTAATAACGACTTCAATATGGTCAGGTAAGTAAAAAAGAACAGATTCGGAACACGTAATAAAATTTTAAGATAACACTATCAGATAAACACCGTTTTACGTGGGTAATGGTTTCAAAGCGGCATTCACGTCGAATGCAAATTAACACGGTGCTCCGGTGTGCGAGCGGGACATAGCTACATACGCGCACAGCGCTGTCACGCTCATACGTTGGAGCGACGTACGAATTCGCATCGGTCTGATAACCGCGTAAATGTGTATGATTATCTTGTCACGAATTTATTATATTTGAGCGAAGGTACTTTGTACCTATATTATTATTGAGGTTAGGTAGGTATATAAACCAGGAACTCATAATACAAGTTATCTTAGGCATCAACAATTAGGTATTAAGTACATATTCGTATTTTATTATGACATTTTTAGTGTGTTGAAGTATAACTCGTGTCATCCACGATGACGCGCAGATTTGTCAAATCTAACCTTTAATAACATGACAGTAAGAGTAAAGGCACGCGTCGTCGTGAATGACACGATCTATATATGCCTGTTAACCTGTAGCTGCCCAGGTACCTATAAAAAGGTTTCCCGTTCCAATCAATTTTGAACCTTTATTTTGACAAATCAGTTACCGCTTCCGGCGAATTCCTTTAATTCATGATGCAAATTTAAGTTTGAATCTATAAAGCATTTATTTTTGTTATTCCTACTGTGTTTGTTTCGTGTAACTCACTAGAACACGAAGCAGAAAACAACCTTAAATATAAAGACAACAATTCCAAAATGTTATATTTTTCAATAATACGGTCGTCTGAAAATATCGATACGAAAAAAGTGGCAAAAATATGTATACACGACTTTGTTGCCTATATATTAAGCGGCCAAGCTAAAATGGGATTGGGCTGGTCACGTCTGCGGAATGCCGAATGAGTTGTGGGCAAAGTCACTACAGAGTGGGAGCCCGAAAACTCGAATCGGGGATCTGGCAGACCTCACCGGCGATGGCGGGATGAACTGGACTCCTTCTTGAAGGAGTGGCCAGACATAGCACTGGACAGAGATCAGTGGAGAGATTGGGAGGAGGCCTTTGCCCAGCAGTGGGACACGACAGACTCCAAATAATAATAATAATAATATTAAGGTAGTGTATACATATTTTGGCACTTTTTTCGTATCGATATTTTCAGACGTGACTGTACGTGCTTAATAAATATCATAAACAATGATGACTCAAAAATATTCTCACGTTATTTTTTTAAGAGAAATAATAATTTTTTTTTTTTCAAAGATAAATAATTAAGTCTTTTTCAAAAACTTAAATAAGTCCAAACTCAAGAGCAGTATCAATAATACCCATGATTCTTTCTCTTATTTTAACAATAGTCGATACATCCAATAATGAGACGTCCATCAGTGCTATTGTATCTTCCACCAGCTTCTCCCTATCGGCAGTCATTTCTTTCATATCTACTACATCTTTAGATTCCCTTACTAACATAGAAGAGAGCATCACGCCTAGAATAACCATACATTTTCCATATCTTCTAAGGTCTGCGTCGAGTTGGTCTTTGGAAAATATGCGGTTGGCTTTAAGACCATGTAGTTTAAGTGAGTAGTCGAGGTTTTCGTGGTAATAGTCGATCCATTCTTGGTAGTGCTTCAGTCTAGTGGCATGGTCTGTGCAGTTGAATATAAGATATAGGAGGTCGGATGCTGGGCTGCTTTCATTAGACAGCTGGTAGTCGATCATCACGTCTTCAACAGGCTTGCCGTCCTAGAATGATAGATTCTTTAAGTTCTATGGCATCAGTTATATGGGTTGAGTAGGGTCAAGTGTTATGGCCAGATAACACTTGACCCTACTCATAGTGTTGTGTTCCTGCCGGTGAGTAAGGTTGCCAGAGCTCAACGAGGGGGGTGGGGTTAGGGTGTTGCAGGTGTACATAGGCTACGGAGACTGCTTACCATCAGGCAGGCCGTATGCTTGTTTGCCACCGACGTAGTATAAAATCATAATCAACTTCTTCAACTACTCTCCTAACTTCTTTAATATGTCTCCTAAATTGTCTCTAACTCTGCGAGAAACTGAGAAAACTGCGAAATATTACAAGGAGAGTTTATATAAAGTAACTGATGTACCTAAAGAATATATATCTATTTTATCACAGATGGAAAAGTAATGTTAGTAGGAACTCGAGTCTTTTGAGTCTAAAATATGAACTCGACTCGTGTTTACGCGACCCAACGCTTAAAAACTTCCGAGTCTTTTAAGTCCCGAGTTAAGTCCTTTATTGAGGTTTTTAAGCGCAACTTACTCAGCCTTCGGATAAAAACTTCGTAAAAAAAAGGTTTTATCTAAATGAACACGAAGGAAATAGGCGTTATTATTGTCAACCATACCCTTAAATTTCATGTGAAGACAATGCCTTTTCACAAATTTTATACATAATAGAGTTAATTATCTCTCAAGTCTTTACAGAAGACTCATGTCTCGATTAGAGCCCAAGTTTCGATTCAATGGCTAGAGTCTGATAAACCAAGTCGCGTCTTAAAATAGATGACTCAAAAGTATGAGTATTGTTGGTTAATACTGCGAAAAAGTGCTTGTATTGAACACATAATATTAAAAAAAAACACGGATAAAAACTAAATTAGCAATAAATAAACCTACCTACTTAAAATTAAATAAATATGAAAATAACGACCCGCCCCGGCTTTGCACGGATTACAGACGCAACACCGTAACAAATTATACATCTAAACCTTTCCCAATAATCACTCTATTCATAGATGAAAACCGGTTCAGTACTTTTTGAGTTTATCGCGAACATACAGACATACAAACAGACAGGCGCGGCGGGGAAATTTTATAATATGTAGTGTTAAACTATATTAAAGCTAGCAGACAAGTAAAAATATAAAAAGAAAATCGATCACAGATTATTCTTGAAGACTCAAGGACTCTAACGCGCTGGCCACGACATTGCGCGACTGGTTACGGCTAAGACCAAAACCATAGGTTGGAGCGAGACACAGCGATCGGACCTTTCATTCCCAACTATAGTTGTTGGCTTAGCCTAAGCCAGTCGCCCAATGTCATGGCCAGGCCGCAATTTTATACTAAAATCGTTCAAGCCACTCTAATCATAGTTCTTCCTATCAATAATGTACACAAGAATAAGTAACTTACCTCAAGCCGGAACAAGATATTGTTATTCCAACAGTCACCTTGCAGGATCACAGAAAATTTTGAACCCTTTTCGTAACTTTGAAGTTTCTTAGCAATTGCAGCAATCTGTGTCAACGACCCTCTTAATACGTTCTTGTACTTGTCACTCACATCATGCATCATTTTGAGAAGATCATTCTCACCCGATTCAAAAAACTGCTGTGATTCAGGTTCAGCAGACATAATGGTCCACATATTTTTTAGTTTATTTGAGTAATTTTCATATATTTCCGGTTCAGAATTTTTGAACGCATAAGAAAGTGAATGGTATTTGGCCAAATCCTTAACAATTAAACGAACACTTTCATTGGTTAAGGGTTTCAGTCTATCCAGCATCTCAAAACCTGCCTCTTTTAAATCTTCAAGCAGAATAAATTCGTACGGTTCTTCAGTCACAACTCCGTAGCAAGTGGGAAATCTTACTTTTTCATCGTCAGTGGCACCGGCTGAGTTTTGAATATCATTCAGCTTAGGCAAAACTAGATTGTACATTACAGTTTCGTTATTGAATAGAACCATTGTATTCATCATTAGTCTTATTTGTTCGGCTACAGGTGCAACTTTTCCGATCATCTTAAATGTTGTTCCATCTTCCGCTTCATATATAAATCTCTTCACGTGTGCAACGTAATTATCACCTTTTTGACCAACTGGTTCTACAATAATTTTTCCATTTGTGAATCCTTGTTTCTGAAGAGCACTTTCAACTAACTTTATTTGAGGGTCAGCAAGGACTTCAAAATCGCCTTCAAATGTGAATTGCGCCATTTTCCTCTACTTTTTAGGCACGTCTAAAATTGAAATTACTTCACAACGCTTTTTATGCTTAATATAATCAACGATAATTTAGTTTTGTAGGTCATTAAGATAAAATAGGTAACGATAATGCTGGGGTTATCTCTTTCACAAATAAGTGTAATTTACCAAGTCTACATAAATATAATTAGGCTTGTCACACTACCTAGTACCAGTAGTACCTAAGTAATAAATTTCATACGTATAATTATCGCTATTAAAACAAAACAACATGCATGTATATGAAATTAGAAAACGTTTGTATCACGGGTTTTTCTGTAACTATGTATAACTAGCGAGAGAAGAGTAAATTGACATAGTTGAACAATTTTTAATATACCTTATGCTATTATACTGTATAAATCTAATGTAATCTACAAACCGAAATAAATGCCATATACGAAGAAGAAACTTGAAAAACACAAATAGAGAGTTCACCGGTGACCGCAGAGCTGGCAGCTTTCTCGCTCAAAGAATTAGTTATGTGATACAGCGAGGAAATGCTGCTAGCATCTACGGCACCATGCCGCAGGGGGATAGTTTTTAGTGTTTTTAGGGTTTATGCTCAACGAGGGGGGGCGGGTTAGGTTAGGGTTAGGGTCGGCAACGCGCATGTAACACCTCTGGAGTTGCAGGCGTACATAGGCTACGGAGACTGCTTACCATCAGGCGGGCCGTATGCTTGTTTGCCACCGACGTAGTATATTAAAAAAAAAAGACTAGTATTATTTATTTTTACGTCTAGGTAAATCGTGTAATAAATTGTTAATATTTTTATACGTAAAAAAACAAATTGAAATGATTTAAAGAGTTTCCTTAATCTGTTTTTAATAGACTAATCTAACCTAATCATAACTACTTAGTCGTTTTGACATACGTACAGTACTTAGAGCCAAGGCTCGGAAACCGGTTAAATTTCTAAACCGTTATCATGTACTTGGCGCAAAACCTTTTAATTTCGGTTTCGCTCGAAAAACCGTTATTTTTAAACCGGTTTTTATGAGAACAGTTATTATCAAATTAACCGGTTTAGAGCAATAAAAACTGGTTTCTTCCAAATCGGTTTCTATGTTAACGTGGCACACCAACAGGCTGGTCAGCCGTTTTGTGTGCCACGTCGCCGTCGCTAGTCCATTAAATTACCGTCTTTTCTAAGGTTACAATAAAGTGCTTAAAACGTTCGCGTTCTTATAAAAGTTCGGAAACCAAAATAAACCAAAATTTTAATACCCTTGGCCCAGAATGAAAGTGGCTGAGAGGCAAAGAAGTTGGCAAGGTAATGTTTTAGGTCGCCAGAATTTTTTTTTGACGAAGATGCTGTTTCAAATCTTGAAAAAGTTAATAGTCGGAAGGTGCTAGATCAGGGCTATAAGGTGGGTGAGGTATTGTTGTCCAACCGAGCTCCTCTAGAAATTTACAGGTTATTTTCGCTGTATGTGGTCGTGCATTATCATGTAGTGATACTTCAAGACGTTTTGGCCTTTTTTATCTAACAGCGTTCGCCAACTTTTGTAGTTGATTCACGTAGGCTTTGGCATTGATAGTCTGATGGTCCTCCAGTACCTCCCACAGCAACATTCCTTGCGAATCCCAGAAAACTGACAGGAGAAGTTTCTGGCCATGCGGACTGCTTTTCGGCTGTGTTGGTGGCCGTTTATCGGAAGGCTTTTGGATGGCTTTTCGTGTAACGTTCTCGTACAAGACCCAGGACTCGTCTCCAGTGATGATTGACTCCAGGAAGCTCTTTTTTTGGGGGCGCAGCAGCAGATTTCACAAATGTTGACACGTAATGCACGTTGAGCATCGGTCAAAGCATGAGGCGTCTATCTTGACAAAACTTTACGGTAACCCATCGACTGCAGATGGCGATCTATGGTACTGTAGTGATAGTTTAGACTTTTTTTCTAAATCCCTGGTGGTGGAATCCAGATGCAACTCAAGCTCGCGCCGCAATGCTTCTTCGTCAAAAGTGACGGGGCGACCAGTATGAGGAATGTCTTTTAGACTTGTGTCTCCTTCATTAAAGCGCTGGAACCAATTTCGTACTGTGTGATCGGTACCTAGTAGTGTTTGGGCCAAAAGCAGTGTTAATCTTATTTGCAGTTTCCCTCGAACTGGTTCCCAATTTGTGTTCATATGAGTAAATCGCTCGAAGATGTTGTTGGTCCATTTTTTCGAATTTAACTAAATCTCTGTAACAAGCCCGCTCTTATATATCCTACGTGAAAGATTCGAGAACATTCTACTACATACTAGATTTATTCTAGAATATTCCCGAAACTACTAAAAATATCAAGAAAATTTAGAAGTAGGGAAAAAATTATGCAACAACCCAATAATATAAAATATGTAACGACAATGTTGGGGTTATCTCTCGGACAAATAAGTGTATGTTACCAAGTCTACATAATTAGACACAGCACACTCCCTAGTACGAGTACCTAAGTATAAACTTAATACTTATAGTTATCGCTAATGCAACAAAATAATACTAAATTAGAAAATCTGTGTACTTATTACGAGTTTTTCTGAAACTAGTGAGAGAATAGTTTATTCTTTCCTATTTATTCGACCGTTAATTATTTCATATTTATTTGACAAGTTGAGTTTATTATTTACCTAATGCCCTGCCTATGAAGTCGATGGTCCTGGGTTCAAATCTCAGTAAGGGTATTTATTTGTGTGATGGGCACGGATATTTGTTCATGGGTGTTGGGTGTTTTCTATGTATTTAGGTATTTTTATATTCTATAATATATTATATCGTTGTCTAAGTACCCACAACACAACACAACACAACACAAGCCTTCTTGAGCTTACTGTGGGGCTTAGTTAGTTTGTGTTATGTCGTATAATATTTATTTATTTATTCGATTGGATATTGTTCAAGAAAAAAAAAACCTACGATTTGCGATATTTTAGGCAAACCAGTGAACAAAGACGAAATTCATTTAATTTTTTTTGTAATGCGTATACAAAGTGAACAAGCAACGCTTGCGGTTTCAATAGATTAGTTCCAAAGATAATCGGATATGATAATCAATAGTGGCACGCGAACATCTGAATAATTTTGATACTATTATTATGATATATATAACCATTATAATTTAAGCATTAATTAAGTAATCAAAAGTAAATAACCAATACCAAATCAGAGGTAAAGAACAATAATAAACATATCAAATAAGCTTTTGTACTCCGAAAAGAAAAAAGATGTCCACTTTCAAAGCTTTTGAGTAGTTGACGGATCTTTGCTTAGGGGGAACGAGGGATGCCTTTTAATTTCTGTCGTTTGCAAATCTCCCGGGATTTTATAAAAAAAAGCGGCCAAGTGCGAGTCGGGTTCCGTACCATTTATGACGTATTAAAAAAAACTACTTACTAGATCTCGTTCAAACCAATTTTCGGTGGAAGTTTGCATGCTAATGTATATCATATATTTTTTTTAGATTTTTTATTCTGTTATTTTAGAAGTTCCGGGGGGGGGGGGGGGGGAGGACGGACATGACGAATCTATAAGGGTTCCGTTTTTTGCCATTTGGCTACGGAACCCTAACTAGTATCATCGTAAAATATTTGAATTTAGAACTCGAAAACAAAAGAATGACTTGAGATCGGCCGAATCGTACAGCGTCGGTTCAAAGTTGACAAGTCAGTTGTGAAAATGGAAATTTCGAAGGAAAATTTACGTGGAATAATTTTTTACCACTTCAAAAGAGGTTTAACGCGTTTTCAGTGCTTTGAAAAGTTGATTACTGTTTTTAATAATGAAGCACCATGCCTCCGCACTGTGGAACGTTGGTATTTAGAACTTCAATGTGGATGCTCTAGTTTTAGTGATAGGCATCGTGAAGGTCGACTAAAAACAGCCGTGACTCAGGAGAACATTGATGCTGTACAGCAACTGATCGTCGAAGATCGCCATGCGACATACCGTGAGATAAAAGCTTCATTGGCCATTTCAGGGACCAGTGTTCAAAATATTTTGCATGACCACTTAGGCGTACAAAAATTTATATCACGCTGGATACCACATTTACTTAGTGACGACCAAATAACGGCTCGCGTTAGATGGTGTCGCAAAACTCGACGAAAATTCAACCGAGGAACTCTAAACACGTTTAGGACATTATCAGTGGTGACGAGTTTTGGATATACACTTAGGAGCAAAACTGTTCCAATAGTAGTATATTAGTAGAATGTGGACAAGTTGATGTCGATCAAGGGGAGGGGAACATGGTTAATACATAACAGCACTCCTTGAAATTTTATACAAATCCGCCTAACATATGATATACTTGGCATTTACGGTTACTTTGTAATTTCGAATCGAAAAGTAGAAAAAAACACATTTTTATGTTTTCCAATATTTTTATTTCCTCCTATGGAAACTCCAAATAGGGAACCATTTATATTAAGAAATTCTGCCACTATAAAATCATCATGAAATTGTTTTAATGGGGCATATTTTTGAAGTTACTTTTAGGTGACTTATAGTTCGGTGCAAAAGTGTACCATTAAAAACAGCCATAGAAAGTGTCTGTTAGTTCAATGTTAAAGACGCCTGTTATTCTGCCATAACTAGAAAACTATGTTCACGATTTAAACAGTTGATACCTCATTTTAGAGAGGATAAATTTCTTAATTATGTATGTTTCCCTATTTGGAGTTTTCATAGGAGGAACTAGAAATATTGGAAAAAATAAAAATGTGTTTTTTTCTACTTTTCGATTCGAAATTACAAAATAACCATAAATGCCAAGTACATCATATGTTAGGCCGATTTTTAGAAAATATCAAGGAGTACTGTTATGTATTAACCATATGCCCTTCCCCTAGATCGACATCAACTTCTCCACATTATACTAATATGCTACTATTGGGACAGTTTTGCTTCCAAGTGTATGCCTACGATCCGGATTCTAAACAGCTTCGACTGTCGACTGTTTGGGTGTTCCAAGATGAGCCAAAACCGACCAAAGTAATACGCTCAATAGAGCACTTTGAAAAAAAATGGTCGCCACGTTTGTAGCGAAAAGTGGCCACGTTGCCACCACCGTACTAGAGAATCGTAAAACAGTCAATGCTGACTGGTATACCAATGTTTGTTTACCAGAAGTTATCAGCGAGTTCCGAAAAAACAACCCCAGACGTCGTATAGTACTGCACCACGATAAAGCGAGCTCGCACACCGCTAGGCAGACAATTGAGTTTTTAAAAGAGCAAAACGGCAAAAATCTGGAACACTCGCCGTACAGACCAGACTTAAGCCCCAATGACTTCTTCACTTTTCCAAAAATCAAGCAACGACTTTGTGGTCAACGGTACCAAACGCCTGAAGAAGCGGTTGAGGCATACAAAACGGCCATTTTGGAGACCCCGACTTCGGACTTTAATAAATGTTTAGAAAACTGGTTCGATCGAATGAAAAAGTATATTACGTATCACGGTGATTTCTTTGAAAAACAATTAACACTTATATTGTCTTTAGTTTTACCAATCGACAGAACTTATAAGGCAGCTTCGTGATTACACAAAAGATCCCTATGGATCGAAGTGTATCCGCAAGGGCCCCCGTAAACCATAAGATAAGATAAAACTGAACATGCCTTGAAAAAGTGAATTTGCAATACAGACTCGTGGTGGTGGACTGAAGGAGATGACAATTTTTAAACGAAAAATATATGTTATCAGGACAATACATTGTTTAATATCGACTTTGTAATCAAAAAGGCAGTTTCTTTATTTGGACTGTACACTGTCATCAGTGTCATCACTTTCATCGATGTAGTATACTGAAACAAACAAAATAAGCATTAACTAAAGATTGTTTTTCTCTTCGTGATATATTATAGTATGTAAGTTTTGTTATTGACACTTATGCCTCATGGGTCATGCCTGAATTAAATGATTATCTAATTTTAATATTTCAAAATGACAAAGCGCACGTAATCATAACCCAAATTCAAAGGGCTGAAAATTTTATACGCACCTACGCTCTTTTGATGCGACTAAAATGATATGTAAGTAAGTCCCGATAATTGACTGTTTGGAAAATATCACAGATATAAAATAGATCAAAGACAATAATTATAACTAGTGTGTATTTTTGATATAACCGCAATAATATAAAGTTTACTAGCCGTAGGTTTTAGTGCTATAAAACGATTCTGAAAGTTTTTTTTAATTAAGTTTGAACTACAGAGCATAATTAATTTTTGAATTTTTTTTCTTGTGGTTTTTTTCGTTCATCACAAGCACATGCGACAGTTGTGACGTCGCGTCATTAAATGCGAGATTTTGAGTCAAAACAAAGTAGTGATATATTGCTTGCTGAATTATTTTATGTAGGTACTTATATGGGAAAATAAAAGTCGTCTGTTTTTTTTAAAACATATAAAAGTGTGTTCATTCTAGCCTAAAGCCTAGGTTATGCGGTAGTATCAAAAATACACGCTGTATTTATTATCTACTTATTCATTTTTTATAAGCAATATGAAGGAAGTTGTTGAACATAGTTAATGTTAATTAATCTCATTTCACCTTCGAATTCCATAATATTGATTATATATCTTATCATTGTGAAAAAAATTGATCGCATTTACATTGGCAATAAAAATGTTGCTATGATTACCTGGTTTTTTCGTTCTCAATTTAGGTTTGCGCTTTGTTTTTAAGTATCTGGAAATATAATCAAATAATTAAATTACATATAGCAATTATGCTTATGCTTCTGTTTGCAGGATATTTTACACTTAGTTTTTTTAGATGGATACCCACTGGCAACTTGAGAGGTATCAAAAATGCATTCGGCAATGCATTTAAACCATCGATTACATCTATCAATTTGACATTTTAAGGACTAAAATCGGTGACGGCCTCTTAACCTTTTGACCGCCAAAGACGTCTATATGACGCGCGCGGCTACAGCCCAATATCAACCTTCATGCGTACCGACAAGGTTCACGATTACGCGCCGCGTACGATACGCGTGGCGTTCAAAAGGTTAAAGAGGTAAAAAGAGGAGTGAACATTCACTATGGAAGTGGGATATGGAAGTAATCGTTTTACGCAGACAAAGTCGCGGGCAGAAGGCAGTTTGTAATAAGTAGGTTTACCACGAGACCTGCAATCCATCCTGGTGCAAGATGTCGTGCCGTCGGCGGCGCACACGCAATGATTACAGTCGACCTTGTACACTGTGAACGGCTTGCATTTCGGCGCGTTTGCTGCAAACATTAAAAAATGGTATCCACGTAAGAGGGTTTCTACTTTCTGCCTTTAGTACCTACCTAGTGTCAAACTGACATATTATTAGGTATATTATCGCTAAAGACTAATATGCGAGTACGAGCGAGATGCATAAAAAGGAAGTTACGCACACGCTAGCGATTATGACAGTGTAAAACTGGTGGTAGAGCTACTAATGTTGAATACGAGTATAAGGACGTGAAATGCGAAAAAGTTGATTTTTCAAAAGTAAACGTTAATGTAATCATCTGTAGCGGATCGATAGTTAACAGTTTAGACCTTCTTCAGACCAATGCAAATATATATATTTTTTTGACGATATTTTTTTAGAAACATTCGACATCAAGTTTTATTTCATACATTAGGATTTTTTTTTTAAATAATATAAGGTCTGAATTGATAAATACTCTTAGTAAGCATCGGGCATATTAATGCATTTTTATACCCAACAGCGGCCGTGTGTAGTATTATTTTTAGAGCGAGTGCCAGCTGTGACAGCTAACAAAACAACTGCATCCCTAGTGTACATTTATTCGATAGCGTTACGTGTAACGTGGCGTACGTGTCTGCGTTAAGTCTCATTTTGTATGGGATTTTGAGTTTCCAAAACGTCCCGCTTGGCGCGCTGTTTCTAAATCCCACACAAAATGAGACTTAACGCAAACGCGTACGTCACGTCACGCGATCGAATAAATTTACACTAGGGGTTCTGAAGTGGGCTACGAACGCTACCGCAACCGAACCGCGCAATCTTATCCGACCCTACCCTAAAAATACCTACAAATTGAACAACCTACAGATTCTCTTCTATAGTTTCTGATTTTCTGAATTTCAATAAAAATTATGTACTAATGTGTAATACCTGACTTTTGAAATTTGTATGTAGGTACTTACATCGTCTCCAGAATAGGAGCATTTCCTCTTCAGCTAAGTCTACCTTAGTCGTTTTTGTGTTAACTTGTTCAAAGTAGAGCTAAAATTAATATTATTAATTAGTTGACATAATTATGGGATAATATAGATCAAGTAAAAGTAGTCTCAGCTCCGCCTACGCATATAAATTGTTAAGAGTCATTCGAGCTAACGCTAAATTCCAAACGCGGTTCTAAATTTCGTTAAATTCTATGTATTTATAAATATGTATACATTACATACATATATTGTTGTCTTACGTACCCACAGCACAAGCCTTATTGAGCTTAGGTACTTAATAGTCAATTTGTGTAATAATGTCCTGTAATGTTTTTATTTATTTCTTTAAATTATAGTTTTTACCCGACTGCCAAAGAGATGAGGTTAATGTGTTTCGAGTGTATATATGTACATATGTATGCATGTATGTATGTTCTTTGTGGCCTCCTGTAGCCTAAACGGCTTAATGGGTTTTGATGTATGAGATATCGTTAGATTCGTCTTGATCACGGGAGTGTCAGTTTTTTTTTTGGGGGTCACTAAAAAGTTATAAAAAAAATTATTATAAAAAAACAAAAAACCCGACTGTACACTAAAAAAAGGGAAACAAGCCCCACAAGAATATTGTTGTTGATGGTAAGTATCGCAGGCGCGGACCAACAGAGGGTTACTTATAGCACAGATCATATAATACTAGCTTATGGTCATTTTAGTGTGCAGTCGGGTTTTTTTTTTTTTATAATAAGTAATTTTTTTATTGTGTTTTTACACGTTTTAATCACAGGAAACAGCTATGAAGAAAATCACGCGGAAACTATTCAACATTTACGAGGGCAGACTTAAGGTAGACGTCCATAGGGCCGGACGCAACGTCCGATGCGTGCGCATCAGTGGACGCAATTGTGTAACTTTCTGTACAAAGAAAACTCTAAGAACCGTTAAAGTAAAACCTAAAAAGGTTAACTTTGGCTAGATAGAAAAAAACACGAAAACATGTATAATTTTCATTTATTTTCAATTGCATATAACCCTGCATACCACAGCTAATAATAAATAGCTACTGATATACCCGAGGGAATTAGAAAAGAGCAAGTTTCTAAGATAAATGGTAAAAACCTGATTTCCTGGCTTTACGCTTCCTCTTGATAACTTTCAGCCCCATTGTTTCAATAATATGCTGTGCAAGTGTGTTGTCTGTCGTAGATATCTAAATAACGAATCTATTTTATTGATATATACGAGTATAACGGTTTATAGTTAAAATAGTAATAAACCATTTGACATAACCTGTCGCGCCTACATTTATTAAATTTGTCGCTGTTTTCTACTGACGGAAATGGCCTGACAGACTTTATGTATGAAATCAGTAAATTAAATGCCATTATCTGTAAATGAAGTCATTGGCTGATTCACACAGAAGGATTAATTGATTATTAATCAATTTAAATTCATATCAACGTGATTTTTAACAGTCATCGTCTATTACTCAGCTTGATATGCTATACCAAGTATTTTAATCTGATTTTAATAGTAAAATTCATGGATTAAGATCAAGAGTCAGATGCAGAAGGCGGTCTTGGACACAGCACGGATAGTCAGTCGGTTTCTCCCTCTGCGGCCCTGACCACCGGCAGTTTCAACTGTTGATGGCAGTACCGTAGGTTAGGATGGTATTCCACCTGTCCAATTTCTTGGTCCAATGTGCACTGCGTCGCACTCTCTAATTAAGCAAAATGTGAGACGCAAATACAAATTGGACCAAGAAATCGGACAGGTGGAATGTCACCCTTAGGTTAGTTTAGTCAGTTTTTTTAATCGAAGAAGCGCTGGTGGTCTAGCGGTAAGAGCGTGCGACTTGCAATCCGGAGGTCGCGGGTTCAAAATTCAAACCCCGGCTCGTACCAATGAGTTTTTCGGAATTTATGTACGTAATATCATTTGATATTTACCAGTCGCTTTCCGGTGAAGGAAAACATCGTGAGGAAACCGGACTAATCCCAACAAGGCCTAGTTTACCTTTGGGTTGGAAACTAGTGCCTACGCCAAATCTTGGGATTAGTTGTCAAGCGGACCCCAGGCTTCCATGAGTCGTGGCAAAATGCCGGGACAATGCGAGGAAGAGCAGAGATAGATTTACAATATTGGTACATTTATTCAATACCGCTATTCATTGCACTTGAAAGGTAAGATGTCAATCAGTACACTACTAATACATCACAACAAAAAGGTGTTATATTGTAACGTCACGAGATAACATTCTGCATAGTTGGCTGAAGTGTCTACTATTATTAAGTACTGGATAAGAAAATAATTTGCGACGTATGTCATACATACGGCAAAGCAGTTGTGCTTCGAATATTCGAAGACACTAATAAAGGAGTGAATCTATTGACATTGACGTGTATCACCGGTAATGGTTTTTAAGGAGGGTAACATGTCAAATACAGGTATTGTCGTCTAATGGAAAAATCGCTAATAGAAGATATGAATACCGTTATAAAAGCCACACGGTTAAGGCCGCGGGTTCAGCGGCAGAAATTGCCGCCAAAAATAAGCGTGCCAAGTACTCTGGGTTACAGGGGGCGTACGATTTTGTGCCCATTGCTGTCGAGACAGCCGGACCCTGGTGCAGCGAGGCGTCCGAATTGTTCAGGGAACTGGGTCGGCGGCTAAGGGAGAGGGGGAACGATCCCCGTTCTGGGTCTTGGCTTGTCCAACAGGTCTCCATCGCCATACAGCGTGGCAACGCTGCGAGTGTGATGGGGACTTTTGGACAAGGCATGTCACAGGACGGGCTTTACGTTAGTTAAATAATTTTAAGTTTGTGTTTATATAGTGGTGCTTGTTTTTTTTTTGTAATAGTAGTGTTTTATTTAAGTTTTTTGTGTAATGATTTCTATTGATTATGTGTGATTTAATTTTAGTTTATTTTTGTATTTATTATTGTAATTAGTGCGAAAACAAAAATCAATAAATTATACCGTTATTGATTATACCGGTAATCAAAGCTTCAGTGATGTAAATAGCGAAATACAATTATAACCGGTTATACCTAATTTAAAACCGGTAGTCAGAATACCGGTAACGGTCCCTGCTAAGGACGCGTCTTACGGGCACTAAGAACGGTGCTAGCTCAGTGGTGTCACTCACGAATTCGAGCCAATCGTGCAGTCCGCGACTAGTTGGGACCAATATCGCGTTGTGGCGTTAGACTGCACGATTGGCTCTAATTCGTTTGCGTGACATCGCAGCACTGGGCTATAACCGCGAAAATCGAAGTTCGTCAATTGCGGGCATTTTTCTCTATCACTCTTATTACGTCTTAGTGAGAATAAAAGAGAAAGATTTGATTTTGATGCAATTTGAGAATTTCGGTTTTTTGCGGTAGGCCACCTGGCTCCATTCTTATTGTCCGTAAGTCCCGTCCTACTTCGTCAATTTCTCTTTAGTGTATGATATCTATTTCATTTTATAATAAGTAATGTGTTAACAAACCTTGAGTGCCCTATCTTAATAATATTATGTTCTAATCTAAAGTAGCTAGTGTATGAGCATCAAGCGCAAAATAAAGTTATCAGTAAGTATCAAAGATAACAGTAATTTGGGTATCCACACGGGGCACACAAAGAATTTTATAGATTTTTACATAAGTTAATACCGATTATGTTCAACTATTGCAGAAGTTATTATAAAAGTATAATTTTACCTACTTTAATTAACGTCACCTACTTAAATAAACAGATTGTTATTATTTATTATTTCGATCTTATGTGAGTATACAATCAATATATACATATATAATAATATTTATTAAATGAAGATAATCAAAGACACAAAATGAAAATCTGAAAATCTACTTACAAATCCTAACCTAAATTAAAAACTAACAAACACAAAAATTATTACCGAAATTCGCCCCGCGTCCCTCCAGATGCAAAGGAGCCCAACACGCTCGCCGCGTTGCCACGTTGAACCGCGATGGACAACCTTTGCATAAAGAACGACCCGGAGCGAGGGGCATGACCACTCTCTCTCAAACGTCTGCCCACTTCCCCAATAAACGTCTTGGCCCCAGAACACCAGCAGCCAGCGGTTTCCACGGCAAGTGGGACAAATAGGTAGTTCGTCAACCCCGCATACTTTTCCCGCTTTCGAGCCGCCGCTTAAGTGAGTAATAGTAATAATCGGTTTCTTAAAACTTTCACAGGTTTTATACGAAAAAAGATCAATGTGGGATACATTTATATTATAAGTAATAATTGAGACAGTGGCTGAAATAAGAATTTGAGCAATAATCATTATAGCAAATATGTAATTTTTTTATGGCGTGCAGTGCATTGAGGTATCTGCAATAATAACCTAACAAGAAGTGAGGGGGAGTCAATAAAGCTATTAATTAATGATTTTGTAATAGTACATTACTATAGAGGACGGGAAACGAAGGGTTGCAGGCCAAGTAGATATAGACGGCCGAGCGTAGCGAGGTCGCATAGGGAGACGCGGCCGGCAACCCCGTTTCCCGCCGAGATTTGTATAGTGCTTTTCTCAAACTTGCAATGAAATAATAATAAAAAAAAGATGATGATGATGATGATGATTGTTTCATGTCTTAATGTGATAGGTTATTCCGTGCGTGGGGTATTGAAGGGGAACAAAAATGTAATTATTTTGGCGCTATCACGCACGCCATTACGCTTTTTTTCTTTTTCTTTCTTTTTTCTTTTTTTTTCTTTTTTGCGTTTTTTGTTGATACCGAAAGGGGAACGAAAATTTGATTATTTTTACGCTACGACGCACGGTTTAGGAGATACAGCCCTATGAAGATTTCTGGATGACTGAAAAAAATAAAACTTTTTAAGGCTGCATCTCCTAAACCGTGCGTCGTAGCGCAAAAATAATGAAATTTTTGTTCCCCTTTGAATCCATGAAATAATATTTAACAAACACAAAAAAGAAAAAAAAAAACACAAAAAAGACAAAAAAATGAAGAAAAAAAAAGCATACTGGCAGAATTTTGCTTATAGGTTTTTTACAGTTCGCACATGTATCCTACAACGTTTTACAGTGCATAATTATGACCCTTTAAATTTTCGACATAGTTACATAATGTGCTAATGTACGCATTAGTGCGGAAAAGTAGCACCATAATATATTATATATAATATATTATATATTACAGTACATATTATGTACTGTAATAGTTCATTACTATAGAGGACGGGAAACAAAGGGTTGCAGGCCAAGTAGATATAGACGGCCGAGCGTAACGAAAAAAAGTAAAAAAAAAGTAACGAAAAGAAAAAAAAAGAAAAGAAGACAATAAAAGAAAGAAAACATAATAGCAGAATTTTTCTTATAGGTTTTTTATGGTTGAATGCCAAGACGTGCCATAATTTGAAGTTTAAAAACAAAAGAACGTTGCCTTACAGGCCTACGTGTGTAAGGCTGTATGAAACCCCTTTACATATCATCTTCACTCATCGCAACTGATATGTGGTATTTCTGGACCTAATTTGAAGTAAGTTATGTCAACATTTCATTACAAGTTTGAGAAAAGAAACATTATATCAAACTGTGCATTTTGCTTGTTTTTAGTTACTTATTCTGTTTTTTTTGTTTAATGCCTACACTGACTGATGGTTGACTGGTAGAGATAGAGAATGCCTTTAGGCATTAAGTTCGCCATTTGTACTTTATTTCTTATATTGTGCAATAAAGTTTAAATAAATAATACGCTTGATTACACGTGTTTCATTTTATCATATTATCTAGTAAAAAAATTGATTACCGATAAGGTGCGAATAAAATATGATAGAATTCAAGCATAACTTAACTAATATAAATATTTTGTCGTTTTTAACATTTTAAGAGCCGAGAACGACTGTCAGACGTTAACTGTCATATAAGTTTTTTTTGCTTTCCAAGATCCTTATTGATCCAAGTTTATAGACATTTGATCCTCACAAAAACAGGAAAACTAAAAAACTGACCAAGTGCGAGTCGGACTTGCGTACGAAGGGTTCCGTACAATTATCTATAAAAACGGTAAAAAAAGCACGTTTGTTGTATGGGAGCCACCTTAAATATTTAATTTATTCTGTTTTTTTAGTATTTGTTGTTATAGGGGCAACAGAATGCATCATCTGTGAAAACTTCAACTGTCTAACTATCACAGTTCATGCGATACAGCCTGGTGACGGACGGACGGACGGACGGACAGCGGAGTCTTAGTAATAGGGTCCCATTTAACACTTTGGGTACGGAACCCTTCACTTATCCTGCTGGTGTAAGATTCTCGGCAGTAGGACCCACTTAATACGATTATATTTAATACGATATATCGTGTAACACGTCATATTACACCGTAGTTGGATAGTGCAACTTGTTTTTCATACATTTAATCACGGATAATACGCTTTCCCGCTGGAGGCCCCGAAAGTTCGGGTTCTTTTGTCACTCTTACTTAGCGAAAGTGTGAGCGAGATGGATGTACGTACCCGGGATCACGGATATCATGTTTTTTTAATTTGTTTTTATAATAAAAAAAGTAATCGCTGAGAAAAAGTAATTCCCTCAGGCATGATATTGCCGATTTTTAGAAGCGATTTTCATATTTTTAGCGTTTGTGCAAAATTTATTATATATTTTTAAAGTGCATTTTAGACCTATGTTATGTTAGTGTTTTTTTTTCTATTGAGCGAAAGTCAATAATTCAGGATGCGAAAAAAGGCCTCAAGATTGCTAATAAAATTTTTGGCCACCGGATTGTAATCCAAAAAAGTCCGACTTTTTAAAAACTTTTTTTCCTACTGCACCTTAAGAAGGGGCGTAAAACTAGGAAAATAGAAGGAAACAAAAGATGATCTTGAATCGTGAATCTTGCGACAGAAGACATTTGCCGTTGCGCGGGATTTTAACTTGTATTCACAATCACTCTGAAAATATACTTGTGATATTTTTTTTCAACTTAATACAGTTTTGCCCCTCAGGTTTCCCCGCTATCACTATCTATTCTAAAATTATCCTGCTATGTATGCAGGTTAATGATATAGAACTTAAAGTAATGGAATTTAGACATATTTTCGTGGTTTTTCTATCAAGTCGTCTTTCTAAGGTTTTGTTTGGAGTCTGCCATGTAAATATAGCCTATTTTTAGTAGTTTCAGTGTGAAATTTTTGATGGCATTGGCCTTAAATAGAAATGTTCAAAAACTCAACGTAAAAATTAAAATTTTGCGTTAGCCCATAACTTAATAGCTTTGCGATCCTAACGAAATAACGCTACTTTTTCTATGACATTTCTATTTCGGAAGAAAACGGTTTCCTCTAACTAAATCTCAACAAATCACTTTGATTTTGATGTCGAGCGCTTCACCATTATATATTCTAGGTTTATAGGTTTCTCTTTAAAGAAAAATTGTATTGCAAATTTTGAAAAAAAAAAAACCTATAAACCTAATTGTTCATTGTGTTAATAACATACTAAAAAATCACCGAGAATGGAAAATGTTTACAAGTGGAAAAACATTTTCTCTTTTTGTATGGAGTAGTATGTGGTATACTACCCTCTTAAGACAAGTTTCTGGTCCCTTCAGAATCTTCTTAAACAGGTATTACTGTATGATGAAAGTGGAATAAAACCTTACCAGTAAAACACACAATACAACGCACTGAAAACGCATGCTGAAACTGAATTTTATTGCCCAGATAAAGCAATTCGTCACCTTGCGAATGGTTAATTGCGTTATGTAAGCTTGAAATACATACCGGGTGCTTCTAATATTGGGGCTATACTCGAACTCAAACTTGTGGTCTAAGCGCAACTTGAAAATAATTGCTCATGATTTTAATTTTCATATAAGCCGAAAAATAACTTGCTCAAAATGGCTTTACGAAGAAAAAATACATAATATGTGCTAAGCCCGACCAGAAATTATGATCATTGTCGCAATGGGCCAAATATTAGAACCTTTAAAAAAATATTTATCCAAATACATAGACGTCTTTGACAGATCAGGAAACATACTCGTACATTAAAAAAACAAGGATCCCGATAAAATGAGTACCACCTGCGAAATCTGGAGGTCTTTTAAGGCCGACTTCACGTTGGATGCGGTTGCACACTGCTCCGGTGTCCGAGCGGGACATCGCTATATATAAGTATAACGTTGCACTATAGTGTATAGTTGGAGGTGAGAATTTCTTGTTTTTGACCATTTTGACAAATAATCTTAAGATTAGGAGAGATAGTCCTAAACAGATTCCCAAGATCCTTACTAAATTCCGTAGATTTTAGTTAAAGAAACAAAAAGTTATCGTCGAAATACAGACAACTCTCATGTGTATCCACAAGTCCATACTTGTGGACGACGCCAACGGAGCGTTGTGTCAACCCGGAACAGTGTAATAACGTAAAGACTAGCCTTCGCAGCGTATAAAAGTAAGCACGGTTTGATACAACACACCACGCAGCAGAAATTGTAGGCTGTAGATATAAAACCTACTTCGCCGTTAACCCTATTTCTATGAGAGCTACATGGAGCTAAAACCCAATTATTACACACAGCAGCCAGCCGAGAACTTCGATAATGGCCCTAACTAATTGGGATCTATCTAGAGATGCTTTTACCAATCGTAAGCTAGTTTAAAGAGAAACGAACGAAGCTGCTCTAGCTCAAGCTACGAGTACATAACTCTTATATTTGACTTACAGGCAATCGAAATAATACCATTCAGATATCGTGCATTTCTATCGTATTTCTATTGAACATGCATGTACATGTATTGGCGCGAACGAGATGGAACATAACTAAATAACATCAATTCAATTAATTCAATTATTTAATCATTCAAATATTATTATTATTATGTCACTGTACGTTCGAATTGGCCAGATCGTCCTCAATTAGCTTAAATGTGGAAATTAACTAGAATCTAATAATTAAGCACATGACATAGGATTTTTTACTTTCGGTAGGCACTTGATATCAATTTCTTTTGACAATCTTTTTAATCATAATATTTGACACGACAACAAAAACGAAACAGGCATAAAGGAGTCTAGTTTCGTCTTTGATTCTATGTATAACATGTGTCTGTGATTCAACGTAATAAGAAGCTAGATTCTGAGCTTTCTATGGTTCCATCCAGCAGAAAATATGAACGTGGCAGGACTGGCGGGATATAAATAAGTCGCTACATGGCTTGGCTTTCTCCTTAGTGTCCGAAAGTGTAGTTTGTCTCTATATTTAAAATCCGTAGTACTACGTAGGTGGTAATATCATCTCTATGTGACATTACAAGCATCTTCAGACCCGAGCGTCAGTATTGGCGCGCTGTAATTTTTCGAGAAATTCTAACTAATTACGCCCGACTACTCGCCCGCTATTATTCTTAGTTTAACTACTGCAACTTCTGAACTTTGTGCGGAATCTTCACTGCATTAGGTGCTGTTCGGGAGTTTTAGTTAGTTTAGCTTCTGCTTTTGAGTTCCTTGTTACGGGAAGAATTAGTTGATAAAATGTTATGACATTTTTCATCGTTACCTCAGTTACTTACTAGAAAATGTACTCTGGTCAAAAAGATGCCATGTATGTGCCTTTGTGGTTTACTTTTTGGTAAGACGATGGCGACAGAAGTAGCTAAATTGATAATTTGGTGCTAGTCGTTTTCAAAAGTTGCTAAATTTAGGACCAAGTTGACAAATTGGTAACAGTTGAGCTATAAAATGTCATAGCGCGATTGCCTTCAAACTAGATCCTAATAAGGGAGTTATATGGGTCTCTATTGTTTCCCATAAACTTTTAAGTCATAATATCGAGGGCTGGGTGGTCAAATCCGATAACTAGCAAAATATGCATTTTGAGATAATCGAATTTGAAAGTTTAAGGTCCTGTAAATTTGGATGCTGAGGGAATTACTTCAAAATTGTGTTTAATATGAAAACTACCATTATTACTTTATGACTTGAAGACTAACGCACATCCTTAAAACCCACCATTTCTCTTTTATTTCAAAATTATTTTCAACAGAGAACAATCTTATCGGGTTTTGATTTCAATAATATTACATCTTGCGGAGTTACAGGGTTTTATTGGAAGTTTCGAATTTGAAAGTTTAAGGACCTGTAAATTTGGATGCTAAAGGAATTACTTTAAAAAACTGCTTAAAATTAAAACTCCTATTATTACTTTATGACTTGAGGACTAACGAACATCTCTAAAATCCACAATTCCTCTTTTATTTCAAAATAACTTTCAACACGGAACTACTTATCGGGTTCTGATTTAAATTAATATTTCATCTTGCGGACTTAGAGGGTTTTATTTAAAGTTTTACTGCCAGTTTTATCACAAATTAGTCTTAAAAATTTAATCGGATTCACAACTATCACAATAAGTTGGTTCTACCTCGTTCACAGATGCTAAACCACGAATCCAGGGGGGAATTCTTCTGGAATAATACCTTTGTTACACATCGTTTCCAAGTCTCTTTTCTTTGCTTTACTTATTGGCAAGTGATTGTCGTACAATGAATCAATATCCATCGGGTACTCATTACTAGCCACAGAAGGTGGATTAGAGCGTGCTCGTTTTCTTGTTTTCGGAGTATTGATTGTATGCCCATAATTAGAAAGTCGTCAGTGAGATCATAGTTGAAAAAAAAATTGTATTTTTCCCCTTTTACATACTTCATCATTGTTGTCGTCTAAATGTAAATTGTCGTCTTTGTATTTAAATTATTTCACTTTATAGTTTTCTATTAGGTATTTTTTCCGTTGCCCATCATCAGTATTAATGTGTTTAATCTGTTTTCTTCTCGCTTGTTTGAATGTATTTTTCTAGTCCGATATGCTGTTAATAGAAACATTTTTAGCTGCATTTTCTATGGCTGCGTGCATCGAGTCAACCTCCATGTAGGTATGTCCATTTTCTAAAAACTTTTGCTCGATGGTATCTAGATGCTCGGGATTTTGAACGGCCCAGAGAAGTAGCGCAGAAATGTTAAATATTTACGTGTTTTGGTATACATTCTGACAGGTAGTAATATAGACATGTGCCTATTTCACAGCTTCCCTTTTTTCCATTAATTTCAGACCAGCACAGACAGTAAGCTACATTTGGCAATCTCGCTTCATAAATAGTAAAGTTATACAATACTAGCTTCCCCATTAATTTAATCAAAACACACCCTCTCTCTCTCTCACACACACACACACACACACACACACGCACACGCACACACACACACACACACACACACACACACACACACACACACACACACACACACACACACACACACACACACACACCCGCGCGCACACGATCTCCCTGTGACTGGCCTGGACGTACGGTCTATTGTGAGTGATCTTTTAAGGTACCTACTTTTGTAGATCAGCATTTCTATAGAAAAATGACTGTGACATAATAGTACAAGTTTTAAGTTAATTGATGTACATTACATTGTACAGTAGCTAGGCGATTTTCGTATTAAAATAAAACTAGATAGGCACTACTTACTCATAGCTATACTTAGTTTGTCAGTACCTACGAAGCGCGCCGCAAGCGAAATATACCTACCGCTGCCGGGAAGCGTGTACCTACGTGTACAAATCTACAGGTGTAGGTATTAGACCAGGGCCATAACTAAACTACCCAGTCGGCCTATGCCACAACGAGTTGTCGACAAAGCGGCAGTCGACCAGGCGTTACCCGGCCCAGACTTCAACGTAAGTAAGTAATTGTAAAATAAACGGGTCAGAAAACTTCCTGATGAAAATAAATCAGCCATATGGACAAACTTTTTCATCTCGTTTGCAATGTCCATTTGATTTTCATCCAAGTCCGCTGATGAGTTTCCATCGCTGTGTTCCCTTATTTGAGGTGAACCTATAAAATGCAATAACAACGAAAACAATAAAACGCTTTACCCCTAGAATAGAATGACAAAGCGTATTTATAGGGTTTTATGCAAAAATATTTTTAATGGCCTGGCTCTAGAGCTAAAACCCTATAAGACGAAATGTTTTTTATATCACAACATACACCTTGTATACGTCACACGTAGTTCTAAATTTTAAAAACGTTTGCTCGAGTTATCGGGTTCGACCGCCTGGGTCTATTATTAGTGAGTAGGTAGGTATGGCACTTACTTGGTTTAAAATCAGGTTTAGACTTTGTGTCCGCTTCCTTAATATTATCAGTAGAAGAAGTACCGGTCGTTATTGTACCTCTAGACATAAAATATTACACAAATAAGAATAATTGACAACAAATAACAATCGTTGTTGGGTTTTACTACGAAGACCTTGAAATTCATCATTACTGTTAAAAAATGTACCTGCTTTCGTGTAGAAATCATTTTCCGATTAAAACAAATAACGATCATGTTAAATAGACACTAAGAGTTAACTGATAAATGCCATTACTTAAAACAAATAACGTATTATGAAAGAATACGTACATATACGTTTGCCATTGACATGAGGTTATAAAAACAAATACAAATATTTACCTGATTTCGTGCCTCCTTGAAGAGCTACATTCACTATCTTTCTTGATCGATAACTCATTTTCACTAATTTAACAACTTTCACTTGAGTATCATCACTTTAAACTGTTTATACGATTTTTATTTTAAATTTTTTCAACGAATACAAAGTGCTGCGCGGGAGTGGTAAACCTAACTGACGAAACAATGACGTTTCGGCTCTGGGCTCGAGTACGATAAGCCCAGTTATGGGTTTTAACCTATAACTTTTGAGAGAGTGTTGCAGTCTTAAAAAAAAATGAAAAGAAGTTAAATTGCTTTAACTATGGCTTTGTATTTGTATTTTAAAGGAGAAATCATATACTTACACTAAAATGGTTTTACTATAAAAAAAGTGCGATACTTTTAAAAACTTTTTGCTATTAATATCTTATAAGTTAATATAACTGTTCTTACCAGAACATAAAATAGTCAATGTGACCATGAAAATTACATGCTTAATTCCTATACATGCAGCTATCCAGTTTTTCCATTGGAAGTCTTACAAAATGTAGCACTTATTGCTACTTACATGATTTTATCTTAAAAAACTATTCAACAAATTCGAGAGTTATTCGATTACTGCATTATTAAAAACGTAGAAGGAGTATTAAATCACGAAATTGGTATTGACCACTAGAAAGAGCTTGAAAAGTACTGTATGAAACTGTATTTAACTCAAATATGTAATTTTTTCGACTTATCGGGTTTGACCACCCAGCCCTCGATATATTGTTTGCCCTCATTTTCGTTAGCCATAATTTGCTTTTTCCCAGTAAAGCGTAACTTTTCAGGATTTCCATAAAACAAACTTTTTTTTTTTTTTTCTAGGAGGAATATGCATTCCGCATACCACCCGGGTGCGGGGGGTGACTCACCGCAATACCGACACTCCTCTTCCTCGACGGTCGACCTCCAACGCGTCACAAGCGGGCTTGCCAAGCCCACTTGGAGCGTCCTCCTCGGGCCAGCCCGCACCTCAAACAGGCCGGCCCTGGTTGCCTCTTTGCTTCACCGTGGGAGACCAAGCCACGGCTACTAAGCCCCTCCACCACGACAAGGTGGGCAACCCTCGGGGGGTCCATAAAACAAACCTAACCTAGCCTAGCCTAACCTATCTATAGGATAACCTAAGGAAATTCCTGAAAAGTTAACCGTTTTTAGAGTTATGACTAATGATAATATGACTATCATTAGATTATGACTTTCGATAATTATGCGAAACATAGGGATCCGAGTTATATACCTACATACTACAAACTTTTGAATCTTACTACCAAAGGCAAATTTTAACTTATATATTGATGTCAAAATGATATCTAAATGTCAGTAATTTTTTCATTACTCGCGCGTGGAAGGTGGCGTGATCGAGACGCACGGGCGAATGTAAACCAAATTATATAATTTTGATATCATTATTTACATTATAATGTAGTTCGAATTGGCCTCACGGTTCCTTACACTTTCCCAATCAAACTGAAAGTTTTTAAAACTCATAACACAAACTCCAGACTTATTTGAAATGTATAGACTTAGAGGTTTTCCCATTCAACTTGAAGCGCAGTGAATGGAAACCGCATGAAACTTTCATGTAGTGTTCCATTCCTTTCATTCGTTCAAACACTCTGCGTTACATTCGGGAACGATTGATTTTCAATGAAGTTTACTAGAAACTATATAATATTCAGAGTACTGAGTATGGATAATGCTTTTGAGCAACAATGTTACTTTCTCTATGTAAAGAAACCGGACTGTTACTTTCTCTATCGCACGCATATCATTACACACAGGACCGCAACGCGTGTGTAACAAAAATATAAACAGGCGGGTCAATGTACGAATTTCTTCGTGCTAAGCGTCCTTTCTTTACAAACACATATTTAAATTTGTGTGTGTCATGTGTTCGCGAGCGTGCGTGCGTGCGTACGTGCGTGCGTGTGTGTGTTGGCACGGTTGTCTATAAGTATATACTTTTTGTTCATCCTACAGAAACTTCCGAAGCTCAACTTTAAAAGAGGCAACCAATAAACAAGTCACGTTTCTCAGGGGCAAAACCGTACCAGTCCTAGTAATTAATTAAATTGCGACTATTTTTGAGTCTAAATACCAAATGTGACTCATCCTTGAAGTAAATATATTGAAGAGATTAGTTCCATTTATAAATGAATTTATATTTTCAAACCACTTTGGATTTTTCTTATTCTGATAATAATTAAAATTGCATCGAATAAAAATTCAATTTATTTTATTGAAAAAATTAATTTAATATTTAACAATTACACAATAATGGTACTGTCTTGCCATTGGCAATACAAAACCTTCCCCGATCCCGAAACCCGATCATAGTGGGTATTTACCAAGGCTCCGCTCTGAGCCCCTTTCTTTTTAGTGTGGTGCTTGTCGCCGTCACGGCAGAGATACAAGACCCACCGCCGTGGTTGCTCATGTGTGCAGACGACATCGCACTGGCCGACGAGGACAAACAAGCATCAGAGCGAAAGGTAGAAGGGCTCGCTAAAAAATGGAGGTCTGAAGCTAAATGTTGCGAAGACCGAATACCTGGCCTGCAGAATATAGGGTAACGAACAATTGTAAGTACCTGATGAGCTCAGAACTGCATGAGTCCGGGACCATTAATTACGACACCCGCGCCCGAATCAGCTCGGCTTAATCTAAATGGCGGGAGGTCACAGGTCATCTGCGATCGCAGAATACCGCTTAGACTCAAAGGGCTAGTGTATAAGTGCATTACCGTCCAGTCCTTCTTATGGCGCCGAGACCGGTTCTGGAAGGCACGTTTAGAAGCTTTGCGTTAGAGATGAAGATGCTACGGTGGATGTGCGGCGTTACACGGGCTGACCGCATCCGCAACTAGTACATCCGTGGCAGCCTCGCAGTCCGTGATACGGAGAAGCTCCAAGAATGTCACCTCCGGTGGTTCAGCCACGTTCGGCCAGCTGACTACGTAGGAAACATATGCCTAAAAAAGCGATGAGTCGATGTCGGGAAAACAGTAATCAGCGTAAATGTACACGAGAGGACGCCCAGGATCACGCAAATTGGAGGAAAGCAAGTAGCAAAGTCGACCCTGGCAAAGACCGGGTTAACACTAGGTAGAAGAAGATTATGGTACTCACTTACGTCATAACTTTATCGATATCACTTAAAGAATGCGTCACTTGTGGATTGCGGTAGGCCCTCTGGTTTCCTAGGATAGTGGTGCCGTCGTATAGCGGCCGTAATATTACGAACGCAAATATAATGTTCCTTCAATCACCACCCTCTAGGAAACCGCGCCATTTCGTTTAAATAGACGTTCTAGTGACTTCATTTAACCTTCATCCATTGTCGTTTAAAGTAGGGAAATCTCTTGTTATCGAGGAACGCTACTGATTAGTGATTAATATACTAGCAGATAGGAGTGATAAAACGATAACGAATAAGAACGGTCTATTAGTCATTTAAATGCTATCTTAGTTCACAACATAGCGATCACAATAGGCCATTACAACGCGCAGGCCTTTAACCTCACAATATGGCGTGAAAACCGAGTTTTACGACGAATATTTTTTATCACCCCGATAATACACTGAATATCAAAGGAGCCTATTGTGGCCGGATTCGAATCTACTGCTCAAAGATTCAGCGATAAAACTTTACTATTGGGTTTTATGATTGAACGAAAGATTACGTCTATGAAAAGATTTACATAAAGTTTGGCGAAAATGACTTTATTTTATCTGCGACTATAAAATTGTAAAAAAAAACATCTATTGTGATGTTGAAAGAGTTAGAGGGCAACACTAGTAAGCATTTCGCCGTAAATTTAAGATTAGATCAAATGTTTTATGTCCATGATGTATTTGCCTACATACGTGCATAAACATCTACTGTAGAAACAGACTTTCATGATATTAAACGACAATGCAACGACTTATGGTATTTCAGAAAATGTTATAATTTAAAAGCAATAACATATTTATCCTCAATTTGTACTTTGGACATGGTGAATTTCAAGTAACATGGATACACGGTCTGGACCCCATTCTATAAAGCTACAAGTTACATGGTGCCCAAGAGTGGATTTTTGTAGTTACTAGAGCGCGTCAGTTTAAGATATGAGTGATATCTTGCTCGTGAAGTCTACCTTAAACCACTTTTAGCCGTCTATGTTGATCCGTTTGTTTTTGGGGAGTTCAACAAATATTTAAGCAGATTGTGAATTCATTTTAGTCCAAATGAATGCTATAATAGTGCTATTACTAGATCTGATAATTATTTGTACGCATTTTCTTAATCTGGTTACAATGTGAAAATCGGGCGACGAACTTGTGATCGTCAGATTAAGGAAATGCGTACAAATAATTGTCCGATTAAGTTATAGAAAAATGATGGCATTAACTTGGACCTTGGAAATGACGAAATGCACAATCAACTTAACGATTATCTTAACCCACTACTAACACCCTGAAATTAAAAAAAATTTTTATAGACGCTTTAATATATAAAGAAAACTTTATATAACCTTGTTTTCTTCCTATCATCTAATCTTTCGATTCCAATAGGTCTCTACGACGCCCGAGTAGCTACACATTTAGCATGGCCGGCTCCCCAGCTAACAGTTTTAAATGATACAGATTACAATTGACTAGTGTAAAACGACATTTTGTCACGCGCTTGACCAACAGTGGTGATTTGGTTTGATGGAGACTTGTAAAATTTTAACTTGATACTTTAGACTGTATCGTTCTGTATCGTTTATTATAAATACAAGTTTACTTTTGTTATTTTTTGCTATTACATTTTTATTTAAAAATTACACATGTGTTTAATTAGTGCTTTAATAAGGTTCACATTTTTCTCTGGGATATCTACGTAAAGCATATGGTTTAGACAAAATTTACCCGATCCTCCCGAGTAACAATATCGATTTCGGACAAGTACTACAAAAAAATTACGGTTTGCGAACAAGACGACATTACATTAAAAAAAATCGTACTATGAGAACCGCAATTACACATGATTCGTAAAGCGAAACATCTGGACATAGTCTAATCATTTGTTTTAGTTAAAAAAAGTTTTGGATCTGTGCAATGTGGCCTTTTAGAGAAAATTGCATGTTACTTACGACAACTCCGACTTTGACATCCAATATAGCTGTAATGGAGTGTTTCTATCGACCCGCTCTAGCGATGGTTCAACGCCATGAATGTCCGATACTTTGGTTTTTAGCTGATTGTTTTAGCTGTCTCGCTCATTTAGCTTGCATCAGAAATTGTCGGGAATCCAAAATGTTGCGTGAAAACTTGTTTTTAAGTAAAAATAAAAATTCACCACATTTATTCTGCAGATGCTCAATTGAGCAATCATGAAGAGGGCACTTGATAACATGTTTTGGCAGCATATTAACCTTCTGATTCTTTAAATCAAACCAAGGAGTCGGTAAATAGTCTCAAATTAAGCTCGATATAGGCTTGTCCGAAATATTTTTGCTAGACGATTTTGAAAGCATCATAAAGTCCCTAAAATAACAAAATATAAAACCTTCTTATATCAGATATGGCGTAAAATTACCCTCAGATCATACCCTAAGAACATAGTAATACAAAATAATAAACAAGTCAACAGTTAGACCAGCTTTTATCTGTATGTATAATAAACGATACAGTCTTTATAAGACCCTGCGAAAAGATTACGGTATATTGAGAGAGGCTTTTTGACACTTGATAGTGTAGATATTTTTGCAACTACACTTGAAATAGTATCTCATTCCGTTATGCACATGCGATTGTAAACTGCGTCCAATCACGATGCAACCGCATTCGTCCGTGTCCGGAAATAGATGGCCGTTCTAGCATTCTGCGTACACTTGCACTAAAATTACTAAGTCGTGCAGCGATGTACATGTTGATGATGATACTTTCGCAAACCCAGTATGTCATTAGAAAAAGGCGCAAAATTTTCTATGGGAGGTCAGCCTTTCGCGCCTACATTTATTATTTACTAAACATGCCTCTTTCTTCTACGCTACGCACAAACTATGTAGGTACGAGTATGGATATTATCTGAAGTGAAATTTCAAACTGGTTTTTTATTTTTACGTGAAATTGATAACTTTTAGGTGAAATACAAGTAAGATCTAGTGGAATTAGGCAGTTGCAAAACTATGTATAATTTACCTACTTAGGCCCTTCGCTCACAACCCCTCGGATAAAAATATTGTAAATAGAATCATATCTGGGATGTGGTATAATGAGAACAGTTATGTCGATATTTTATTTCGGGAATCCCTCTTTCATGCTAGAAAAAGTTCTATGTATAGTATAAAATAACTGGTACCTACAGTTCAGTTAATTTCTACACAACTTCTACGTGGACATCTCAAGCAAAAGTTAGTACCTATACTTACTTGTAGCTAGATTTTTTTAAGATATGTCAATGTTACTTGAGAGCTCTTCTACCATTGCCCATCTAAAAAAAAGTTATAATTATAATAAATAGGTAAACATATTTAGGGTTTATAAGTCGAATTAGTTATACCATTTATACTTCAAGAACAGCTGGACCGATTTTAATGATTTTGGATTTGTTACATTCGTGAAGATACTTTTATGTTCGTGGGGATAAAAAGTATTTCGTAAGTCATCATTAATATCGTTTTCTAAATTGTACAGGGTGCGGATTTCGAGAATTATTAACATTTTAGAATCCAAGATGCTGATATGTACGTTTACGTTAAAGTCGTTATGGCTATGGTTTAGGTTGTAGGGGGTGAGGATTTCGAAAATGATGACATTCATTGACTACGGTACGAAGTTTGTCAGGAGCGCTAATTAAATATATTTCCCTATTGACGCCATGCTAGACATTCCGACGATTAGATATCGACCAGGCGAGTTCTATTACTACCCGGCTGAAAGTCTGAGTTAAATTTAACCACTTTCCCTTTGAAACAGCGGGTTATTTATATCAAACTTTCATTGAGTGGCTATTTTAGAACAAGGTTAGTGTACTAGCCTAGAATAGGCGTGGTTACGATTGACCGATAAGAGGTTGGTTCAAGAATGACTAGGTTGGTTGGATCCAGGGTATAAATGTCGTGATTGAAGAGCAATTTCGAAGGCAAATAATACTTAGTTCTGCAATTGTGAAACAATGTTAGAAATTAAGGAAGAATGGATAGCTGCAGACGGAAACTCTCCGTAAATACCTTTGAGTTTTAGTTGAAATATATACTAGTAAATTAGTGACATATCTAAATTTTGGTGACAGAAAATATAGTTGCCAAATAAATAGGAACTCTAAGTATTTTTATCCACAGACCTCAAAACAGAAAACAGTCAAAACATAAAATCAAAAGCGGCAGCTAGGGGAATATAATACTAATATGTCTCCCTATGAAGAATTCATCACAAGATACATTACGTTCAAAAGCCAAAGAGCTGGCAGATTCCTCGCTAAGCTGAGTGGTGTTATACACCATTTTATACTATACCCAGGTACACTCCGAAAGATTAATTTTTGTAAATCTTTTTAATTTACACGATTACTGTTGGTGCAAATAAAATAAGTGGTCGCGCGATTAGTTGCTCCGTCTAATAGCTGAGTTGGTCTGTGACTCTGTGCTTTAAGTATACAAGCGTTTCAGATAAATCCTTTATAATAAGTACCTTAATAACCCCCTCGACACGAACCCCTTATTTTTTATCTTGGCCGATGTCGGATCTCGACTAAGCCGCGACTCGTGTCGACAAACTGCATTAGCATATTCTTTATTCCGTATAATGTTGGCATATTCGCATTACAGATCATATATGTCAGTGCAGTATGATAGGAACGATTGTAATGAAGTGTTACAGTCAATTTCTTATTTTTTAGGGTTCCGTACTCAAAGGGTTAAACGGGACCCTATTACTAAAACTCCGCTGTCCGTCCGTCTGTCTGTCGGTCCGTCTGTCACCAGACTGTACTTCATAAACCGTGATAGCTAGTTGAAATTTTTATTTTCTACCAGGAAGAACAGGGAGCTGGAGGAGCTGATGGCGGTGCCCAATATAAATGGCGAGATTGAAGCCGAACGACTCTGCTGGCTCGGTCATCTCGGTCACCTGGAGAGGAGGGAGAGGATCGAGCTGTGAGAAGAGCGAAGCCCTAAAAGACCTGTCCGCTCTCGGAGTACGCAGATGGCGCGAAGTTGCGCAGAATAGGGCAGAGTGGCGTTCTCTTGTGTCGGAGGCCAAGATCCTTTTTGTCTTTTCTGATCAATTCAGCTGATTTGATCATCCCGTCTAGAGAAAGTTCCACAACCAACAATGACTATTAGGAACTAATAATATTATTATGTTAAAATCTAAATACGCGATAATTCGGACGTTGTGAATATATGTTGTCGTTGTGTGTTATGTTGTATTGTTGTAATCTTCAATTATGAGGAACTCAAGTGTGCCATACCGAAAGGACTGACATCAAATGTTTGACAGGTACTTGTGTCGGAAGCCAAGATACTTCTTGGGGTCTTTTCTACCTTTGCTGATTTGGCGTTTTGGTAATAAACGTATTTTTTTAGTATTATTTTATGCGCTTCGAGCGTAGCCGATAACACTGGAAAAATTGTATGTAGCAAAAAGCTTCTACGAACAGACAACCCGCCCTAGCGGGCCGCTGTCTGAAAATTGCTTCTAAAAATGCGCAAGTTTATTTTTTAGGGAACTCATCGATATCTTGTTTTTGTTTAAACCTACAACAAATTAAAATTCAAAAACATGATATCCGCGGTCCCGAGCACGCTAATCCATCTCATTCAAGCTTATGCTCAGTGAGAGTGAGAGAATAACAGGAACCTACGGGGTCTTAAGTATAAAATCTGTAACATGAAAGATCTGTACAATCATATGCCATGCATGAAATCCCGGCGGCTCGTATGCCTCAGGCAATACATTGAAACTTGAGCGGATCCCGACATTGAATATTCGAGCGATGTATCAGAAATTAGAAAATAAGACTCTGTAAATGTAGGTAATATTTTTATATGTTGACTATTTTTTTATCAGATTTTAATAAAAATTGGTGAAGCTGAAGAGCTCCCCAGTCTGGGCGGATTAAAAACGAAATTCCAATGTGGGAAAAACATATAGGATATTTCCCGTTAGGTTAGGTTAGGTTAGATTGTTTTCATTTTCTATCGATGATTGACATTTTGGCTACGCCCCCAGAGGTGTCACGCGCACTAGTTTTATTTCGTCTGTTATGTTTCACATTTTTTGCAAATGAATTTCCATTTCCAAAGTAAAATTTTACCTTGGTTACTGTACAAATTTACAAAAAAATCTAGGACTTCTCCAACTTTTTGTAAACTTTCCACAATTTGTACATCTCTATCTATGAGTATTATAGAATCTTTGAAACACCGATAGATGCTATGACCTATAATTTCTCATTTATAATATACTATTAATAGTAAGGCTAGTCTTGTATTATACGGGTCACCGTTGTTGGGACGAAGTTCGACGTCGCTAAAACAATTTCTTGAATAGATTAAAACTTGGGAATGGCTATTTCAAGCACTTTACATAGCAATGAGGAACTATTGTATTAAGTAACGCCGTTTTCATATTTATGAGGAAATAATGGACTCTTGGGGCGTATTGGAAATATAAAGGAAAAAACCATAATGTGGATTCTGCACTGCATAATTCGTGCTCCTTTTTGTACAACAATCATTTCGGTGCAACTACTGGGTCGTTTATCTAGTATGGGTTGCCGGGCATCCGAAATAGATTTCATGCGTGTAATCTTAAGCACATGAATTTTTTGGAAGATATCAATCGATTGCACTTCCCGTGAGATTCAAATGTTTCTAATAAGCCAGCTATCTATCCTCAGGAACTTCCAAATGTCGAAGTTAATGTGGCGCCCGCACCGCAAGTAAAATAAAAACACCAAATTGTATGCAAAAGAATATAAAAATAAGTTTTTCGTTATTTACGCTGTAAACAAAATGTGTTTAAGTAAATAGTTGTCATACATTTTTACCTCATTATAACATAAGGAATCTGTTAAGTGTTTGATATTTTCTATGTATTAGGACAATAAAATATGTTAAAGTTTCCGATCGAATATATATTACTCGTATGTACATCAAATTGCATTTTTCACATTTTCAGATAAATTTAGGTATGTTATTGAACAAACATTATTAAATATTTTTCATGCTATAAGGGTACAATGTAGCTCATTGTACCCTTATACTTACAGTGTGTATAATGCTAGAAACATAATTTTGTCACAATGTAAGTTTTATTTGGCCTCCTGGACGAAAGTGGAGGATCCGCGCCAAATCGCCTTTTCATACAAACGTAGTCCTCATTTTTCTCTTGAATTTAATAAACATTGAAAATATTTTGACACAATTTATTTTATATCAACCACTGCTGCTGAAGTGCTTTTTGCGATAGGCCATAGCCAAGGAATAGTCAACAGTAGGATATAGTTTTTGCCCTCAATCCTGCCCTAACGGTGAAGTTTCACTGTAAACGTTGTACAGTTACCCTTAGTTACGGCACACATGATCGGCTTTACAGTACTGTTCAATAAATCCATACTATTTCAGCCATTCCGTTCTATTTCTGTAAGCGTCTTGGCGATACGCTCTGTTAATTCTGTTAGACTCGCCCAAGTACGTATATTTGAAACCTAACTCAAAACAATGTGCCCTACTTAAAAACAATCAAAATAGACTATACAAATAAAGTACTAGTTTAACACTTGAACCACACAGTGGCTCCGTAGTGAATATGACATTTCTCTGTTGTGGTTAAGAATAATTAATGTAAGCGCCTGCAGGGTAACGTTAGGCAAAGTTCACGCTACATAAAACTGCACTGCTTTTACACCTAGGCATACACCTATTCGCAAAACTCCCTTAGAATTGTTGTTAAAAAGCGTGAATAAAGTCTAATTTCATGCGTAATATGTATTTTATATTCCTTTTAAATGGACGAATTTATTTTATTGGGCAAAAATTACGCAAAAATGGAAGCAAAATTGGGGTGAACTTTAGCCGTTGGAACTGTACCTGCATGTGGCGTGTAACCTGTGTTTAGCCGCGTTTGAATTTTGAACATTCCTTTTGCTTAAATCCGTTGGATTTTTTCCATTTCATTGCATTTCCATTCAATGAACATATGAACAAGCGTTATTCCATTCCTATTTTATTTCACTTTACAGGTAAAGGAAGTCAATTTATTAAAGATACAGAGACAGTTATAAATTAGGTTATACAAAACATACTTCAAATTATCGCTAGATTATGAGTACCATTACAATACAAAAAAGTTATTATTATATCATAATTCAATTATGAAGCAAATAAGAAAAACCATAAATGGATGGTTATTCGGAAACACACACTTGAAGAAAAACGCGATGGTCAGTGATGTTAAAAAATCTTTTTAAAATAAAGGTGAAGAAAATTACAAGCAAAACTTGAAGCGATCACTAGTATCTACAAGGGAAAAGCACCGATAATTGAATTAATATAGATGTAGGGAAAATCAGTATGAATTTAGAATTGTGTCTTTGTGAATAAATGAACTTTTATAAATAACTAGGAATTTATTGCGCGAGAAAACAGTAAACAGTTGAATGCCCTTTGGAATATCTCTTATAGTTTATAAATTGTATACACCGTGTTTTTTTTTTACCGTTCATTTCAATGGTCCCGAACTTAAATTAAGTAACTTTCTCAAAGACACCGGTATTCTAATTAACTCCATTTCTGAGACAATCAATAATTTATTTTTATCTTATACGGCCATTACAAGCGTATACACTTACCTTAGGGCCTGTTTGCATATTGATTCGTGCTTAGTACGAGTGAGTGAGTGAGTGATATGTCACAGTTTTCAATTGTTTGGTTAAATTAAATGTAATGCCCGTGTTACAACAAGGCTATATGCCACATTTAGTTACTTTATATATATTTTTTTTTTGTTTTTGCGAATTAATTAACTATGCCACTTAGTTTCCATAAACATACTTACCTTATATCCCGGAGTTAACGGAATTCAATAGAAACATGGTGTATAATATGAAAAATGTAAGTGCGCAGGATTAATCTTACAAATTTTTAATTTAGCGCCTTTTTCTAAGTTGGCTTGTTGTGACTGATTTAAATCGTTTTATTTAGTTGCACAAAAATAAAATAAAAATGCTTCTTCATTGTGAGCCATAGCATAAATACCGTCATTTATTTTTTCCCCATAAACACCGATAATTTCCTTCTGAGCTGAGAAATTTTTGATCTCGTGATCCCCGTGAATCGTGATCCGCTTGTTATCATCGCTGTTGAATAAATTCGCAGGTTTCCAGCCATACCGTCCCATTTCCGGCGTCGCTGTCAATGCTATTGTACTTAAGTTCAACCTACTTCCTGTTTCCGGAACAATAACTGCCATGTGCAATGTACAGTCACCTGCTTAAATATTTACCTTGTAAATGTTCAAATATTTACCGTGTAAATGTTCAAATATTTACCTTGTAAATGTACTAAATTAAATCAACTTTATCCACCTATTTAGGGTAATTTGTATAGCATTGGATGATTACAGATGTGTACAATTTGAAAATTAAAGTCTGTTAAAAAACCTATAGGTAAACAAAACATTGTCCTGTGGTCTATCACAGGCGCTAAAACAGGTAAAATCAACTTCAATTCAAGGCACCAACAATTTTCACTACACTAACGCGAGGAAAACGAGTAAAATGTCACAAATCAAAATCAAACAAAAGCTTTTAAATATTTATCATTCAAAATTATCATTTAAAAGTCATTTCCACCAGCCAAAATGAGCAAACGACTCAAAATTTACGTCTTAATTACTCTACCACTGTTGTGGATAAAATGCAACTTTCTCATCCGATTTTGAAGAACAAAGAATGCTTTTACGAGCTGTAGTGGTAAAATCTATCTTATTGTTTGTTTAAACTCATAATAAAATAATACAGATAATTTTATTACCTCTATAATTAAAATGAACGACAACGATATTGGATCCACCAGATTACCTTAAAGTTGTGGCGGAACTACTTCATTAAATATGTCAGTCTATTGGCTGATCAAAGGTTGAAGCTCAACTCCAGCTGCATATAATCCGTAGCTAATTTCCTGATTATAAGTTCGTTGTATAATGAGCGTATTATGCAGGTGATTTACGGCGGAGTCTGGAGATTTCCAACAAAAGTGTAGCACATCAGAAGTTTGAGGCATATTTATTATCGACGACGTTAAGCAAGCTAAGAAGTTTCATACTTTATCAGCTCTTTGGTTTACATGCCAAGGATATTACAACACATTTCATCAAATTTGATCATGCTGTTTCTTCTACTTTAATTTCGATTCCCTACAAAAATCTGCCAGAATGTCGGGTCATGCTCAGTGTAGGGTTTCGTAGTTACCATTCTGTCAGAATAGGTCAAACGGGGGCTATTAATTAGTGTGTATCATGTACATTACAGGGATAAGGGAGTACCTGCGCAGCGCCTTGTACGTCTTCTTACTAATAAGACAAGTTTTTTTGCAATAACTTAAAAACGGCTGGACCGATCATGTTAGCTATAGTTTTCCTTGAAAGGATTTACTAATTACTAAACTTTTATTTCACGATTTTTTAATACATTTTTTTCTTTCTGAGCAATGATTTTCGAAAATAATAACTTTATAAAATTAAAAAAATTGTTTTTGCAGGCCCTTATTCATTTTGAAAGACCTATCCAACCATACCCCACACCAATGGGTCAAAGCCAAAAAAATTTCAAAAAATATATATTTTTTATGGGATATACCCAAAAAAATTGTTTTTGGTAGTTTGTATTTTACCGTTCAGTCGCCATGCATGATTTATATATCCATGCCAAATTCCAGCTTTCCAGCACTAACGATCACGGAGCAAAGCCGCGGACGGACGGATAGACGGACATGGCGAAAGTAAAAGGTCGATAAGATAAAATTATGGTAATCCGTTGAATAGAAGCGATGATAGGTCATTCCTACACAGATATCCATTCCATTTACCTGACCAGAATCGTATCCGAACCTCCAACTATTATCCCTTCCATAGGTCACCGACGCTCTATTTAACGACGATTTCACCTTGACCGTACCGCCATAAAAGATTCGCACGAAATGTGAAATTGTTTCCCGAAACCACAAAGGAAATCATATTTTTCTGTCCCAATGTCTGACCAAAAGTTTTGAGATAAAAGTATTATTAATAGCTGCAAAATGGAGGTAAGTTTTCGGTCGTATTAGTTTGGGCTTTTTGTTTAGTTTGTGTGTTATTTTCATAACGACACAATTAATAAAGATGCGTAATCAATTTTCTAGTACAGTCAAGTGCAAAAATATGTATCGAAAGAATCGTCTCATAAATATGGTACTACGCTCTTATTACACTGGAATAAGATGCTATGGGACATATTTTTGAGTAAGATGTGTACACCCATATTTTTACACTTGACTGATTTATAATTGGTACCTATTAAGGACAGGATATCCAGTCCTACAGGACTACCAGGAAAAGTGACGTCACTATTTCGATACATTTTTTAATTCAACACAACTTGATAACGCAGCAAGTATGATGGACACCTTTTGGCCACGGTATGTAAATGTATAGTTTACGAAATATAATTTGCACCGATTTTTCGAACAATTTAGGTAAGTACCTCAAACAAACACTGATAATAGGAAATAACTAGGGGAAAATAAGCCACAATAAACTGCCAATTTCTTGAATAATGTCTTTTTATTTTCAAGCTATTAAGGCCGGATTCCACCTGTGCGGCACAAGCATATTCAGTACAAAAATGCTTATGCCGCACATTACCGCACACTAATGGAATCCCACCTTTAGAGAATCTATATACCTATTTTTGACGCGTAGCCTCATCCTCTACTATTGTTGAAATGCTGACTACCATATACGTAACTGTCGTCGTGTCGTCATGGAACCATTTAATAGTAGTACCTTTCAAACCTAAAACTCGTCATCGCCTTAAAATTTCAGTGAATCGGCCAGAAACATCCGTCCCGAACGCATCAAACATGCAAGTACGTCGCCAACAACGTCCGAGCTACGCATTTGTTACTGTGCTCTGAAAATTTAACATCGACACGCACTGGCTTCGGGTTTCATCGGGTTTTTTCATTGGAAACAAGGTTTGTGGTGTTTTTATTTTCATTTATTTATCTAATAACTCTTGGGTTAATTGTAATTAAAACAATTTAATATTGTATATAACACATCATGTACACGCAAACACCCTTGTTGCAGGTGCCTACGGGCGACGGTAATCGCTTACCATCAGGTGATTTGTCTGTTAGTTTGCCTCCTATATCTAAGATAAGATAAGATAAGAAGAATTTAGTAGCACAAAAAGAACATAAATTATCATACACAAATATAATATACAAACGAACAGAAAATTGTGCTAAAAGGTCTTCACTCAACTTGATGCCACGAAGTGAGTCCTAGCTAGGACACACTCATATCTATATCATAAAAAGATATGGAACATATAAAATTAATTTGATTAAATATTTCGTAAGTATGTATGTATATACTTTATTGAACATAGAAATAGAAAGACGAAAAACACAGTTACAGAATAAATTAAATACAATAATGGCGAACTTCTCCCTGTATGGATTCTCTTCCAGTTCACCTTTGAATAGTGTTTTTATTAAATTGCTCATTAATGTTATTTAAAGTGTAATAATGATATCTAGCTTATTATGCAGTGAACTAACGTGGAAGTGTGGAGTTAATGAAGAATTTGTCTTGAAACGCATTAACTATTCTTTAATCAACTTTAATTTGATGGTAGCCATTTTTGGAAGTAGGTAGAGAAAATGTTACAGTAGAACGACAGACTTAGTACCAGACTTAGTACTACATCAGACGACACTCAGGTACAGCATCACGTATACAGTTTTTTTAGGGTTCCGTACCTCAAAAGGATTAAGTTTTTGTCAAAAAATTATTTTTCTATCTTTTCTTTCCACACGCAACTAATACTCATCGAGACAATTCTAAAAACCCCAAACGCAATTAGGTTGCGTTGTTTTATCACAGAGTTCCAATGGTCACCTCCTGTCTCCATCATCAGATCAGCTCGATGGTACCATAATATTGCATTTTCACCCGACTTACATATGTACCAATGCAAATTTTCAGCTTTATCGGAAACCGGGAAGTGGGTCAAATTTAACTTGCAAGATTTGCTTACAGACCGACAGACAGACAACGGGACAGGTGAAACTAAATAAAAGCTTGTAAAAACGGAACTCTTATAGGATCACCCGTGCGTCTGTCTGTGCGGTCGCATGCCCGTCTGTCACAGTCTATTTGTTCCGAAACTGCCGGATCAATTAAGTTAAAATTTGGTACACATATGTAAGTCTATGACCCAAAGAAGGAAATAGTAATGTCAATAAATGAATTTCAAAAATAGGGATCACTTATGGGGGGTAAATGAGAAACATAAGAAACAAAGCTTTGCAAACTATATCGTGTTATAAATCAAGTGGAAGGGCTCATTGTACGAATCTCAGAGATATATTTTTTTTACAATTTTATTATAAACAGTATAGATCTTTGATAGGTAATGACATCAGTTTTTTGTAAATATCTCCATGGACTGCTGTGATTACTAAGTAAATACTGCGCCAAAAATAACCCTATTTTATCTCTGAATGCGTCGATTCTAGCGCAAAATAAGCGCCATCTGTCAACGTTAAATTCTAAGTAATGCCTTCTTTTCTAAGCATCGATATTATAGTTGCAGCACATAAGTACATAAGTCGACGTACCATAATACTTTCCATTACATCTGGTTCTTGATCGAACCCCCATTAAAACCACATAAAAAAAAACATTGTTAAAAATTCTGTGATGAATGATGTACGGAACCCTTGGAACGTGAGTTCGACTAGCACTTGGCTGGTTTTTTTAGTATGAGACCCTAGTTTCGATGTACATAATTTATTTTTATATAAACTAAACAAACTGCTTGTATAAAATAGAACAACGTGATCCCAATATTGGACTTGAATATTGTATTCAATCTCCAACGCTGCATTGTTTTCATGTCACTTCACACTGTGTGACCTATAAAATATCTGCTTACATCGTAGAAACATTATCTTACTTACGCAAGCACTTCTCACATTTACTTTGCCCTATAAATGTAGACTTTATTAGCTAGTGGTTAAGTTTAGAATGCAGTGGTATAGTGAAATGAAGTAGGAGATTGGGATTGTCAATCGTTGTTGCATAAGAATGTGTTCCAATCTCTGCATGAACAAGCAACAGAGTCACTGGTTTGGTGAAAAATGGGAGCGCTGTACGTTGCGCGATGGATTGATACGTAGGTAGAATTGTTTGTAGAAACAATTTGGTGTGTTCTTGGTAGATGTCGCGTATTTTTGAGGGATGTTGCTGCATGGCGTTGCACATACTTATATTTTTTAAGGTCACTTGCACGTTCCAGGGTTAGCCAACTAGTTAACCTCATATTGCACGTTGCCAACTAACTTTGAGTTAATAGTTTAAGCTCGGAATTAACCATATATTTTAACCCTGTATACGCGGTTCTTCCTCTTCGTACTAGACCTGTTCGTACTTACTTGTTGTCGGCCTTTCTTGTCCTCAATTTTCATCTAGCACGGTCTAGCCTTGACCTTCTTTTAGGTTTTTTTCCACCGTCGTCAACCAGGTGGTAGGTGGTCTGCCCGATGAACTCATCACTATCACTTTGCAACTGCGTTTAGTGGTTGGCAGTTTTAGGTATAAATAGTTAACTCCTTACTTGTTACTTGGAAAACCCTGGATCGTGCAAGTGACCCTTATAGTCATGTCCATCTGTCTGTCCGAGGCTTTGCTCAGTGATTCTTTAGTGCTAGGAACGGACGCGGGACTTTAGTAATTTGGAGCAATAATATTTCACAGTTGTGACTATTAAGAAATTGCCGCAACCCTTTATATTTCTTGATTCTTTTTAAACAATTTTACAAAAAACTAAATTAAGAAAAATAGTTATTTTTGTCAACTTTGTCACTTTGGCATTGTAATTGTAAAAGCGCAAGTCTAGGTTTAAGACTTATATTCTAAAATATAAATACGTGGAATTGTTAAAATGTTCATTAATTTGAATGACGGAATACAACTTTCCCCGGATGTTTTTCCACACATTGCTCTTACGCACCACTTTTGGGCTATAAGTACATTTTCTCTGTCAAAAAATTCAAAAATTTATTCTGCAAGTAGGCCTCAAGGGCTCTTTTACAAGTCAATACAACATTTATAGTAACATCATATAGTGACATGAAAAATACATAACAACATTTATAATTACAACAGCCAATACCTGGGTAAACATTACATTATAATAATCTTAAAATAAATAATTACTACAATACAATAGAGATGTATAGTCTCTATGGTTAAAAACACATTAAATTTGGGGATGTAAAAGGTCCCCAATGTCAGAGTACTAATACTAATAAGATTTGGAAGTGTAAAGTCTCTCCTAGTGTCAAAATAAAATTTATACTGAATAAATAAATCGTCTGGTCTGGACTGTTAAGCAAGCAGTCTCATAATGTCGACTGAGTTACCCCAGAATATGATCCCATATCGGACACTCGAAATTACGAATCCATGGTAGGCCGATAAAACTGTGTCTTGATTTACTATTTTTGATAGTTTAAAAATGTTATGTGTTAAGTGTGTTAAATCATGAAGTAAACAATATTAATTAAGAATGTTACTCGTAGTACCTTTACTATCCATTTCCAAATCTCTTTGATTTATTCTTAAATGTAAATGTAACGTTGTAAATCTTAAAGTGCAGATGTCGCTAGCGTCATTGTCACAGTTGCAATGGTTAAATTCGCGGTGAATGACGGATGGTCAGCTGGCGCAATTGGTAACGCGTTGGACCGGCAATTGAACGATGTGGGTTCGAGTCCCATGTTGACCAGAGTTGATCATCGTTGATTTTTTCATTGTGATTGACATCTGTATTTACAATTTATTGATTTATTCTTATTGCAACTGCAAATATCTGACATCTGACATTAACTTTTAATTCTGTCAATGATTAAAATTACCTTAAATAATAATATTTTACGTAACGGTAACGCCCTGAATTACAATTTTATCGACACAGTGTCACTTGACCTCGCACTTTTTAAACATCAAAACAATTTGCACCCGCCAAACCGAGGTATGGCTGTGTCCGACTATGGGCATTTTCATTTTAGCTTTATCTTTAAAGTGCGGCTTAAGTTGTGTTTAAGTCACGTTAACTGACACTTTCCTGACAAAATGTATGGGGTTTGACATTGAAAGTTAGTTGTGTGACGATTGCCAACCGGCTGTGAGTGGTACACAGTTGAGTTAATAACGCCCTTATAATCAGAAGGTCCTCGAATCAATCCTTTCTTACTATTCTTAACTTAGGGTAAAGGCACCTATTACCGTGGTAGTTAAGGAACTTTTCAAAAGAGATCCTAAAATTAAGGGTATCAATGCTGTCTAACAGCCAGGAATATTTTTTTTTCATCAGAGCATTTAATGAACTTTCCGTTTCACACGTTTTTGGATTCATTTTGGGTTATTATATGTATTAAAATATTTTTTGAAGCCAAAATGACCAAATCTTCTATTACCGTGGCAAGGGACAGGCTGTGATTCTATTATCGCGAATTGAGCTTTCATTACCGAGGGTACAATTGGCATGATTTTTCTGCACTCGTTAATAGAAACCAAACTCAAAATTCGAAACCTAATACCGAGGGTTAAAACAATAATAACGACGTGGGTTCTGTATATTATTTTTGTATCATTAAGTTTAATAATGACACAAAAATAAAAAATAAAACTATAGGAGTATGTTTAAAAATAAGAGATATATTCGAAGAGATTATAATTACACTTTGGTACAATCAAATACTATTAAATAGTTAACTTACCAAGTACCCACGAGTACCTGTATAACAAGTTATAAGTTGAATGTTTTACATGTAAAACAACAAAAATTATTGTTAGTAAAGTTTTACTAAGGACGTATATGACAAATAGGCCTGCCTGTTATTAAATAAAGTAATTTTTAAATGCTATAAAGATTGATAAGAATGTGTCTTACTGACATAATTAGCTGCACAAAAAAAAACAAGTAAGTAACATTTTCTCATAAGGCACAGCGTAAATTATAGTCGAAATTTTATAAGCTAGACGTTTACTACCTGAGTGAAAGTTTACCACAGTGAAATGGTAAACGTCCACCTCATAAAATTTCGACTATATATAAAAACATGAAAAATTTTAATTCTAATATTTTTGATAAGGTAATTAAGTTAAATAAAGCCTCTCACATATTATGTGTTATAATTTACCCGTTTAGAATTAACAAATCACAGTACTTTTCTTATTGCTGATTCTTATAGCTAAAAAAATCATGTCTGAGATTTTGGACTGCTGTATAAATAAAATTATATAAAAAAAAATCTAATCGGAATTGTCCGGCAGTTGGGTATCCTTCCTTGTCAGAGTAATAACTGAATCAGAAAACAGAAGAATTTAAATCTGATAATGATAACTGAAGTCTAAATTTTATCAACGAAATCTGTACTTGCGGTACCCTAAATGCGATATTTCAATACAATACCAAATAGTCAATCGGTAATAGATAACTCTTTAAGAGCCTATTACCGACCCATTCGATATTTCTCTGGGTTGGTAATAGATTTCTATACATTCTATTACCGAGGGTAATCTGATCATACCATCGGTAATAGGCTTAATTTGGAGTTTAATTAAACCTAATTCCGACCCATAAAAAGAATAAACCACAGATGGTTTTTCAAATCAAATCAAACACGTATATTACAAGCTTCTTGTAAAGACAAAATCACATAACTGGCAAGTAAATTTTAGGTTTTAACTCAAAATAAAAAAAAGTTGACAGATTAAGGGTTCCCATAGAAACAAGGAAATCGGTGCTGAAGTTTTTGTCAAAAATTAAGGGTTAGTTGAATACTTTCCATACCACGGAAATAGCTCTTTAATAGCGTGAATAGATCAAGATTGGAATAAATAAAAGAAATTATAAAATTGATAATTTGTACCAAAACTAAAGAGTAAATAACAAAACTACCACTTTTTCTATTACCGTGGCATACCACGGAATTACTTACCACAGAAATAATTGGCGCCTATCACCGCTGTATTTTATTTTCAATTTTAAACGTATTTCCCGGTCAAAAACTAAGTTAAAAGTAATTCAAAATCTTGTAGAAAACAATACACAACCTCTTAAAAGGCATTGCACTAGTTTATTTGCCATAACTATTACGTAAAACACTAAGTAAGATTGGAGTGCACTTACCTGTGGTGTCACGTGTCTGTATGGAACAACCATTTCTTGCGCCACCGTCGCACAAACTGACGAATCGCGAGTTTTTTGTTACACTCACACAAATGCACACTAATGGACACGATAGACCAATGAATGAGCTTGTTTTGTGTATGCTTTATTTCTCAGGGAATAGATCTGTTTGCTTGCAAAATGAGTATTTGTAAACACCGCGGTGTTAGACGTCGATTTTGATACCCGCGTTAATAGCCGCCGTTACCCTAACTTTCTAAAGTCGTCCTTTAAAATTGCCGCGTTTTAGAGCTCAATGCGTGTGCGTATTCCATCAAAATTCACATGAGACCAATGCACGTTTATAATGCATAAAGTTGCATGCGAGTAACTTTGCACATACGGGCTCAACGTAACAAGTAATGTTTGGTTACGATAGGCAATAGTCGTACTGCCGACAAAAAGTGACTTGCGAGTGTTTTTTGCCAGCGGGTGTTTTCTGTTGAAAAAAAAAGGAAGCTGAATCGTCGGCGATTTAAATTCTTTTTACTTTTAATTACCAAAATTACATAACTTGATGCATCTCTTCTGTTCATACGGGATTTACATCGGTTTTTTCTATGTTTGGAAATTATGTTGTTTGGAAAAAAAAAGGTTTTTAGTAGTCGTTTTTTTACCTATATTCGGACAGTTACTCCAGGCATAAATATTAAAAATTACACACAAACAAAAAGCTTTTGGGATAAAATGCAAAGTAAATGTAAATATCTAAAGGGTCTTTGAAAACACTGGTTGCTATAAAAGTCTACGTCTACACCAATATTTGAAGTAACATGTGGACATAGGTAAAGAAAGGACGCTTTGCACAAAGAATTTCGTACATTTACTCGCTTGTTCTTATCTCTGTTACACGCGCGTAATTATATCATTATCCCGCCCATTAGTGTTGGGCCGAAACGTTAATGCCGACCCTTAACCATTACAAATTGAACCGTAAACAGTAACCGCCCGTTACGGTGTACGGTTCCGTTTGTAATGGTTAATTGAATTAACGTTCGGCCAACACTGCCGCCCATGATGACAGCGATACTGAGCGAGCCGTACAGCAATATTATTATGCTCGTGCAATAGACATAAGAACAGACCGCGTAGCCAACGTTACAATCGTTAACGCTCCGTAGCGTAACGTAGTCATCTCTCTCTATCACTCTTCCATATTAGTGCGACTGTAACAGTTGCGTTTCGTTCGCCACGGAGCGTGAACGATATGCACGTTGGCTACGCGGGCAGGCGTGTCAATGTATGAAATTCCTCGTGGTAAGCGTCCTTTCTTTAGTTGGCCACGACACTACTAGTCGAACAGTCTCCGACAGAATTAACTATCTTTAGTTAATTCTTGCCTTACAGCCGAAATCAATTTTGTACGGAGTTAATAAATTAAATATGGAATATGTGCATTTTGGCGGCCAGTAGGTTTAGTAAACTGTGTTAAAAAAAGCGGCCAAGTGCGAGTCGGACTCGCCCATGAAGGGTTCCGTACCATATGACGTATTAAAAAAACTACTTACTAGATCTCGTTCAAACCAATTTTCGGTGGAAGCGTGCATGGTAATGTATATCATAATTTTTTTTTTAGATTTTTCATTCTGTTATTTTAGAAGTTACAGGGGGGGGGGGGGGGGGAGAAAAAGATTTTTTCAGCTCTAAGTACTTACCAAGTTTGAACAGTATAGCTCTTATAGTTTCGAAAAAAAGTGGCTGTGACATAATCGGACAGACAGACGGACATGACGAATCTATAAGGGTTCCGTTTTTTGCCATTTGGCTACGGAACCCTAAAAAGGGAAGAAGAAAATAATTGTGAAGAATATTTTAGTAGTTCATAGTTGGTAGGTCACATTAGGTATTTTTTTATAGACGTTGTATATCTAATCCAGTATTAAGTAATCTGTAGCTGCAGGCTCCTGATACTGAAATCCAAGTTATCTTAGAATTTATCGGAAAGCTCTAAACCCAGTCGCGTGGAAGAAATTTTAAAATGCAGGCACCTGGTAAGCTTGGCTCGAGATATTGTTGAGCAAAATGCACCGACGAAAGTAAATGTTATTTACGTATAAATCTAAACTTAGATAACATACCTACAATCTAACATTTAAGTCTCTCGTTTTATACATATATTTAATGTCATTAGGGCGGCCAACTTTTGCTCTACAAAGATGTGCTTCAGCACCTTCAGCGTCACATGCGGAGATGTATTGTACCGGAGATTAACCATCGCACTGGGAGACCGGCATAAGATCGACCGAACTGGAGGCATACAGTGAGTACAAAAGTGCAAACCTTTGAAGAGCAGAGGCGAGTGGAACTCGACGCGAAGCGTGACGAGTTAAAGGCCCGACCACCGGCGGTCATAAACTACAATTTTGTCGGAGGAGTGCTGACCTTCAGTGAGTGTGGCCGTACATTTACTGCGAAAATAGGCTACGTCAGTTACCTGAGAGTTCACGATCGTCGCTCTCACTAGCCAGTACATACTCAATCGCCAAGGCCGAAACCGGCCAGGACGGGATGAGTGTGATGTCTCACACTCATTAATGGGTCTAACGCGATTAAATTTCATTATTTTACCGTTTATCCGACGTTTCATCCAGGTTGCACTAGCTGTGGTCACAATGGGCCCCATAAGAAGGCTCAAGGTCACTTAAAGACCAATGGAGCGAGCGAAATTAGGAGATCCGCAAGATAATCAAAGTTGTCGATATAACTCAGAAAATTGCCAAAGTGGCAGTGGCGGGCCACATTGCTTGCAGAAACGTTGGCCGATGGGGCAGATAGGTTCTCGACTGGCGAAACAGACTCGGGTCAGTATCAAGTTGAAAGAACTCGAGATTCGACTTCATTATAAGAGTCTCAAAAATCAAATCGTGCATAGGACTCGAGAGTTCTCGAGTCTCTACCCTCAAACCATTTCACATAATTAGGAACCATTTCATATAGAAAGGATTCTATACTTGGTTTTTAAGCATTAGAAAGAACCCCACACAAGTAAGTAATGCAGTTTTTATCAGGCTCTTCAATTATTAATAATATTGGAATGATCTAATGTAGCATGGTCAATACTTATAATTTACTTCAAAATTTTACCGAAAAAAGTGCCCGATTTAGAACCACAAGCTTACTTCTACGAATTTTTTTTGTAATACTAAAAAACGAAGTACAGTCATTCGATTTTGAACCGTAATTCTTATTGAAGAAATGCGTTTTTGTTTTCAGTATGATGGCAAGTGTGTTGCCGCTATGGACTTAAGGTACTTAACCCTTAAGTAGTAGGTTAACACCAACACTACTCTTCATCATCATGCATCATTATGCTTTTTTCTACTCAACTGTAATGGTTGAATTAAGATTTTGTATACCAAACTCAACTATAGGATTCATTTCGATACGCTGTAGTCAACTGTAAAAAAAAATTGACCAATCACGTGCCGCTGCACTCCATAGAAAAGACTAAACGGGCGCGGGGCAGGAGTCGCTCGTCTATGTCTACATTTTTGTCTACTGAGATAAAAATAAAATAAAATAAATAATTCAGCCTATATACGTCCCACTGCTGGGCACAGGCCTCCTCTTATGTGCGAGAGGGCTCGGGCTATAGTCCCCACGCTAGCCCGATGCGGATTGGGGACTTCACATACACCTTTGAATTTCTTCGCAGATGTATTGCAGGTTTCCTCACGATGTTTTCCTTCGCCGAAAAGCTAGTGGTAAATATCAAATGATAGTTCGTACATAAGTTCCGAAAAACTCATTGGTACGAGCCACTTACTACGAGCTACTGAGATAATTAATTAATTATTAATTAATTATTTAGGTTTTCATTTTTTATTAATTATAAGGGAAAAAAAGTATTTAGATCACTCGTAGAAAAAGTATTGTATATAATAGTGATATAATCAAGCTTTTCAATCTCGTACCTTACATAGGCAACTCAGTAAGCTTCGTTGCCTAAACACGGTACTCGACTGAACAGCTCTCTATTATAACACGATTGTATAAAATACTATTAAATGAATCCCGTAGTTAATTCCGCTTTGGCTATCTAATCCCAGGAATTGGCGCATAGCATTGGTATATAGATACTTTGTTTTGAAAATAGCCATCAAACTCGACGCGCAACCATCGGTGAAGAATGAACCAACAAAGCTCGCGCCGGAAGTAGCGGGATCAGCCCCCGGAAGCGGCGGCCATTGCCACGCAGATCCATTTCCGGTTTCGGACTCCCGGCCGAATTTACCACCCCGTTGAATTGTTTGAGGCTCTATTTGATTTAGGGGTAGTTTTAGGATGAATTGATTATTCTGTTTCTTTTTTTAGCTTTAGATAAACCTATTTGGATGTTCCATTGTTTTTGTTGAGGTATTTATTTGTATACCAGTACCTACTCGTAATGTTGCGTAATGCGGTGTAAAGAATATAAAACATATACTAGCCCCGATGCATATGTCTTCGTCTAGTCAGAGCGTTTTCTGTGGTTCTCTCATTGGTACAAAAATAAAGATTTATATAATAAAGAAGACTGATAAAAACTTTTTTCACGACAGCAGCTAGAACAAGGGTAATTTTCTACTTAAAAACAGTGAGCAAAATCGCATTTTGCTCACTGAGTGAGCGTTTTCTGTGGTTCTCTCATTGGTACAAAAATAAAGATTTATATAATAAAGAAGACTGATAAAAACTTTTTTCACGTCAGCAGCTAGAACAAGGGTAATTTTCTACTTAAAAACAGTGAGCAAAATCGCATTTTGCTCACTGAGTGAGACAAAATAACATTCAAGTGACTTTTATATTCGAATGTCATTAAACGTGCGGGGCCTAATACAAGTTAGAAGTATTTGGATTCTATTGTCTTTGTCCCTTTCACGTCATTAGCAAAAAGAAAGAGACAAAAAAGTGCCTACGTAATTCAACGGTATATTGACAGTTTATAATAGACCCCCGAAATAAGTCAGACCGCATCGTTCCAAAACACCCTACGAGTCTTCATTTGTAATAAATAAATTAATTAAATAAAAGTTAAAAATTTAATAAAAACACCATATTTTACGTATTTTTTATCAAACAATCAAAACAATGAATTTAAACAAATTTACGCAAATGTTACGCAGTAAATAATTCTACTGAACTACTTTTAACGATCTCTACTATAGTTGACAAATAGTAGTATCCCCAATTCGGACCGTATCTTACCAAGTTTTTTTTTACAAAAAAAGTTGTCGATTGAACTGTCAATTGATGTTCGTTAATTCATTAATTTCGTATTATTTTATTGAAATTTCTTTGTTTTTGTTTTAGTGCGGTAATTAAAGTTAATTGATAAAATACCTTCAGAAAACATGAGTGAAATAGAAGACGGATAAAAATTTTACAGGTTGTATTTTTTGATGGCTGAATAAAGTGAAAACTTTTATGTCAAAAAAATCTAAAAAATTCAAAATTTAATCTGTTTATTTCAATTTTTTGTTGAGGTACAGTCAGCACTCAGTTATAATCTCTATATTTGGAGATTGTGTTAACTAAGTTTAGCCTTAACTAAGTATATAATTAGTCCTGTTGGCAGTTAGTGTTTACATGTTATTATAATACTATTTGTAAAAAAATTAATTCAATTAATCAGTGCTTTCTTAAGTGTACTCTTTATTTTATCAGGATGTTTTTCTAAAGTTTCTACTACTTGTTTGGGTAAGCTGTTCAGGATATTAGGCAGGTATGTTGGCCAGAGCCTTTTCCCATATTCATTGTTACTTTTAGTTATTTTAAAGTATGGTTCATTGGTTAAGGTCCGGAGGTGGGATGGTCTCCTATACCTGTCCAGCTGCCCCAGCAAGTGTTTATATTCTAATATTACAGCAAGTTTTACTTTGTCATATACACTAGATATTCTACAGTATTTAAACAATTTGTGATAATTATTTTTATATTGAAGTTTTATTTTCAAGGGAACTATAGTTTTTAGTAATCTTATTTGAATATCATATATTTTTTGTAAGTATGTTTTATATGTTCTCCCATAGCGAGAGATACCATAGTTAATTACAGAGTCTGCAAGTGCCATGTACAATAGGCGTAGTACAGAGTATGGCATTTTATGTTTCAATATACTAAGGTTACTTAAAATTGCCCTGAGTTTGTTGCACACATGTGCAACATGTGGACCCCAGTTAAATTTGGTGTCTATTTTAAGGCCTAGGTAGGTATGTTGATCAACTACTTCTAGTTTTTCACAGTTACAATATTTTGGCCCTGTGTGCATACATACATGGTCATGGGCTACAATTCTAGGGGTATATGTGGTTTTGACATAGGGTGAGTGAATATACATTATCTTGGTTTTTTTATATAAAAAAACTGTATTTCATACAATTTTTAAATATGTATTTCATACAATTTTTTATTTTTTTTATTCTTTGACATTTGGAGAACCTTTACTCCTCCAAATCTTATTATTGTGTATTATTATTTTTCTCAGACCGTGGGGACCTTATACATCTCCAAACTTAATGTATTAACCGTGGAGACTATACGTCTCTGTCATATTGTATAATATACTTGACTTGGTACATACTAGTTATGTACAGAATGTAGCATTAGTTTATGAGACTGCTAGTTTAACAGTCCAGACGCGGTTTATTTATTTAGTATAAATTTTATTTTGACACTTGGAGAGACTTTACACCTCCAAATTTTATTAGTATTAGTACTCTGACATTGGGGACCTTTTACATCTCCAGATTTAATGTGTTTTTAACCATAGAGACTATACATCTCTATTGTATTGTATTAATTATTTATTTTAAGATTATTATAATGTAATGTTTACCCAGGTATTGGCTGTTGTATTTATAAATTTTGTTATGTATTTTTCATGTCACTATATGATGTTCCTATAAATGTTGTATTGACTTGTAAAAGAGCCCTTGAGGCCTACTTGCAGAATAAATTTTTGGATTTTGAATTTTTGAATTTTATAGTTTAAGGATAATCCTGCATCGTGTGTACTACACGAGATCAAAGTTATATACAACTCGTGTACTTTTGAGTCCCTTACTACGCTCAAGATTCTAAATTAGATTCTATCTCTCTATTATAGAATCATCTAGTAATAAAAAAAAAGTTTAATATTTGATTGCCTTCTTAATGCCAGTCCGCCATTTTCCGATTTTTTTTTCAAAATTTGCAAAAAAATTTTTTTTAAGAAAGCGAAACCTATAAACCTTGAATATGTTATGCTGAAGAGTTCGACATCAAAATCAAAGTGATTTGTTGAGATTTAGTTAGTGGAAAACGTTGTCTCCCGAAATCGAATTTCATAGAAAAGTACCGTTATTTCGCTAGGATCGCAAAGCTAATCTTCCCTCTTAAGAAGGTTAAATGGTCCAAAATATTATAAGTATTCTTCTTTAGTTGCTGCTGTGTTATTTCTGCAGTATTTTTATTCAATAATCTTGCGCCTAGTATTTTATCCTGAGCAATATTTTTTTGCAACAAATTGTATGACGCACCCTCGTGGACGTCAGCTGCCGCTCAGTTGGTGGGTTGAGAAATGGCAGCCACCGAAACACATATAACAAAATTAAGTCATCGCCTTCCGTTTAATACTTTGTCAGATTAAGTTTAGATGGTATTGTGAATTTAAAAAATCGTCAGCCGGTCGTATCGTATCCCGGTGGAAAGAATGTCAGCTGGTCGCATGAACCCGTATGAACATCAAATAAAGCTACACCGTATTATATATAAATGAACTAACATAGGGACCAATATACGACGCGAGAGATACAGACGACAAGTCGACAACTTATGCCTGGCCCTTTGTAGACCCTCATAACCTTCACGAGGATATTTAACCTTTACACAAACTGTCAACCTTCACACGTTTAACCTTCACAAATTAACGTTTACTCGGCGACACGCCCAATCATAATGTAAATCCTGTAACAGTGTTACTCCATTTATCTCGAGCTCTAATGATGTTTGAATGAGTTTCTTTAACTAGGGATGGGTAATCGGTATCAAATGTAAATGAGTTTCTGATTCACTCAATATGTGCCGGTTGGAAGAATCTCATTTAATCACACATGTACATCTACATTTTTTCTTAACTTGCAAGTAACACGTGTTTGACGTGCAGAATGCGACAGTCTGCGTATCTACGCGCGCGCATACGTCGGATGTAATGTACAAAATTGTATGTGAGTTGGTACAGCGCCTGAGCTACGCGCTCGGAATGCAATACGTAGGCACACGTTACTATGCGTCAAGGTGCAGTTGTGCTCCTGCAGTTGGGCTTGTTTACCATCAAAACCACGTTGAATCCAATACGACTGATGAAAAAACAATCCTCACAACTCTGAGAGAAGTTCCCCAAAAAAAATCACATTCAAATTTCACAGGTGTCGTAGTGGCGCTGGCGTATATTATAAATTACTTAATAAGCTACGAGTATATGATGGACATGGTCATCGTGGGTTTATGTGCGCTCAGCTGCAAAATTGCATGGCCACTTTAAGAACGAATTCCATACATATTACGTTGTGTGTCCATTTGCAGTTTACTATATGTTACACGTAATTACTTTTTAACATCGCTCGGTCGAAAGAGACGGACCTTTTATCCTGTACAGAACAGGAAAAGTTCCAACGTCATCGGCATGTCCCCACACTGACAACCTATTACCTACTTGCTAGTGGCGCCAACTGGTGGTGAGACAAAATAGAAATAATATTATTTTTGGTTTCAATAGATACCGAATTTATACCCAACACTAGACTAGGAGCGTTAAAACTGTTTTCTTGTTCGCAACAATAATTCGTTTTCCCTAATTTAAATTACGCTTTTAATTCGAAAAGTTTCGGTTAAAGAAGCTATTGTTTCGTCCTATGTTTAATTAATATCCAGATCGAGAGCCTACATTTGGCTTATCTTGATTTAATCCATATCTAATTCTGATTCAATATGAATGAGTTTATTTTTTAAATAAACTGGAATTATTTATGCCATCAAAAATATAACTTGAAACAAGTCTCGCAACTCAGTTCTTCTACCGTAACAAGTTGTGAGATCCATGTAATAGCAAGTCGGTTAATTTATTCAGTCCCTACATAAAAGAACTTCTCTCTTAAGTTATTACGTAATCAGCAAATCTAACAACATATTACTTGCACATTTTACGGACTAAAATTAACAGTCTGATACTATTCGCTTAGCACCTTTGCATACAAACTTCTATGCATGGGGGGGGGAGGTCACTTTTCTCTATAGCTGACATACAAAGCTACAAACCTATACAATTTCAATGTAAATCTTACACGTCACATTTTTGTTTGACAATTAACTCAAGGTATTCGGTACTCGAAACGTAATGAACGTCCCAAGTTACTTTCCAAATCTCTTGTCAAATGCCAACATTTACCTGCAATTTGAACTCAGTTTTAAAAGAATTAAGATCTAATTTTCAAAGTTACTGTATGGAATGAAGTTGTGTAAAAGTATTTACATATTCGATTTGATTAGGAGAGACGTGAGATTTAAATATTTATGAGTTTCTTCTAAACGTGACATTCTCTTTATATGCTTCATGATAACGAATATGTGTATGATGTATTTTTTTTAGCAACTGTATATTTATGTTTTTTTTTTACAAGCTTTTATTCAACTTGCCCTATTAGTATGCCCTATAAGTTTTTCAATAGACAAATATGAAACACATACCTTTACATATACTTTTTAAAACTATATTACCATAGATAATGATTGGCCGGAAAAAAAAATATCTTCACTTTGTATGGAATAAAAATGTTGTATAAAATATGCGTAAATCGTCCTTAGCCCACGCCGACTGTTAAATGTAGTATGTTTAGTTTTTATAGTTGCCCAATTTCACAGTAGATGTCGCTGATCTATCGGCTACTTCACGCTATTAAGATTTTTCTACAGCCCCTTATAAGGTAAATTTGGTTTCGGAATAAATGAGTATTAAGTTGTCAAGTGAAGTGTTTCATTACAAAAGGTAGGAAGTGCAGTGCAGTGTAGGGAGTGAACATTGGTCCTTCGGAACCTAGGATAATCGTGAGTACAGTGACAGTGGAAATGTGAAGTGTCAAAGACTTAGTTAATTTTCGCGGTAACACACACTTAGAATATTTCGTGTGAAAAAAGACAGTGCAATTTCGAGTGAATTTAGGACTTAGAAAAAAACCGTTGAAAAAACACTTAGAATAATTTGTTAAAATTTTGGACTTAGTCGATTTTGTGAATTCTTGGACTTAGCGTAATTTCGGTTAAAAAACACTTTGAAAAATTGTGTTCAAAAATAAACTTAGAATCAAATAGACTTTGAAATCTGTCATTCAACTTAGCAAATTTTAAACAATAATGGCTAACATAGCATCACAAGAAGAACTTTTTAGTCAGATTAAAAGACTTCACACTAATCACAAGAAAACTTCGTCAACGCGTTATACAGCAAGTTACTTGAAAATACGGATAGAGTCGCTTGAAGAATACTGGAATCAATTCCTTGCTGAACACCGAGAAATTCTTAAGTCTTCAGTAAGCGTTGAAGAGAAAAAGGAACTGAAAGCACTCTATAATGATGTTGAAGATTTCTATATGGAGTTCAAGACTAGTTTATTGGAACTGACGGAATCTGTCACAATACAAGAAGGTGCCTCACCTCCAGTGCCTCATGCATCTCAACCTCAAGTTGTCACAAAGAGTAAACTCCCACCGATAAACCTCCCTTCATTTTCCGGTGATTACCAAGAATGGATGCACTTCAAGGATTTGTTTATCTCTATGGTACACAATGAGCCAGGTCTGAGTGACATACACAAGCATCATTATTTGAGGTCAAGCTTGAAGGGTGAAGCAGAACAAGTAGTCCGTCATTTCGAACTCACAGCCGCAAATTATGGGAAGGCTTGGAACGCCTTAGTCTGTCGCTACAGCAATGATAGAGTGATAGCTAATACCATACTGAATCGCCTGCTCAATCAGAAGAAACTCACGTACGAATGCTCTAAAGGCCTCAAGGATCTTCTTGATACTACAAACCAGTGTCTCAGTAGTCTAGCAAATTTGAAGATTGACACAACTACTTGGGATTCGATAATCGTGCATATTGTGGTATCCAAGTTAGATAGTGAAACTCACAAAGCTTGGGAGCAATCGCTTGGTTCATCTATAGAGTTACCCACGTATAAGAAGCTCACATCATACTTAGAGGGACGATTCAGAGCGATGGAAATGGTACAAGCGACACAGAAGAAAGATAAGAAAGAGACCACATTTCAACTACCAGCTACTGCACCTAAAATAAAGAATGTGAAATAAAGAATCTTTCACCGCTGAAGTTGATACGGAATGCACATATTGTAAGAAAAGTCACTACATCTGCCACTGCACGGAATTTGCACAACTCGGCATAGATCAACGCAAAGAATTTGTAAGAAACAACAACTTATGCTTCAATTGCCTTGTCAAAGGACATTCCATACGGAATTGTAGACAAGCCACAACATGTAGAACCTGTAATCGCAAACACCATACGCTTTTACACCACCAGAGTATAACTGCGAATACAGTCACTATGGAGAAACCCACAGAACCTGATGACACACAAACCAAGCAACTCACAAGTCTGAAGGTCTCACAAAGAGGAAAACAAGTGATATTAGCCACAGCACAGATATGCTTGAAAGATAGCAGTGGTTCTCTCGTACAACTCAGAGCCCTTATTGACCAAGGCTCACAAGGAACCTTCATTACGGAGTCTGCAGTGCAACTACTGCGACTGAAGAAGACTTTGCAGCCAGCTAATATCACAGGTCTCGAAGATCAAGCGTCATTGCCACGACACGTCGTTAACTTAGATATTTACTCACCGATAGACACTCACTATATAATGCAAGTTAACGCTCACGTACTCTCGAAGATAAATGGTTGGTTACTCTCAAAGGAGTTTGACATCTCACAATGGTCTGCCCTGTCCCAATTGCAACTAGCGGATCCTCACATGCAATCGCCGGGACCTATTGATGTTCTACTGGGCGCCGAGGTCTATGCATTTATTTTGCTAGACGGACTTCACAAATATAATGATGACAAGCTTATAGCACAAAACTCGAAACTCGGATGGTTTGTCTCTGGAGCGTCTAAATCACGAAGTGATCTGCCACCTCACAATATTGTAGCTCACCACGCACTCATCGAGGTAGATCAACTCCTACGCAAATTCTGGGAGACTGAAGAGTACAAGCCACATGAGAAACCGGTAACACATCTTGAAAAACAATGTGAAGAGCACTATAAAGAAACCCACTATAGACAAGATGATGGACGATATGTCGTACGATTACCTTTTAAAGATGATCACGAAAATAACTTAGGCGACTCTCGACAGATCGCATTACAGAGACTAATGCACATGGAGAAAAGATTCGCAAACAAGCCTAAATTTCAGAAGGATTATGCGGACTTCATCGATCAATATCAGAAGCTGAATCATCTAGAAGATGTAGACCCACAACATAAGCCAACTCACAAAGTCTATCATCTCCCCCACCACGCTGTGATAAGAGAATCCAGCAGCACAACAAAGCTTCGCGTGGTCTTTGATGGAACTGCACAGCCGTCAAATGGCTCATCTCTGAACGACGAGTTACTTATTGGACCATCACTATTACAAGACTTGCGAGATCTCATTGTTCGTTGGCGTACTCACAAGATTTGTCTGCTTGCTGACGTAAAGCAAATGTATCGCCAGATACTCGTCGCTAAAGAAGATGTTGACTATCAGCGCATACTGTGGCGCTCATCTCCACAAGATGAAATCGTCGAGAAACGTTTGTTAACTGTGACATATGGTACGTCATGTGCTCCGTTCCTCGCTATTCGCACTTTGAAGCAGCTTGCACAAGACGAAAAAGAGCAATTCCCAGACTTAGTTGAAATTATAAGTAATGACTTTTATATGGATGACTTACTCACTGGTGCGAATGACGTGGAACAAGCAACTAAGTTACAGAGTCGTATCACACAAGCTATGGCAAAAGGAAATTTTGAAATGCACAAATGGGCATCCAACAGTCCTGACGTGTTGAAAAATATTCCTAGTTCGGAAAAAACTAATCAACCAAGTGTCGAGATTAAGCTTGATGATACCATCAAAGCGTTAGGTATCAAATGGAACTCACATCACGATGTCTTCGAACTTAAGGTAGATTTTTCGGAACCCACAGAACGCTTCACCAAAACGTCAGTACTGTCGGACATAGCTAAATCATATGACCCTTTAGGTTTTTTAGGGTCTGTGATTATCACTGCAAAAATGTTTTTGCAAAAACTTTGGTTGAGTGGTATTGGTTGGACAGATGAACTTCCTCTCGAACTTGCTACAGAGTGGTCAAGCTACAGGGACCAGCTCTGTCACATGCCAATCTTGTATTTAGATCGTTGGGTTCACACACAATTTGACGGCAAGGAAAGAGTGGAAATTCACGGGTTCAGTGATGCCTCTTGTTTAGCTTACGCTGCTGTTGTTTACTTACGAGTTATCACGCCCCACGGAATTCACGTGTCACTTGTCATTGCTAAAACAAAAGTGGCACCAGTAAAACAAGTCTCCGTCCCACGATTGGAACTGTGTGGCGCGGTATTGCTCTCGAAGTTACTCAAAGATGTTCAGCACAGTCTTCGTTTGCCCGAAGAATCTGTATTTGCGTGGACTGATTCAATGATTGTCTTAGCGTGGCTTCGAAGAAACCCTAGCACTTGGAAAACGTACGTAGCTAATAGAGTCACTGAGATTGTTAATAATGTAAGTAGTGGCCGGTGGCACCACATAAAATCGGCAGAAAACCCTGCAGACGTTGCGTCGCGTGGCATTCGTCCCGATCTGTTTAAAGACTGCGAGTTGTGGTGGCGCGGACCAACTGTACTTCACCAAAAGAATGATTTTGATAACTGTCGCTCACTTTCTCTCGACATACCAACAACACAACTAGAAGCCAAAGAAAATTCGAAAGGAAATGGTAGTAAGATAGTAGCACTTCAAGCTGGTGTATCGAATGAGAGTGATGATCGACTTACATATTTGGCTAGATACTCTACTCTGACAAAATTGATTCGCGTTACAGCATACTTACTGCGATTTGTAAAGCTGTGTAAAGCACACATTGATGTAAAAATGAATCAGATAGTTCCTGAGACTTTACCTCAGCATCTTACAGTTACCGAATTGAGATATGCCACAAAAGTTTGCATTCGACTCTCTCAGGAGTTTTGGTTTCAGGAAGAGTTACGAATGCTGAGAAAAGGCCAAAGGCTTCCGAAATCTGATGTTTTGACCCCACTTGCCCCGTTTATAGACGAAAATGGCATTATTCGAGTTACTGGTCGTATACGTAATGCAAATGTTAATTTTGATACAAAGTCACCTGTCGTTCTAACCTCGAAATGTCACTTAGCTGTTTTGATTGTGAATGATGCTCATATTCATTGTTTGCACGGAGGTCCTCAACTGACTCTGAATGGAATTCGTTGCAAATACTGGATAATCGGTGCTAAAAATTTAGTTAGGAAAGTTGTTCATAAATGCATCCCTTGTTTCAAACAGTCTGCAACACCGATCAATCAATTGATGGGTCAGTTACCTGCGTGTCGTGTAATGCCAGATAAGCCCTTCCGTAAAAGTGGAGTGGATTTTGCTGGTCCAGTCCAGTTAAAATTGTACCCAGGTAGATGTCAACGTACATGTAAAGCCTACATTGCTTTGTTTGTTTGCACCGTGACCAAGGCCATTCATTTAGAACTTGTGAGTGACTTGTCCACGGCTGCTTTTATTGCCGCCTTTCGTCGTTTCACTTCTAGACGCGGTCATTGTAGTGATCTGTGGAGCGACTGTGGTACCAACTTCATCGGAGCGTCTAAAGAGCTTGACACCATGTTTAGGAATAGGAACTCAGAAGTAGTTGGAGAAATATCTGAGATTTTGGCAAATGACCAAACTACATGGCACTTTATTCCTCCTGGCTCACCACATTTTGGTGGACTCTGGGAAGCCGGCGTGAAGTCGATCAAGTCTCACCTTAAGCGTGTAATCGGACAAACTCTTCTCACGTTCGAAGAGTATTCTACACTGTTGACTCAAGTGGAGTCTTGTGTAAATTCTCGGCCACTAACTCCCATCAGTAATTCTATTGATGATGCTTCTCCAATTACACCGGGACATTTTCTTATAGGCGAAGCTCCTATCACTGTTCCGGAAGAAAGTCTCGCCACTGTGCCAGTATCCCGTTTGGATCGGTGGCAATTGCTCCAAAGGATGTTGCAATCGCTTTGGACTCGTTGGAGTTCTGAGTATTTAACAACACTACAAAACCGGTATAAATGGACCGTTACTAATCCTGATCCTGATATTGGAACAGTAGTTTTGGTCAAGGATGAAAGACTCCCTCCCGGAAAGTGGTTGTTAGGTCGTATAATAGATAAGCATCCTGGTAGAGATGGTTTAACACGAGTGGTTACGTTGAAATTAAAGAATGGTACTTTTCGAAGACCCATTGCTAAAATTTGCCCTCTACCTCTGGATTCTTAACTATCTGTTAAGAAGTTTAATGTGTTTTAGTTTTGAAGAATAGCTCTATTTGAGTTTCACTATGTAATTTAACCTTATTATTATTGATTCATGTTTTCACGTGCTGTTTACTTCACTATTCTTGGTTTGTTTTATTTACATGGATCTTTATGAAGGACAAGTCGTCCTTGGGGGCCGATAATGTTAAATGTAGTATGTTTAGTTTTTATAGTTGCCCAATTTCACAGTAGATGTCGCTGATCTATCGGCTACTTCACGCTATTAAGATTTTTCTACAGCCCCTTATAAGGTAAATTTGGTTTCGGAATAAATGAGTATTAAGTTGTCAAGTGAAGTGTTTCATTACAAAAGGTAGGAAGTGCAGTGCAGTGTAGGGAGTGAACACCGACGTTTTCAAAGTTTTGATCTATTTTTTAATAAGTAAATTTAAAAATAAATAATATTTTCCGGCCAAACATTGTCTCTAGAAATATGTGCGATAGGCCACCTCATTGTTTCATATTTGTCTCTTGCAAAACTTATCTAGTGACCTACGTATGTTGGTTTGTTAGTTAGTGTGGGTCCTTGGAAGCTAAATTTGACCCATTTTCCGATTGAGATCAGTATAGCTCGATGGTACCATTAATATTGTACCATCTCATGTAACCTAATGATGGAGACAGGAGGTGGCTTTAGGTACGCCGCGATGAAACAATGTAACCTAATTGTGTGTTGCCTACCATACAAAATTAAAGCTATGAAGTTTGAATTTACAGTGTGTTTCGGATATAACGACGAAGAAGGGACCCCCGTATATGTCAAAAAATTTACTCCGAAACATACTCACGTTTCGAACGAGTGTTCAAGCTTTATCCCTACCTAGCTAATAACTACCTATAAACAAAAGGTTACCACAGTTGCTAACCATCTGTGGATGTTAGCAAAAGAAAGTAAAGCTCTTTGTCCTTTGACGACTGACTCCGGTCGCAATATCGAATGGGATTTCTAAGAATTTGTTACAAATGGTCCATTAACGCATTTACTGCCAACGTTTTGTAGCGCTATACGCGTAGCCGATTCTAGCGCTTTCCCGCTTTGTAGAGAAAAGCGACTACGAACAAAGCGCCCGCTGAGTGGGTTCCCAGCATTCAGTGTGTAAAAAAACCATCGGCGCGTCGCTACATCCGAAGTCGCTATACTCGCTATATGCTTAAAGTATGCTTTAAATTAACGGGTCTTCGTTTTTACGTCGCTATATCCGATTGGTCGCTATCGCTACAAGTTACAACGAAGGTCGTAATGAATGTAATTCACTGGAGTTGTATTTATTGGGTTGCTACGTTTTAAAACGAAGGTTGACTACGTCGAAACTGAGTGTACATTGTATCAAAATCAAGTTCAATCAAGCTTCTTATCTCCAGAGTAATTTATTCAAGGTACGCTGACTCAGGAGCTATTCCTAAACAAATCAAATGGGGCTTGCTACGCCCGGTTTTTCCGAAGGCCTACAGGGTAATTTTGTTAGTCAGCTCTCGGGGATGATTCTATAGTCGAAATGTGAAAGAAATGGCTGAGTCATAGGCATTGCTGACTCAGTCTTGGGTTTAGAGTATTTTTTGAACAATTTGGGGTTGTTAGTCATGATTTAGAAAGTTAAAGTCTGCCTGTACGGTGTCAAAGATCATGCAAAGAGAAATACAGAGTTATTAATAATATAGAATCCCACCAAAAACATTTTATGCAAAATGTTGCCCAGACGAAACCTTAAGGCTCGTATTGTCAAAAATTGTCAGATCTCATGTAGAGCTAAGCTTTTAACTCTACAAGCCCAAACTTCACAAAATCTACATCGTAGTCAAAATATGTGGCTTGGCCGTTACGACCATCACATGGACGTTTGCACTTCGTTTGGCTAGTCTTGGAAGGGGCACTGCCGTGCCCCCAGATACGCCTCCACGCCACGGATATTGACAGATTTTTATGACAAAGTTCCTTTCAGACGATAAATCGTAAAGTTGTTAAGGGAGATGTTTTATAATGCCGCGTAAACGTCAGCTGTTGCTCCGTTGGTGGATTGAGGACCAGTTGATCCACCAATAGAGCAGAAATACCAGGGAAGCGTTATACCCCTATTCATAATACTGTACAAGCGTCTTTTAGTTAATTTATATTTATTTTTTATACTACGTCAGTGGCAAACAAGCATACGGCCCACCTGATGGTATGCAGTCTCCGTAGCCTATGTACGCCAGCAACTCCAAAGGAGTTACATGCGCGTTGCTGATCCTAACACTCTCTTACTGGCAGGAACACAACACTGAGTATCCCAAATACATGACAGCTATTTTTATCATGCTTACAAAAGTTTTCGTTTTTCCTAGTAAACTAGGATATTTCCTCATTTCCTGCTAACAAGATAGATGTATCTAAAAAAGTGAACGTTTCAGCAACTAATTTTCGCGTCCAATTTAGCCATAGACGCGACAGCCGGTGACTCAGCGGGTTTCCCACGGCTCCCGCGTGCTAACGGAGGGGGTACAGTAGGGGAAAATAATACAGGGTGCTTTCACCTCTTAGTCATACTTTACCAGAAGAATCGACAGCTTTTAGTACAAGCTGGCCCAAAAATATGAAAACAAAACATTTAGGAACATTTTTCTTACACGTACGTTACAAAAGTTATTAAAAATAAATAATGGATAGAATCAGGCGTTACTTTGCGGAAATCCATATTAATTAAAACAAAAAAATAATACTTTGCTTATCCGCGAAAAGATAACGTACTAGTCAATCAGTTTACAGCTTACCCGTTATACTTACTTGCGTATTTTTACATGCAATTAATGTTCCCACCCTCCCACCGCAAAAATAAATACGCAAATAAATATAACAACCCACCAACGAAAATACAAAACTCTTTAAGTTTTTTTGTTTACAGCCTTTTCGTAGTTACATGGAATCCGAAAACTTGATAGTGATAGTTACAGTATTTTAAATCCTTTTTAAGGTTCCGTACTCAACGGGTAAAAACGGGACCCCATTACTAAGACTCCGCTGTCTATCTGTCAGCAGGCTGTATCTCATGATCCGTGATAGCTATATGTAAATATCCAATATGCGAATTGTGGTAGTAATACCTCAATATATAACGCTAATTTAACGATAATTTTGATATCGGAATGCAAGTTAAAATTGGCCCCAGCTTCGTTCATTCTTGTAAATTGGAAGAAGGAAAGAAATTACATTTATTCCATAAAAAACGTACACAGGACAAGAAGATGAAAGAAATAAGATAATGATAAGAACAAAAATACAACAGATAAAATAAATATTATAGCACATTATTACACAAATTGACTAAGTCCCACAGTAAGCTCAATAAGGCTTGTGTTGAGGGTACTTAGACAACGATAATATATATATAATATATAAATGTTTATAAATACTTAAATACATAGAAAACACCCATGACTCCGGAACAAATATCCATGCTCATCACACGAATACATGCCCTTACCAGGATTTGAACCCGGGACCATCAGCTTCGTAGGCAGGGTCACTACCCACTAGGCCAAACCGGTCGTCGAAAATTATGTACACATTTAAAACAAAAAAGTAGACACTTGGGTAATAACGGTAAGGTTCCTTCTTGTAAAGTGTCAAAGAAGGCGTTTTTATTTTTTGTTTTTTATATTCAATATGAATTTGCCATGTTGTCTATGGTTAGTACTATAATTTGAACCCATTCACACGTATAAAAGTGTTAAAGGATTTGAACTGAATTGTATGGAATTATGAAACTAGGCAAGCTTAAGAACCGGGCCTTCTTTGGTGCAGGTACATTAGTCGTAGTGTGTCGCCGCCCTCACCGACACACGCCCTCCTCGCAGGGAATTACGTCACTCATGGCTGACATTATTATACCGGGGCTTCACTCATCAAACATTCAAGCGGCATTTTATTATTAGCCTTCATCATGACAGAGATAAAGGGATAAAAAGAGCGATTTTCATATACCATTATACCTACTTGCACAATAGGTATTTTTAAAGATTTTTCTGATCGTTCTATATCCTATAGGTATGTTCAACCTCAAGACAACAAGACACAAGACAAGTCACACGACCTCTTTGCAAGGAATTACATCACTCATGGCTGATATTATTATACCGGGGCTACTCATCAAACATTCAAGCAGCGTTTTATTAATAGCCTTCATTGTGGCAGAGATAAAGGGATAAAAAAGAGAGATTTTCATATAAATATATATACATATATGTCTACATACAAAATAGGTATTTTTCAATCTTTATTTGGTCGTTACACGTCTAGAGACAGGTCGAGAGGTATGATAAACTTTTTGTAAGTTGGAGGTGTCTCCAACTTCACATTTTGAATATAATTCATTTTTCTCGTTCGCAGACATACGTACAAGAGTTGGAATGGGACGCACTGATATCGGTGGGTACTTATATGAAGATTACTTAATATAAATGTATATGCAAATACAAGTAGACGGTATTAATAATATTTTCATATCTCTCAGTAGGTATTGCACATATCCACAGCTTAAATGAAAGCAGCGAGACTGTAACAGAATAACGCCGTAATTTCCTGACACACGCAAAGCGCGACCGCGTCCGAGGTTTGCGCCTGACAAATTGCAGGGACAGGCGGAACCGCAGGCCTGGCACAGTTACAGCATACATCAGTGAAGGATGTCCACTTTGAAAATTAATCAGTGTATAGCATTCGGTTTTAAAAACTTAGCACTTTCTTTCAGCATCTTACAAAACCTTTTATTTTAAACCCTAAAACTCCCCAAATATGTAAATTCGCTGAAGCAAAAATTTAAATAAAAAGTTATACAAAGAGGACTAACTCCATAAAAGTTGACATAAAACACCTATTATTAAAAAGCGGCCAAGTGCGAGTCGGACTCGCCCATGAAGGGTTCCGTACCATTTATGACGTATTAAAAAAAACTACTTACTAGATCTGGTTCAAACCAATTTTCGGTGGAAGTTTGCATGGTAATGTATACCATATATTTTTTTTAGATTTTTCATTCTGTTATTTTAGAAGTTACAGGGGGGGGGGGGGACACTTTTTACCACTTTGGAAGTGTCTCTCGCGCAAACTATTCAGTTTAGAAAAAAATGATATTAGAAACCTCAATATCATTTTTAAAGACCTATATAGATACCCCACACGTATGGGTTTGATGAAAAAAGATTTTTTGAGTTTCAGTTCTAAGTATGGGGAACCCCCAAAATTTATTGTTTTTTTTCTATTTTTGTGTAAACATCATAATGCGGTTCATAGAATACATCTACTTACCAAGTTTGAACAGTATAGCTTTTATAGTTTCGGAAAAAAGTGGCTGTGACAGAATCGGACAGACAGACGGACATGACGAATCTATAAGGGTTCCGTTTTTTGCCATTTGGCTACGGAACCCTAAAAATGAAATAGCTAAGAAAATACACTTCGAATGAAACAGTGGATGCGGTAATTTTTAAGGAAAATTATGTGGTATTTGATTTAAAGTACTATCAGTTATTAATAAGAGGTTATTTTGATTAAAACCGTCTCATGAATCAAAGTATAAATATACGTTGCTACCAAACGACCAAGTATGTACAATGGACTGATTTTCCTATACGTGATAGATCCTTGGTACATAATTATACATGGTGAGTGGGTGGATTTAATAAAATATTTTCTTCTATAAACATTTCACAGTTCTCTACGAGATGACAGCTGCCGTCTACATATTTATAGTTGATTAGTTTTCTGCTTGCGCGTATCCGTCCTTAGTGTTCTTTCTTCATATTATATGTCTGTAACTGTTTCAACCCGCACGTTTCACTCACACGTCATAGCAAAGCCTTCATTGTTGCACTGTATTTACTCACGGTAGCACTGCCGTGTACAAAATTGAACACTGTTCTGGCCTGCAGGAAATTAAAGGCACGAAGCTTAGAGAGATATTGCACTCGGGGACCAAGATCCAATTAAATAAAACTGTACCTAGAGGCTAATTCCGATTGAATAACTTGTTACGGTGTTGATCTTATTTTTATACGACTTTGAAGATCGCTAACGATGATTGGTCCATGCGAAAAGAAGTGAAAGTCGCGTGAGGCACGTAAACTCGGACGCCACGTCACCGAAATGTCAAAACTGAAATTGAACTTTTTGCATATGCACGTAGATTTATGTAGATCTGTGGTCTGTAACGGATTTCTCCGTCTTCGGAGTTGGAGGTACGGTGCTGATATATTCCTCATTGGAGTCAAAAATGTTAAGCACCAAGATGAATATCAAGGTCGTATCAAACCATTACAAGTTGTTAAATCTGAATCAAGCTCCTTGACAGTGATGTTTTTGTAGAATTTACTTTACAATCTTACACCCATTCAATAAAAAACAACGAAGCTTTTGTGGCGCCCTCTGTCACTGTCGACGTCGTGCCACAATGTTCTAGCAGATGGCGTTAACAACCTAGACCGCAATTTGGTAGTAAACCTACATCACGCTTACGGAGTTCTAAATGTCAGTTGCTATATAGGGACCGTGCGCATTGGAGGGTCTGCCATCTTGTGGCCTGAATCGGAACCATAAACATGTATATTTACACGTCACGTGTTTTCTTGTGCATAGTAGGTTCTGCCATCTTGTGGGCTACATCGGAACAATAAACATCACAATTACGCCTCGCGCCAAAAATCTGACGGTTCCTGTGCTGCCTCCTACAGTTTATTCAATAAATTAAAAAAAAAAAAAAAAACCAACTATATCCCGAAAATCTTTTCTATATAAGCTAATAGACATTATACGATGCCAATTTTCCAGACATTAAGTAATCAGTACCCCTAGTGTAAATATTTTCGACAGCGAAACGTGACGTACGCGTTTGCGTTAAGTGTCATTTTGTATGAGATTTTTGACTTTCCAAAACGTCCCGCTTGGCGCGCTGTTCAAAAACCCATACAAAATGAGACTTAACGCAAACGCGTTCGTCACGTTATGATGTCGATAAAATTTACACTAGGGGTACTGAACCAAAAAACTCATAACTAATATACTTACTTAACTTAGTTTTACGTCATTTTGCTTCTGTCACAAGCATTTACCAAGCCAAAGAAAAATATCGTTTGTTATAAACAAATCTTGTATCTAATCTAATTAGTATTTGTTCACTGACTCGTTTATGGTTCTGTACCCCTAGTGTAAATAAATTCGATTTTGAAACGTGACGTACGCGTTTGCGTTTAGTCTCATTTTGTATTGGATTTAGAAAGAGCGCGCCAAGCGGGACGTTTTGGAAACTCGAAATCCTATACAAAATGAGACTTAACGCAAACACGTTCGTCACGTTATGATGTCGATAAAATTTACACTAGGGGTACTGTTATGTTGCTTTGCCACTGTTTTTAGGTGTCACTAGTCAGGTTGTCGGGGTTTCCGACAAAGGCCTCCTCTAAAGCTTTCCAGTCTTCTCTGTTCCGAGCGGTTCTTATCCACTTTGGTGGGAAATCATCCTCCCATCTCATTTTCGGGTTTCCCTGACCTCTCTTGCTGTATATAGGGAACCAATATAACAATATATTTTGTGACATGTCACCTGCCCGCTTCCATTTTCTTATTTCAACCGACTTTCGGCTTTCACCAAAACTTGTAACTTTAGGTCTTTTAAGTTTTGAAAGATTCACGGTTAGTAACTGCGTCGTAATATCGGGAGCTCACAAACAATATAAAAGGTAATCACCAATAGGTCTTTTGTTTGTCAAGGAATACTTAAATATTTACCATAAAACCATTACAAGTCTTAAAATTCAGAAAATTTTCTATTATATCGGTTTTGGCGCTTTGTGTAATTTGATAGGACTGTAAAATGACGCTTATTGCCATGAAAACAACGCCGGTATTATATTTTTATATTAATAAAGGTGTTCTTGGCAGTGTTCCGGGCAGTCCGAGTGAAAAATGCGATAACTTCGCCACTTATCGCAGTTAGTTGTTTTATTGCCGTGTAAGCGCTTTATTTGGGCATTCGGTATCCCGCAAACTCTAACAGTTAACCGTAATATAATAATCGTTGATAGCGCTTATAGTTTTATGGGTTTTGTTTATTTAAAAGGAGTGTTGCCTGTTGACTATTTCAAGGTTGACCTCACCGAAATCGCCGACTCTACCGACGTCTTATGTATAGGTACTTTTAACTCCGTAAAAAAATGGTTGTCTGTAAAGTCGGTTTACGGAAGATAATTTTGCGTGATAACATCATAAGAAAACATTGATGAAAAAAAGCAATCTTTTATTTTATGAATTGAATTGAATTATTATCACTGAATTATCATTATCTTATACCTTTAAACGAGCAATTCTTGTATATATATAAATATATATATTTCTGTGATCTCGGAAACGGCTCTAACGATTTCGCTGAAATTTGGTATATGGGGGTTTTTGGGGGTATACAATCTATCTAGATTAGTCTTATGTTTGGGAAAACGCGTGTTTTCGAGTTTTCATGCGTTTTTCTTTCGTCGCAGAATATGGTCGCTAATTTCGTATTACCGGCTACTGTCCGTTTGGTCCAGCGGGTTAAGACGCGGACTGCTAAACGAGTGTTACGGGTTCGAATCTCGCCCGGTGACTAACTTTTGTTTTTTTTTTTACATGTTCAAGTTTATATATAAATTTTTAATTTTTATTGTTTTAGACAAGTTTAATTTAGTAAAAAAATTTAGTTAAGATTATCACCTATACACCACCATATTACAATAAATAGTTATAACCGAGCAAAGCTCGGTCGCCCAGGTACTTTTGTATAATACAAAGAAGGAGTTACCATGGAGATCTGTCCACAACGTGGCCGTGACGTTACCATGGAGATCTGTCCACAATGTAACACTTTTTCGTGCATGCTACCGGTGTTCATCAATTTATAAGACGTTATCACGTCAAAAGGAAAATACGAATAGCGACCCGACAATGACCAAGCGGACTGCAAGTAGTGCACGGGGCTTGTTAAAGTGACAACGTTTTTTTTTTAAGTTTAATTTCCGACACAAACTTTTTCGAATATAGTTCGTTGTCTACTACTTATCAAAACATGTCATTTGAATTTGTTATTTTTTATCTTATATATGAGCATGTAGTCTGAAAGAAATAATTTGAATTGAATTGAATTTAAAACATTTGCATTGTTTCATTACAAACTCCCTTTATTTTTAGCGTCTGTCTTATCTAACTCTGCACCGTTTTTGACAAAACAAAAGATGGCAGTATCGTTATGAACGTATGATTTCTTATAAATTTATGTTAACATTTTCACACTCATTACAAATACCATGCAGGGTAGGCTTGGCCCGACTCCACCTATGGTCTCTTTTATCAGATACCCTTTATTTATTTTTTTAGATTACCCTTAACCTTAAGTTAAACTAGCCTTATGAACCGATTTTGTATGTATAACCAGCTATAAAATGTGTAGTTTATTATGGTATGTAGGTAGTTTGCTTTACACATTGTAATTTTCCTGCCACCCGTTGACTACGAACACGGAAAGGGTACGATATGTCGGGATCGATTAATTCATTATACGCGATACAATCCGTTTTGATAGTACCGTAAAACGCTGCAACTTTGCCTGGATTTTGACGTTTTTTTCTTATATCTGTGAACCAATTTTTCATTATGAGTTTCATGAGTACTAGTCGGAAAATATACCCTATGCCTTACCAGATAAGACTCAAATCTCATAACCTAATCATACTGTATTTCCGATTTACAAGCAATCAAAGTAGCAGGCAAAGTTGTAGGCCTAAGACGTAACTTTGCCTAGACGGATATCTCCATAAATAATGTGTTGCTATTTGCAATAATATTTACTCTTGTGCATGAGACATTATGCTTGTCCCTGACAGTCAAATTATTGCCATAAGCTTAATACTTTTTTTTTCACATGCAATAGGTAAAGTTGTAGCAGGTTCCACAAACTTTCTATACAAAAATATCGTTAACTGTAGGGTTGTGCCAAAAAAATATTATTATTAAAAAAATCTATTCATATTGTTAGTTACAAAATAATCAACAAACAAATGTAATATAATGTTGTTTGATTTATTTTCTTTTAGTATTTAATAATTTGAACTTATTTTTTTTTTATTACAAGTACATTGCAGATACACTATTTTGCTAATTTTCAATGCATTATTATACTGTAAAGTTCTATTTCATTGTAAAGTTCTAATCACCCATCACCTTTGAACTCCAATTGTAATCGACCTGACACCTGACAACCCAGATTTCGATAAGAAAGATAACTGCAAGACAAATCAAATGAGCCTAAACACAGTGGGTTTATTATGTGTAGTTTAGAAGTTGCTATTTTCGGTCTCCATCATCAGACCATCTCGATGAACATTGCATTGTCACCCAAGTTACATAAGTATATCAAACACCTCAATTGGTCGCTAATAAGTGGTTGAAAATTAGATTGCAAATTTTGAACAAAAAGACAATTACAAGTAAACATCAGGGACCGGGAAACATACAACATAATTATAATACAATAAATATACAATTGCAAGTAACTACAGTAAAAATATAATAACAGATTGCAATAAGTTTTTATTTATAATTTTCATTTTAATACCCATAAGTTTTTTTGTTAACGTTAGTTTATTATTGCATTGTCAGCAGATCTACATAGGTACCCACACTGAAAGTCGGTGAAAATCGACTTGCAAGATTTGACTTAAACAAACATTGCAAGTTAATAAAAAGCTTGTAATAAATAAACTCATTTAAGCAGTTTAGGCAAGCTTATTTTTACTCTTTTCTGTACATTTATAAAATTCAGCTAGTGACAGCCCTAGACCCAGGCAAAATTGTGTCATTCAAGTTTCCAAAACACTGCCCAATATTGCCTAGTACGTTATTATGCTGAAATCATGTCCTTTTCTTGAAAATATTAAACTTACGGGAAATAGACAGTCTTTACTTACCCTGGGACGTTACCACTTCTCAAAAAACACCTTTTTCGTAGATAAAAATTCAAAAGTTGCGAGACACTAAAAAAATGCTACCTCTCACGCCGACTTATGATACGTAACTGGCGGAGCAACAATGGAGTTACCATTGTAAAAAAATGAAAAATGTGTTGCCAGAATAATGAAAATTACTACCAAATGGTAAAAAACAAGAAAAAACTAAGCAAATTCGAGAGATCGTAATTGAAATGAAATAGGCAAAATTGAGCTTAAATGGCAAAGTTGCAGCATTTTACGTAGTTTTATTTCATAACAAAATGCTGTTACACTTCTACACTAACCACCGCGGTGCATAAAAGAAACAATGCCTTTTGTTTAACAGCTTAGGGTTTAGACCAAAAAAATATTTCAGATAATTCATACTATACAGCCAACCGGTCAGTTTTGCAATGAGCGCGTGATGCTGGTAGCACACCAGCCCACCGACGCACGCGGCGCTGACAACTTTTTTTTACACCACGTCGGTGGCAAACAAGCATACGGCCCGCCTGATAGTAAGCAGTTACCTACCGACTACCTAAAGCAAAACAACAAATTATATAATAATGGCTAAACTTAGGTAAGATAATCTCCAAAATAAATATAAAGATTGTAACTGAGTTCGGACTGTATCTCAACACTGAAATGAAAATAAACAGATTAAAAAAAGAAGAAAAAAATTTAAGCGGCGCGTGGCAGATCTGTCGCGGATGTCAGCGTCACTGTGCGGTGGCTTCAAAGAATATTGTGTTAATTTGTACGCTCACGTGTCAGCGTAGGAGGAAATCAAGCCTTAGATCTACGGGTATAATAGGTAAATTGCGAACAAATAGGCAACCTATAAATAAATATTATTGTTTATATACGAGCGCTATGCTTCTACCTACGAGGCTAAATTAAGTTTCGTATCCTTTAGTTACACATTCATGAACAAAAGTTACGCAGGTTCCCTACATAACCTAAATAAGTTAGGAACTTTATGCCCTAGAGCACTTTTGACGTGTGCAAGATGAATGTTGCCTAACCCTAATTTTCTGTAGATTGAACAATTTTCAGGGCATTCTGGCTCCGAAGATAAAGAAAATAATAAATAGTAGCAAATTATATATTATTATAATAATAGAATATAGGACGGACATTAATTATTACGCCATTTAGGGTTTACTTTACATTGGACATTTCATACCGTTAGTAGAGTTGGTCAAACGATTTCGACTCAGGAACAACATGCTCATCACACAAATACCTATGTGCCCTTACCGGAATTCGAACCCAGGACCGTCGGCTTAATAGGAAGGGTCACTACCCACTAGGCTAGATTGGTTGTCAAAAATGACCTATGTATTTGATATTTCCTGCAGTAATGGAGTCGACTGCAGCACCACAATACTGGCGTCTGTATTACTGCCGCAAATGTCAGCCGGCAGTAACATCGCATTCGACAGCAGTATTGTAGCGCGACATTACTACCTCACTGTTGCAAATGTCAAAAATCATTGTTTTTTTTTTACTATTTATTATTTAGGGACTTAAATCAAACACATGATTATGCCAGCCCCATGCCAGGATTTTTGACATCTGGGCAGCAACATCGATTTTAATTTTGCGGTAGTAATGCAGTCAGTAGTAGGTGCAATACTGCTGCAGTAGAATGCGATATTACTGCAGGAAATTTCAAAATATGTTATACATAACATAATAAATCCAATAAAATAAAATAAAAATAACAGGCGACGGTACTCGCTTCGGACGGTACCCACCATTAGCGACGCCCATATCACGCCTTTTCACGTTCGGTATACCTATAGGTAAGCAGGGGTTTTGTTGGACAGTGAACTTTCTGTACTCAGTACTATTATTTATTCTGTGCCGGGATACAAAAAAATAGACCAATTTATCGTTAATTATCTTTATTTTCCCTCCCAACCAAATTGAAATGACATCTGTCCAGAATTAAACCATTAAAATTCCATAGTCATTATTTTCGAGTGTCAGTGTAAAGATCGCCTTACACCGCAAATTGCGGTCGTCCCGTCGTCGTGTAAGCGCGCTTTACGTGCCAGCGGCACGCCTAGAAATTTATATGTATCCGGCCTTACGGAGGTTTAGATATTGGATGTGTGGTGCTGGCGCTTCCTTCTAGGTATTTTATTAGATTATCTGGATTGTCAATATGGTAAAATAGTATCCATAAGTTATGGATGGACATGTTCTCGATACCTAATAGATCACTGTCATTAATAGGGCATATTCGTAACTGAGTGATGACTATTCTCAAACAAGAAAGGTAGGTATAATTTTCTGAAATCGGTTGTGGCCTACCTTACCACGAGTTTGACACTGATGTATTCGCTAGCATACTGGCATAATAGATGCGAGCGAGATGTACCTATAAAAAGTAAGTCACGCAGACGCTAGCGAATATGTCAGAGTAGATCAAGAAAATGAACCCGAACATGGGCAATCAGGGGGAAATTATTCGTATAGTTTTGTAAATCGGTACAATTATACCTTGTGCTGTTCACATAAACATATTAAAACTCGAGGGTGGCTGAGGGTTTGAAGGTACCTTTTTCAGATTTTTGCTCATATCTTAAATATCTGTACAAATAGCTTTATAATTACTTTGGACAAAAGTTTTGGCATAAAATTTCCTATAAATTTGGTTACATTTGTTTTACTCTACGATCAATAAGTTAACAAATAGACAAAAATAGTAAATTTAAGAAAACCTCGTTTTTTCCTAATTGTTCATCATAACCGAAATAATTATTTAGTTAAGAATAAGCAAGCTTAGTCACCTGCTGACCAAATATAAAATAAAAGACTGGCCAAGAGCATATCGGGCCATGCTCAGTGTAGAGTTCCGTAGTTACCCGTCCGTCAAAATTGACTTTTTGTAAAAAGTCAAAAAGTGCTAGACCGACCAGTTTCGCTATAATAGTTTTTCTTGAAAGTCTTTCCTAAGTTATACTTTCACGATTTTTTCCATAATTTTTGGACCCATGATTCAGAATAAGTTAGAGGAAGTAGAGGGGGTGAACACATTTTTTTCTTTCAGAGCGATTATTTCCAAAAATATTACCGTTATTAAAATATGTTTCTTGAAGACCCTTTTATGTTTGAAAGACCTATCCATTGACACCCTACACTAAAGGGTTGAACCGAAAAAAATTCATCCTCACTTTTGGTGTAGGGGCTAAATAGTTATTTGTACAACGAGAGAGCAAAGTTTGATATTTTTTCGAGTGCTTATTTTGAGTCCCGTGCAAGCGAAAGATTCTATAATAGACTCACGAGCGTAGCGAGTGAATCTAATTTAGAATTTTGAGCGTAGTAAGGGACTCAAAAGCGCACGAGATGTAAATAACTTTGATCTCGTGTAGTACACAAAATTTTTCACGTCGGCAATGGGAACATATTTGGAAGGTAAAAATACAACCTGAAAAAAATTTATCCGTCTTTATCACTATTTCACTCATGTTTTTTGAAGGTATTCTAACAATTAAGTTTAATTACCGCAATAAAACAAAACGAAAGAAATTTAAATAAAATAATACGAATATAATGAAATAACAAACATATATTGACACTTCAATCGATAACTTTTTTTGTAAAAAAAACTTTGTAAGATACGGTCCGAATTGCGGATACTATACTTTTGTCAACTATAGGAGTGATCGTTAAAAGTAAAATTTTTTACTTTGCGTAACAATTGCGTAAATTTTTATAAGTTCATTGTTTTAATTGTATAATAAAATACGTAAAATATGGTGTTTTTATTTAATTTTAAACTTTTATTTCATTAATTAATTATTACGAATGAAGACACGTAGGGTGTTTTGGAACAATGCGGTCTGACTTATTTCGAGGGTCTATTATTAACCGTCAATATAACGTTGAATTACGTGTGAACTTTTTTTGTCTCTTTCTTTTTGCTAATGACGTGAAAGGGGCAAAGACAATAGAATCCAAACATTTCGAACTTTTATTAGGCCCCGCACGTTGAAATGACATTCGATTATAAAGGTCACTTGAATATTATTTTGTCTCACTCAGTGAGCAAAATGCGATTTTGCTCACTGTTTTAAGCAGCAAATTACCCTTGTTCGAGCTGCTGACGTGAAAATAACATTGTATGCTTATCTGGAGACCACAAGGTATAACTATATCAATTTACAAAACTACACGAATTATTTCTCCTGATTTTATTAATTTTCTTGAGCTAGTGTCAAACTTGCGGCTACTGTGATGATTTTGAATTAAATTTACGATATAGAGGCTAACGAAGACTAGATATCTGCAAACCCGTAAAGTTGATTTTATCTGATTGAGAAACAATCATCTAAACATCCAAGGTTCCAATTATCACATATCTTATTACACTTACAAAAGTTATGAATGCATACATTTTGAACAAACAACATCAAAACAATAACAATTTACATCATACAGGCCAATCCGAGCGTACACTGATATCAGAATGACATCACTGATGTCATGCAGTTATCGTGCATTTCGCTCGTACTTGTCGCTTGTACAATTTGTACATATACTGGCGCAGGCGAAACGCAAGATAACAAAGTGATTCAAATATCATTGTAATGTTAGTCTACGTTCGAATTGGCCTGATAGTCGAATAGAAAACCTCGTGCTTTATCTTGCATCAGTAGAAATAGTTGCGAACCGATTACACCACTCAAATCGCAATTAGGATATGATGACCAAACTAACATGCTTGGGTAAAACCCGGATGGATGCCATACTTTCTGAAAAAGCCTCATTACTTTGAAACTTTTATTTTTACGTGATTTATTTAAATTAAATTAGATAGTCTAATCTTTTGTCTTACTCTGAGACTTGTCTCTTCTTATATAATAACTACAGTTTATGCAAAATTTTCGTTTTTCCAGAAGATGATTTTCAGGCTAGGTGCCTCACTTCATGAAATTGGTAAGACAGATGGATGCCCTATGTAATAACATAATTAAAATTATATAAATACATTTAATAAACAGCCCTATTATGCCTATCATAACCGTTAAGAAAAGCTATGAAATCTTTATGTATTTTTTCTCAAAAAATAAATACTAAAATCATAACGTCGCGGCAGTTATTGTTAAAAATATTAAAAATTTATATATGTTTTTGATGTAATTCCCAAAAACTAAGTAAACAATGAATAGAAAATTTAAAAAGAAAGTTTCATAGGTAGGTATATGTGTGACGTAGGAAAGTTCTAAGGGTAACTGTACCCCAAAACATCGCGGCAATTATCGGTTTTTACATGGATAGACGCCTTTTAATTTTTTATCACAACGAAACACAACATAGCGATATTGGCACCTAGACGTGAGCTTTATGCACTAGTGCATTGATATAATTAATATAAAAAAATATTTAATTCCACTTCAAGAGTTATGTCACCGTAAGTACTAGCACCCGAAACTGCGAGTTTTACGCACTCACCGTGGAGATTATTGCAATAATTCAATCCTGGGCAACAGCTTTTGGAAGACTGAGGTAAGTGGGGCTCGTGCTTCCTATTTAAACTATTATTTTTTCATTCCGATATTAATAGGATCCGGAAAGTAGGATTTTTTTAAAGTGGGGCAACTATCCAACTGGGGCATCTATCCGGGATTTACTCTAGGTATCGTTAAAATATCGTTAACTATTTTTACTAGTAGTGTATAGGTAGTATTAAACGCCACGATCAAACATTTTAGGTTCAGTAAAAACGAGTACCTAACGACTCGCTATATCGTTTCATTGCTTCTGTTCTGTACTAATGTTATACTTAGTACATTTGTTTTAAAAATTTGCACTTCTCCAGATATTCGCAATTCGTAATATAGGAAACGACATGACATTGCTTATTTTAATATATACAACAATTTTATTTTGTAACTGTTTGTGTAAACAATACTGGGCTAATATCACGAGTATAGAAAAGTGTAAAGACCCAGTACCACCCTATATCAAGCCTTTTCCTTACGACCTTGATATTGAAATCTACACAGAAAGCAGAGGCTACAATCTCATAAACCTAAACCTAACAGTGCATAATGACATACCAGGATTTGACAAAGAAGTCACCATTCGGATTGGTAAACAGACATCTTATAATATAAAATGGATGATAGTGGTGAATCAGGTTATTTGCTCAGATAAGCAAAATATTATCGCTAAGTTTTTGTTCGATCCTCTACGACCGTTCATCAACACGAAAGGGTGCAAACTCAAGAAAGGAAAGTATATTGTGAAGGATATAGACATTGATGCTATGGACTCTTCTTTTCCTGGACTTGGACGCGTTTATGGTGTGTATGTCGTTAAAATAGCAATATTTTCGAAAACGAATACATTCAATTGTTTGACAAGTTATATAGGGGTCTTTCCTAGCTTTACGGGAAAGCATAAAATATAAATTTGTGTCAAATAATTATGAGATCATTAAATATAGCCTCGTATAAACGGAAGTAGAAATGTGATATCTATAAGGTAATATTGTTATGTATATAAATAATTTTTGCAACAAAACCTGCCCCTTCGTATGTCAGACGCCATTTTGCACATATCTGGATGTATGCCGTTTTCTCGCTACTGCCAGGAAGAAATATTGGCTTGTCTGCCGGTGTCCCGCTGCGGGACAATGTGTAGGTACTCTCTCTTAATGGAAAGTTGAGTGCCAAAAATTAGTTCTATACCGCTCTGACATATAACAATGCTAGATGATTAGACAAGGATAGACCACAGTTGCTCAGTATCGTCAACAAACTTTTAGGCTACGTAGAAACTTTAATATTCCGTGTTTAATTGGGGGATGGTGTGTTGGCCCACCCAACACCCGGCAGGTGTGGCAATTTTTGATTTTTTTCCCCTCCCGCTGCGGGAATTCGGCACATCAAAAGCCTTAAATATGCTTTAAACTTAAACACAACATAAACATGCCTTTTGCCGGCTATGGCAAATGTTAACTGGGTTAAAAAAAAATAGGGACTCTGTAACTACTAAACAGCATCTACATCAAATTCATTAAACTTTCATATGTTAAAGGTACCTATCGTTTAATTTTAATTTGGACTATTATGTCTACTAAACGATAGGCAAATAAGCATTTAATCATCATATCTTTGTAATATTCCATAAACAATTTTCATTATTTTCGTGTTAAATGACCCTTGAAAATGAATAGAATCTCGAAAAACTATTTTGTTAGTTTAATACCGATCGCTTTTTGAAGAGTACTCAGTGAAATGAAATCCTTACATATAATAATATCATTAATTTTGGTTAACTATATCTTTTGCAAACCATATAGAGTAGAAATCATCAGCATAGACGAATGTAAGAATCCTCAGCCACCGTACATTAGACCATTACCTTATAACCTGGAAATCGAAGTCCAAAAAGGAATTAATAACCAATCCCTCATCAGAGGAAATCTGTCAGTGCCCAAAGATATACCAGTATCAGACATAGAAGAATCTATTTTGGTTGGAAAAGGAAATTATGCAGATGCCAAATGGATAATTATGCTTAAGGATCTGAATTGCAGAACTCCAATGGTCAGATCTTTTTTCCGAGTATTTGGTATCCCGATTGAAGGATGTCGTCTGAAGAAAGGGAAGTATCATGTAAAAGATGTAGATATTGATGCAATTGATTCCACATTTCCTGGATCAGGTAGAGATTACGGATTGTATGTATCAAAGTTGGAGATGTATTCCCGTGGAAAAGGTAATACGTTTGGTTGTTGGATATCTCAGTTTAGTATGCTGCCTTTAAAGAAAAATAGATCATAGGTATTATTTCGGTTACAAAATTATTTAACTTTGTTGAAGACATATATATATTGGTGTGAATTTTACATAATTATTTATGACATTTTAATCAATTTCGCTTAATTATTCGAGTTATTTGTCGTACTTGTACATCCATTTTATTCTAGCTTTAAAGGATGACTCACCCTAGATCGGCCCGTGCCCGGGCCGAGGCGTCCGTTACATCATTTTCGGTGATCACGTGGTGCTTTTCATAGAAAACGAAGACCAGTCCCGGCCCGGTCTAACATGACTCATCCTTTATATATTTTAATTTCTTCACTATTATGGTAAGGGCTTGTATACAACGTGAGAGATATAAAATCTTTGAAGCATTATATATTTTAATACTTTAAATCTGTCAATAAAATTGTAATATTCTCAACATAGTTTGTCTTATCACGACTGGTAAAATTAAACATTAATTTAGTTGTTATACCTAATTTGGTCCAAGAACCCTACGTTAAGGCCCTGTAGTTGTGTTCTTCTCTCACTCTTAGTGAGCGAGATGAATGTGCGTGCTCGGGACCGCCTATATCATGTTTTTGAATTTTAACTTTTTGTGTTTTAATATTTAACAAAATATAATGAATGAGTTCCCTCAAGTATAATATTAACGATTTTTAGAAGCAATTTTCATATTTTATTTTTTTATGCAAAATGTATTTTAATTTTTTAAAGTGCATAATAGACCGATGTTTGTGATTTTTTTTACTAGAAAGTCAAAAATTCAGGATTCGAATCGCTGACGTCCTTAGAAAAAGGCCTCAAGATTGCTAATTGTCTGTCCGTTTATGTCACAGTGTTGGGGTCTTTCAGGAGGAGAATGGAAACTAGCGTAATTTAATTTAGGACATGGCTATTTTATGAATTAATCGACATTCATGCCAATATCATTTCTTCCTATTCGCAATTCTACACAGTCTAAATTCCTCACAGTAAGTATTTAACCACATTCGCTATTGTGCACAGTCATTATTTGTGTACAGTAGCGATTCAGCCTTTTCGCAATTCTGCACAATCTGAATTCTACACAACGGCATTTCACCACAGTCGCTACTGTGCACAGTCATTATTTGTGCACATTAGCGATTCAGCCTTTTCGCAATTCTGCACAATCTGAATTCTACACAACGGCATTTCACCAGCGTCGCTACTGTGCACAGTCATTATTTGTGCACATTAGCGATTCTCCCTGTTCGCAATCTCGCACAATCTTAATTCTACGCAATATCATTTTCTCAAGCATGCAATGAAATATTGTCATTCTGTTCGGTATTTTAGGCCTCAAACATTTCGTTTCGGGCGGAGCACATCTAAGAAGCCGGCAATTAAATTAAAGGCCTCGGCCGACTAAGTAATATTTTTTAATTTTCATTTCACAGATATAGGAACACAGCATCATGACATTCAGAATTGAAAAAAATAATTGAAAACAATATTTCTTATTTAATAGTTGTTTTTAATTTCATTGCTAGTTTGAGAGAAGCACTATACATACCTAGGCGTGAAAAAAGGTTGCCTGCCTCATAACTATATGCATTCGGCCGGCAACCCCTTTCATCCCGGCCTCTGTAATAATGTTCTATTAATAGAATTTATAGTATATTTTTTAGCTTTTAGTCGTCTTTTCATTATCCTAACAAATAAATAATGATATTATTATCACATGATATTGCGTAGAATTAAGATTGTGCGAGATTGCGAACAGGGAGAATCGCTAATGTGCACAAATAATGACTGTGCACAGTAGCGACTGTGGTGAAATGCCGTTGTGTAGAATTCAGATTGTGCAGAATTGCGAAAAGGCTGAATCGCTACTGTACACAAATAATGACTGTGCACAATAGCGAATGTGGTTAAATACTTACTGTGAGGAATTTAGACTGTGTAGAATTGCGAATAGGAAGAAATGATATTGGCATGAATGTCGATTAATTCTATTTACCAGTCGGTACAAAAGCTTACGTGTAAGTGCTTAAAACTAAAAAATCCTATTATATTAAGTTGAAGCGCACAGGAGTGCGGGCGGATTTGCAGAGATGTTTTTGTCAGGCGCTATGCTTCTGCATTCTCCAACATGCCCCCGCGCGCTGAAAGCTGGCCTTTTATGTGGGAACATCAGCATTCAGCAATGGACATATCTTGGAGAATGCCCTTCTGACGACTCCATTAGCAGTGCGCACATCGGCGACGCGATTGATTCCATCTCGTCCAGGGAAAACTGCAACGATGCGGCCCAGCCTCCACTTCAAAGGGGGAAGATTATCTTCTTTTAGAAGAACCAGAGTATTCTGGGATAAAGAGTCTCCGGCCGTTTGCCATTTGACCCTTTGCTGCAAATCCGAGATATATTCCTTGCTCCAACGAGTCCAAAAGTGCTGGCGCAGTTGTTCTACCCGTTGGAAGCGCGTTAAATAGTTATAGGAGTGGTTTCGGTAGTCAGGAGCTGGCAGCGCGGTCAGTGGACGGCCGATGAGGAAGTGTCCAGGAGTTAGCGGCATCAGGTCGTCGGGTTCCGTAGACAGAGCGGTGAGTGGCCGAGAATTTAAAATTGCCTCAATCCTAACCAGAGTAGTATTAAGTTGCTCGTATGTAAGATTAGAATTGCCCAGCACTCTGTTTAAGTGATGTTTTGTTGACTTTACACCCGCTTCCCAGAGACCACCAAAGTGTGGCGCGTAAGCTGGCAAAAAATGAAAGTTCGTTTCTACATTGGACGCACTTTCGGCAATAGAATTGCAATTGGATTTGAGGAACCTTGACAATTCGTTGTATGCGCCAACAAACGAGGTCCCATTATCTGAGTAGATATTAGCGGGCTTACCTCTGCGCGACATAAATCTATTCAAAGCCATCAAGTAATTATTGCTTGTTAGGTCACCAACCAACTCTAAATGTATGGCCTTCGTTGTAAAGCATATGAATATGGCGATGTACACCTTTACTATCCTACAACCTCTGCCCTGACGACTAGCCGAGTTGATAGGACCTGCATAGTCTACGCCTACATTGACGAATACGTGGCCTTCGGGGGACAACCGAGTTTTAGGTAAATTACCCATCAAAGGGCTAAGTACGCGTCCCTTCATTCGGATACATAGGACGCACTGTCTGTAACACAACTTAGCCAAATTGCGTCCTCCTATCGGCCAGTATCGCTCTTTAATAGTGGCTAATAAAAGCTGTGGTGGTGCATGTAATAAATGCTTATGCTCGAAATAGAAAAGCAACTTTGTAAATTTGTGAGTGGACTGTAAGATGATGGGATGCTTTTGCTCATATGGAAATTCCGAGTTTGCAAGGCGACCACCAACACGCATGATTGAATTTTCGTCTAAAAAGGGGTTTAACTTTAACAGTGGACTACCCTTAGGTAAAGTTTGAGATTTTAATAGTAGTTTATACTCAGGTAATGATTCGGCTTGTGATATTTTTATCAGGAGGTTTAATGCGTTTTTTAATTCTACATCGTTTAAATATTGAGTAGTTACTGCCATCCCTTTACAAGCCGATATGAAGCGCAAAACGTACGCTACGGCGCGTTTTAACCGTAAGAAGTTTGAAAATCGTTCAAAGTCAATGAAAGTCTCGTCTTGAATGCAAGCAGACAAGGTTATTTCTGTTCGAACCTCAGGTAAATTATAAACTTCTGTACACGGATTCTGTGGCCACGTCGAAGCATCACGCTTTAGGAAGCTAGGACCGGACCACCATAAGTCAAGGGAATTCATTTCCTCGAAGCTAACACCGCGAGATACGTGATCAGCAGGATTCTCGTTAGTCGGAACGTGTCGCCAGGAACTATTGCCTGATATTTCGAGAATCTCGGCTGTACGGTTGCGAACAAATGGCTGCAACTTGCTTGGTAATGTTTTGAGCCACGCGAGAACTATGGTCGAGTCGCTCCAGAACGTTGCGCTGCTAACTTGGGCTCGAAGTGAGTTAATAACCTTTTGATACAACCGAGCACCGACCAGCGCGCCACAAAGTTCAAGTTTCGGAATGGTTAAAGGCTTCAAGGGACAAACTCGACTTTTGGCTATAAGTAATCGCACGAAAACCTCTCCTGCATCGTTAATGCTACGGGCGTAAACACAGGCACCATAGGCTCGCTCTGAGGAGTCTGTGAAAATGTGTAGTTCCAGACTCTCGTAGGAGTCGCACAAAACTCGTCGCGGAATGCGGATAGTATTAAGAAGAGGCAGGCTTGAAACTATATCGGCCCATTGTTTTAAAGTTTCAGGAGGAAGCTCCTGGTTCCAAGAAAGTCTGTGTAACCACAGCCTCTGCATGAGAATTTTCATTGTAATGACACAAGGGCTTAAAAGCCCTAAGGGATCAAAAATCTGAGCAATGGTTGACAATATATCCCTTTTAGTGGTTCCCTTAGGAACTGAAATGCCGATTGGGAAATATAACTGGTCCGCGTCTGGATGCCAACCCAGACCTAATATCTTGCCTGACTCGGACGTTCCCATGTTTAAGTTTTTTGATTCAGGAGAGAACGAGTCAATTAAGCGTGGATCATTAGACTTCCACTTTCTTAAATGCATGCGCGCGGCAGCTAAAGCATCAGTGACTCCTTGCCGCAATCTAATAACCTCGTCAAAATCATCTCCCCCGGTCAATAAATCATCGACATAAAAATCGTGAATTATTATTTCAGATAACGGTTTATCTTGGCAATCTAAACCTATTTGTTTAAGACATCGACATGCTAAAAATGCTGCGCTAGCCGTCCCATAACTTACGGTATTTAGCTGATAAGTCTTTAAGGCGTCAGATTCATTTTCACGCCATAGGATCAGCTGTAGCTTGCGATCATCAGGATGAAGAAATACGGTCCTGTACATTTTTTCAATGTCAGCCGATATTACGTATTTATGCTGCCGAAAACGTATGAGTATTGACAGCAGATCATCTTGGACAGTTGGTCCAATCATTTGCAAATCGTTTAGCGAAACACCGGAAGTAGTGGGACTACTAGCATTAAAGACAGTCCTTAATTTGGTAGTGGTACTGTCCCGTAAAATTCCGTGGTGGGGTATAAAGTAGGTACCTGTACCCGAATCGGTAGGTACGTACTCGGACATGTGACCTAAAGCGTGATACTCCGACATAAACTCGATGTATAGCTTCCTGAATGATGGTCTATTTTTCCACCTACGCTCCAACGATAAGAAGCAATGTTTGGCTCTTTGAAATGATTCGCCTAACAATTTAGGACTCTGCTTTAAAGGCAACCTAACACAAAAACTTCCGTCCTTCAAACGAACAGTGTTAGCTTGAAAATGCTCCTCACATAATTTCTCTTCGTGAGAATATTGAGACGACTGATGGCTAACTTCCTCCAGTTGCCAAAAACGCGCTAATTGGTTTTGAAGGTCGTCATCAACGGTGGAGAGAGCGTTGCCTGAATTAACTGTTACGAAATTACATTTTATGGATGATGATGATGACGGCATTGTCGATTCGTTGCGTCTATAAATAGGACCGGAAACCAACCATCCAAGTTGAGTTTCCCAAAGGATCGGCAAACCGTGACCCAGTTTAATTTTTGACATCCTAACAAATCCCAGAATAGTTCGGCCCCAATTATCATATCTACATCAGACGGCTTGTAAAAATACGGGTCCGCTAGGCATATGTTAGATGGAATATTTAATTTTGACACGTCGATTCGATGAGAGGGAATAACGTCTGTAATTGAAGGCAAAATATAACAGTGCAAATCACTTGCGAACCTCTCATTGAGCGATTTAATTTCGACTCGACACATTTCAGTTATAGGCGACGACTTTTTGTTTACACCTATAAGACTTTTATTTACAAAATCGGTTGCCAGGTTTAGCCTATTATACATTTTTTGAGACATGAGACAAGACATACTGCCATTATCTAAAACACAGCGAGCGATGTGCTCCTGTTTATTCGAATCGTATATTTTTATAAGTGCAGTTGATAACAGTACGTCTTGTGCCCTATGTCAGTATAAAGACGAAGTACTCGGCGAGACATTTGCTGACAATGCAACCTGAGCCGGCTCGGCACTGGCGGGGAGCGGGAGCGCGGGCGCAGTCCTCTGGTCGACACCACTGATAACGCCCGTGCAATTATCACTATTTAATGTCGATCTAGGTATGCTCTCAGATACGTGAATTAACGTATGGTGTTTTCGTTTGCATATCTTGCAACCAGGTTTTTTACAGTGATTGGCATAATGACCACCTCTAAAACAGTTAAAACAAACCTTATAATTAGGTAATAGTTGCAATCGAGCCGTATTACTTAACGCAAGAAATTGTGCACAGTTTGATAAACAATGATCGCCCTTACATCTCGGGCACGGCTTAGTCGCCGGCGGCTGAGTTTTATTGCTATTATTACCTATTTTGTCCTGCACGGCTATCATAGTTTTAATTTTAGTTGCACTTTTAGTGTGTTGAAGTGACTGATTCGATGATAATTCTAGTGTTTCGAGTAAATCAGCACGGCTTTGTAGGAAAGTTAGGAACTCCTCGAAAGTAGCAGTTTTGTTTTTGTCTAAACCACCCTTGAACTCCTCCCATTCACGAAATGATTTTGTGTCTAACTTTTGTGCAATAATGTGAATGAGAAGTGTTGACCATTCTTTAACGGGCTCGCCTAGTGTTTCTAAAGAACGAAGGTTTTTGTTAACCTGATCTATGACCCTTTTAATGTGACTAGAAGATTCTCGTGCAATCGGTTCAATATTGAACAAGGCCGATACATGATTCTGCAGCAATTGGCGCTTGTTATTGAAGCGATCACATAGAAGATTCCATGCCAAGGCATAGTTGTCAGACGAGAATTCTACCGACTGTATGACGACTGCAGCGGATGCCTCCAGGGAAGCCCTAAGGTAATGAAATTTGTTTATGTCGTCTATATCGTCGTTAGAGTGAATGAGGCTAGTAAAGGTGTCGCGAAAGCCTAACCAATTTTCATAGGAACCATTGTATTTTGGCAATTGAATAGTTGGTAACCGAACAAGCTTATTATTTCCTTTATGCGATGATTGGTCGCTTGCGGCCGAGTTGAAAGTCGATTCTTGCTTTTTGGCCAATATATCTTGAGCATTAGAAAGTAATTTAAAATACCTACTTTCAAACTCTGCTCGCTCAGTTAACTGACTGTCAGAGTCACTCGAACTGCACTCAAGTTTTAATTGAACCTCATCATAATAGACATACAACGACTCAATTTTGCCCATACGCAACTGCAATTCATTTACCTCAGCTGATGTCAATGAAGCAACTTTCAAACCCTCCATATATTTTTCAAAAATGGTTAGTCGGCCTTTATAGCTGGCCCGCCTGGCGATTAGCTCTTTTTCTTCAGTCATTTTGGGAAGCGAGTGTAGTCAACCTGGAATATTTAGGTTACAAATTTGTAAAGGAGAAATAACAATCAATTAAAGTGCCCTAGCAATAAGCAAGCAAAATTAAAGTTACAACTATAAGTTTGAGGTTAATTTAACAGTTTCTAATTATATGGGTATATGAATCACGTTAAAGCACTTTTAATAAATTTAAAAACAATGTTGATTGTACATTTGATTTTTAACTAATTATAATTAATGTTGATGGCAAGTGCAATGTAAGCTTTGGGCATTCAAGTGTGAATATTAAGCGTTCTGATTTTGAATATTATTAAATTACTTATATTTTAAACTAGTAATTGATATAAGTATTTTTATTACCTTAATGAGTTGTAATTAAATCAGATCGGTACACTTAAATTAAATCTAAAGTTAAAGAACAAAGCTTAACACGTGGATACTAACCTTGTCACAGAGTTAAATTACACTTGAAATAATACCTGTAGAGTGCTGGATTAAATTTAATATACACAATTAGCACAGGATTACCACTTTTCTTTCCTAAAGTCTTATAATTATTTTAAATCTCGACCACTTTAGACGATCCTTTGTCTCTTCTTTGGTTCGATGATGGTGCCACCCGATGCCAATTGATACGTAACTCTCCAACAATTCCACATTCCTCTTGACCGTATTATTATTTTAGTCGCTGGTGTCTTCTATCCGTGTCGTAAGGACCATGTTGGGGTCTTTCAGGAGGAGAATGGAAACTAGCGTAATTTAATTTAGGACATGGCTATTTTATTACCAGTCGGTACAAAAGCTTACGTGTAAGTGCTTAAAACTAAAAAATCCTATTATATTAAGTTGAAGCGCACAGGAGTGCGGGCGGATTTGCAGAGATGTTTTTGTCAGGCGCTATGCTTCTGCATTCTCCAACACACAGCCACTTTTTTCCGAAACTATAAGAACTATACTGTTCAAACTTGGTAAGTAGATGTATTCTATGAACTGCATTAAATTTTGGGGGTTCCCCATACTTAGAACTGAAACTCAATTTTTTTTTTCATCAAATGCATGTGGGGTATCTATGGGTAGGTCTTAAAAATGATATTGAGGTTTCTTATATATATTTTTTTCTAAACTGAATACTTTGCGCGAGAGACACTTCCAACGTGGTAAAATGTGTGTGTGTGTGTGTGTCCCCTGTAACTTCTAAAATAACAGAATGATAAAACTAAAAAAAATATATGATATACAGTACCATGGAAACTGCCACCGAAAATTGGTTTGAACGAGATTTAGTAAATAGTTTTTTTTAATACGTCATAAATGGTACGGAACCCTTCATGGGTGAGTCCGACTCGCACTTGGCCGCTTTTTCTGAACTTACGCTACCTTAAAACTTTAAAATTGAAGTTTCAAAAGCTAATACACATTAGCATATACGCGAATTTAACAGCAATTTGGGCACAATTATCCAGCTCACCGGAGTTTTCGATCTGGTCTAACAGCTTTCATTAGCTGCTGGATAAGCTTTAGCTTGCGCTACAAGGATTAGCTTCATAGCAATCCTTTCAAATTAGGATTCTCAGCGTGTAAAATTAAATATTTTTGGCAATGATTGCTGTAGATTGATGATTTCGGAATTATTTCTACTTCGGATAGATTTCGGAATTATTTCTACTTAGAATCGAGAGCTCATACCATCCTACGTGTTACGAGAAAAAAAGTGTCCCCAAAATCATTTTTTTTTGTTATGTCCGTATTGTTTCGGTAGTAGAACTTACTTAAATGAACCCTAAAAATTGGGGCCATTTTTTTCTCGTTAATGATGGAAAGAGCTTGTGATTTTGACTCGAAATAACACGCAAATTCCTAATTCATAAACACAAAATGGGGTTACAAGTTTAAATAGAAATGCCCAACAACGCAGCGAACTAACCACTACACATTGGAACACTGCCCACCCACTGATTACCCGATACTGAGCCATCTCGTGAAATCGATAAACAATCAGGTTCTACGCTTGGCTGGCGGCTTTTGGTGGGATAAATCATTGAATAAAACTAAACTGAAATATATATGTGGAGCAACAGCGTTGGTCAAATATTGAAATTTATTGAACTCGATCACGCCTTATCATTTAGGAATTTAGATAACCTTTTACTAGTTATTTTTAGAATGAAATTCTTGATTTACAGTAACAACTACATAATGGATATATACAGAGCATTAATATAACTAGCTTATATCTAAAATAGGCCCTTGAGACATTGTACCAAGGATGCTGGCGGCATTTCCTCGTTGTATCGCAATGCTGATACGTTGTGCGAGGAAGCCGCCAGCTCTTCGGTCACCAGTTACGTCAACCAGACGTTTCGCGATTTCTCCAAACAAACTTGTGACCTAGAGTTTCAACGCCAAATGGTACACAATGGTACTCTCTGCCGAAGCATTTTTTATTTATTACGTGTCATAATTTCGGCGCTTTCCGCCGGCGCCGCTGTGCCCGCTTTTACATTAGTCCGTTGGAGGTGGGACAGTGCCAGTGTGTCTACTCAGGTTGCATCCTACACTAACATCCGTCCCAAGCTCCAAGGAACTAAGGACACCCCATCAAGCATCTTGCCATCATCCCTGATAATGCCAGTCGGCTTAAGAGGACCAGGCATATTGATAGTGGCAAGAGACCGACGGATTATGTCATTAAGTTATTTTTATAATTATTTCACAAGTATGGTTTTATGGACTGAAACTACGTGAAACTTTAAAGGTTTATACTAGAAAAGGGGTTTTCAATAGGTACTTTTGACAAAGGCCGTCTCCTGTCGCTTAGCATTGCACACCTGTTTAAAAAAGATTTGCTATCATATAAACAGCAGGCGCTTTTACTTTCAAACAACTTCTGCGATGTGTCTTCGCGTTATTGTGGCTGCAAGTTCATGGTTTATGGCAGTTATGTAGAATCTTGGTTCCAAAATTTTACGAACTAACACGGCAAGCCAAATCCAGGCTCGCAATAAATACCGGACGCCTCATGTCTTCTAACACAGTTAATATTATAATAATACTGAGACAAACTTCATCAATAGGTACATTATTGGGTGGATTATTTCATAACATAATAAAACTTTCAGAAGTGCCATTATACTCTTCAGTCGACAAGTCATTACTTGTCGAATATTGTAGTTTGTATGTAACATTACATAAGTATTCAGAAAGTTCTTATTCTAGCTTAAGGTTGTCTGGGTCATAGCGGGAGGACGGTCTTTTGTAATTATGTTTCGGAATTTGTTTCTGAGTTTGTACTTATGCCTAACATTGGACACGAAAAGATCGAAAATTGATCTACTTAAGGAGTAATGTATCTTACGAGTGTGTTTGAGAGGATTTTAGTTATTACCAAACCCCGTTATAAATGTTATAGTTAATTGAAAGCAAAGAAGTTATATATAATAGAGAGATAAATTATTCGAAAAAAACGTGCTCCTTATTTTGAGATCCAAAACAGGTGGCGCTGTACGGCCACTTAACTGTCAAACGTCAACTTTTAAAAATCGTCAATTTTGACATGTCGTTTAGTTATCGATCTTTTAAAGATCTATCCAAGATCTTAAACGCGTCTTAATACTCTTAATCATTCTTCGAATCGGGCTGTAAATTCACCTTCCATACATAACTTCGCCTTAACAAGCATTATTATTCCGCTATACATTGTATCATGGGGTTCATGCTTATATAGGATTTGAAATAAATTTTACTTAAGTAGTATAATTTTTTGGAATAGCTAATAAAAAACGTTGGTGGCCAAGATAGGTAAAGTAGTCATAAAACAATTTTGATCAAATCGCGCTTATATCATAATATACTTTTTAAATATAAGAAAAACACAAAAAAATTACGATATGAAGAGTAATATATCATAATTGTGTATATATTATGGAAACAATAAGGTAGGTAATCATAGTACCTACGTGTTACATCTGCGAAATGTAATCTATACGATAAAGAAAATGGCGTAAACACCGCAAGTGTTTAAAGTGAAGTTCCGAAATCTAAATGTTTGCGCAGTGGATTGTTATTATATTGTTTTTATTATGTTTCGCACCAAAGGCGAAGTCAGGGCTCTCTAAGGCAGATACTTTTGCCAGCCCTGATATAAAACCTTGATAACGTGGTATTGTCTATTACCTACCTATCACACAATAAACATAATTATGATCATCCTTATTAACAACATCGGTCATTAATAATTATAGCTAAACAATTAAATCTGCATTATCCCATTCATATTAACAGAAATAGCCAGAAGTGCACATGTATATCACTAGAATAATCTGATTTTAATAATTCAGCGATTCGGCCTGGAGCCCGATTTTGATTTTAATTAATTTCTTCATTAGCTGTGTGCTTTCATAATAATTTCACTTTTAAAATATATATTCTCGAGACGACTTCGTTATTTTGAAGTTCAACCGCAAAACCAGTCATTTCTGATCCAGAAATCTGCCCTTCTAATCGCAGATGCAGTACTTTTATTATTATTATTTTATGGGCCTCCCCTTTCTCCCCTATTTATTTGATGCAGTACTTGCATGAAAAGAACGTTTTTACGACGACTGGTTTGGCCAAATGGGTAGTGACCCTGCCTACGAAGCTGATGGTCCCGGGTTCAAATCCTGGTAAGGGCATTTATTCGTGTGATGAGCATGAATATTTGTTCCTGAGTCATGGTTGTTTTCTATGTAAGTATTAAAGTATTTATAAATATTTATATTATATATATCGTTGTCTAAGTACCCTCAACACAAGCCTTATTGAGCTTACTGTGGGACTTAGTCAATTTGTGTAATAATGTCCTATAATATTTATTTATTTATTTATTTATTTGTTAAAGGAGAACAAGATAAACAATTGCATGAGTTTTCCGATGTGATTATTGCTTTTGCGATAAGCAGGGCAGAAATGTCATTTTTGAGAGCTGACATGTCAGCACATCTATAATCACACAGGTGCAGTTTCAGAACAATAAAATAAAATCACAATCTGACTCTAATGAGGTCGGACAGGACAGTCAAGTTATATATTTTTGAAAATCAAAAGAAAACTGATAACCCCTCAAATTCAAATACAAGAGTGCGAGAATCTTCATTGTTGTAGATGGCACTAAATATCAACGGCATCCAAGCCTAGTCGGTAGGTACTCAGTAGTGAGCCTGCTTACGAAGCCAGAGGTCCCGGGTTCGAATCCTGGTAAGGGCATTTGTTTGTGTGTTCATCACGAATATTTGTTCCAGAGTTATGGAGGTTATTTAGTATCTAATTATGTATTTATCTATAAACACAAGTACCTATGTACTATATCGTCGTCTATACCCATAGTACAAGCTTTGCTTAATTTGGGGCTAGGTGTAAGATTGTCCCCAATTATTTACAATAATTATTTTTTTTACCTTTTAGTTATTTGCGTATAAAAACTATCTTAGGGCCACGTTACACTAACGTCTCCCGAGCCTCGGCGTCCAGTCGACTCTGCTGCTCGACGCAACTGCGCGGCGACGCCATTTTCCATAGCTGACTAGACGCCGACGCTCAAAAGACGCTGGTGTGGGGTGGCTCTTAGAATTTACTTCAATATTCTTGTAATATTACTTTAAGAAGATATTTTAGATTATGTGACTTGAGGATTATTACACAAAGATAATAAAAAAAAACATATAAGTCGGCGTCAACTCTACGGCTGCTGCTCGACACAACATTGGCGCAAGATACGCGGCGACACCATTTTCCATAGCGTTGACTAGACGCCAACGCTCAAAAGACGCTAGTGTGGGGGATATTAAAATACAAACGTCAACTGTGAAGGTTTACGGTGAACGGCACATCAAGGACGGCGCCAATAATTCCTAACTGCAATCACGATAGACTTATTTCGCATTACGAGCTAATGCTAGCTTCGGGTCTTAGGCAATTTAGGTAATTCGTGCTAAGCGTGATTCATACCATCGTTCACGCTTTAATCTCACATTTTGTAAACCTTGTTACGACGACATAAGGTTCGCCGGTGGTCAGCCTTTTTTTATGATATAGGAGGAAAATGTGCAGATGAATCCCATGATGGTAAGTGCTATTATACCATGGACATTTGCAACACCAGAGGGGTCGCAAGTGGTTTGAATGTCGTGTCGGCCCGGAAATACCGCGGCCGACAGTTCTTTCTACAGCTTAGTTGTGCTAAGCAGAAAGTTTCTGGAGAATCGTACAGTTGAGGACTGCCAACCACTAAGGGCTAGTCATCATTTGACGAAGGTTGTCAAGTTCCGGCGGTTCTGCAGCCGCCTCCTTGACACAGCGGGGTTGCGAAATGCATCGCAGGCATCGCACCCATAGTATGTGTTTTTAGTTTTTTATGATATTTATGGTAGTATTAAGGTTTATTTATTGGCCAATAGTTACTATTAGAAGTATTAGAACAAATTAAATTATTTTCAGAAAATACTTTTAATTTGTTTTTATTTCAGTTTAGGGCCAATAGTTGCCTGAAAATATGTATCCCATCAACAACATTTTCATGTAAAATGTGGCCAAGACGAGATCATAAGGCTCGTACTGTCAAAAAGTTATCAGATCTCTTGTAGAGCCAAGCTTCTAACTCTACAAGCCCTAACTTGACAAACTCTAAACCTTAGTCAACGTATATGGCTTGGCCGTTTCGCTACCGTCACATGGGCGTAAGGTGAAAAATGTATTCACTATTCATTATTTTCTATTATACAATTCTTCTTGCAGTACCGAGACGGCCCAGCCACATATTTTGACTAAGGCGTAGAGTTTGTAAACTTACAGCTTGTAGAGATAGAAGCTTGGCTCCACAAGAGATCTGATAACTTTTTGACAGTGCGAGCCTTATGGTCTCGTCTTGGCTACATTTTACATGAAAATGTTATTCATGGGATTTCACTTCTCTTTGTAAGTCGCTTATGACAATCTTCCATCCCCTAATTCAAAGGATAACAGCATTTAAGGACAACGCAAATAACAGTATTTTTATCGTAGCGTATCAACATTACGTAGAGTGAAGGCCTCCTCCATTTTTCTCCCCATAAATCTGACATTCGCTTTATCAGTCAAATTTTTCCTGCTGCTTTTAAAATCTCATCGAGCCATCTCTCCGACGACACATACAAAGCTGTCAAAGGAGTGTGACGTGCGTTTTGCCGAACCTGGATTCTTGTAACTAAAAATTCAGGATTTCAACACGTGATATGGTTGCTTTTAATATCACATGTAACCAATGGCAAAAACTGGCCGAAGACCGACCCGTATGGCGTCGTGCTGTTCACGATGGTCAAGCCAAACACGACGATGCCTGGTTTACCTCTTTAAGAGAGAAACGTATGAGGCGCCACGAGCAGGCCTCCAACCCTCGCCCACCTGGGCAAGCATACACCTGCCGCGTGTGTGGACGTGGGATCCTCTCTCGCATAGGGCTATACAGCCACGAACGCAAGTGTCGTTACCAGGATGCTGCTTAAAACATCTCACGCAGATGAATAGGCCTATTATATATATATATCTCTTTAGGTACAGTTACACTCCAAAGTGTGATTTTTAAACCATATAATATACGAATTGAAAAACGAATAAAGAATGAAATGTAATGAAATTAAACTTTTGAAAGAAAATAGTAAAAATATAAATGACACATTTTAAAAGTAAATTATTTAAATTCTGTCTATGATAATTGACAGTTCAACATTTTGTAAGGCAATTAAAAGGGCTTAATTAAAGTATTTTAATAATTTGATATAAAAACAACAATTTTGTGCTAACTCGTGTAGTAAGTAGTACGTTCGTGTTCTTCTCTCACTCTCACTGAGCCTAAGCGCGAGCGAGATGGCAGTGCATGCCTTCAACACGGTATCATGTTTTTTAATTTTAAATTTTTGTGCGGTCTGAAATAAATAAAAAAATAATCGATACGTTTCCTCCAACATGATATTGCCGATTTAGAAGCAATATGCATACTTAAAGCTTTTGTGCGTAATTTCTTACAATTTTTTAAGTGCATTCTAGACCTTGAGATCGTGATTTTTTTCTATCGAGAGCAAGTCAAAAACTCTTGATTCGAATCCATGCAAGCCCTGGAGAAAGGCCTAAAGATTGCTTTAAATTAAATTTATGGCAGCCGTATTCTGCCCTCGTAATGAAAAATGCAGTACTTGCAAAAGCAAAGTTTCGAGAAAAAGGTGATTGAAGGTTTTTTTAAGAAATTTTATACTAAATGAGATGAAATTATAATATTTATATTTTTATAAAAATTTAAATTAGTACTTTCCATGCGTATTATTGTGATCGAAGAAAGCGCTTCGCCTTTTTTTAAAATCCGTTTTCTGAACCTACTGCACTTTAAGCAAGCGCCTATTTCACCCATTGACACTTGACCCTGTAAATTTTGTGTACATTTCTGGGTCGATAAGTCACGACGGCACATAGCGTTAATTTAATACCTATTTACTTGTTGCGCCAGCAATGTAAATTGGCAATGCTCGACGACAATAGTCAATTACGCAAAACTCTGCGTAGGCCCCCTCTACCACATAACGCGAAAATCGAAATTTCGTTATCTGGCCTCTTTATCGCTCGCATATGCAAGAGTGATAGAGAGGCAGATAACGAAATTTAGGCTTTCGTGTTTGGCGGTAAGCCTCTGTAAACAAACCGCCTTGATGCGTCACTGTCATAGCGAAAACTTTTCAAAAAACTGTTTATGGCATAGTATGTACAAGTTACTCTATGGTTTATGTAATGTAATAATGCTGCTCCCTGGCGGCAGAATATTGCAGTAATACTCCCTATTGTCAGCGTGGTGAAACTGTGGCCAGATCGTCGGTCCAACTTGTTGGAAATCTTCCTTTGCCGTTTTCCGGTACGGTGGCCGCTTAAGAACCATCTCCCCAGCTGTTTGGTACCAATGTTGTTGGTAATATAAATTGATTTATTTACAATACACTCAGTACGGAAACAATAACAACTGCGCAAACAAAGAGAGCGGATAAAATGTGTTCCAAAAATATTCCATTATTGTAGGAAATAGGAAAAATCGTAATTTCCCTTTAGTAACAAGTTTGACGGCATGGAACATTTTCATGAGAAACTCAATTCAGTGTTATTTTCGAGCAATAAAAGTGTGTACAATATTACATTATTAATATATAGTTATAAATATAGTTGCGTCTCTACTTCTTTGGCATTTGGCAACCTCCTTCCCCCAGGTGTAATGTCATCTATCTGGCAATCTTGTTTTCAACGAAATCAGCAATTCAAATAAAATGAATTTTGAATGATAGTAGGTAATATTAGAAATTTTATTTAATTATAATACATAAAATTTGTACTACATAAGACTACCTTAAATTAACTTAATTACTAAACTACATTAACTTAAATTAAACTAAAATAGAATAAACAATAAGTCAATTTTTCAGTGTACAGTGCTAGCAATAAATAATAAAATAATTAAGTATGTACTGTCATGGTATAAAGTATTTATAATATACATTTTACTAATGTAAATTTTATACATTACTATCCGCAATAAATTCATTAATAAAGTAAAACTTTTATGCCAGTAGCCATTTGAAAAGCGCTGTTTTAAATTTAGTACATGGCAGATCTTTTATATACTCTGGTAGCTTATTGTTGTAGGTACCTATTTTATAATCTTCAGTCAGAAAAGGAATTAATAATATGAATAATTTGCTTTAATTTAACTTCTTTCATCCTCATTAATTGGCCAATTAATCCAATTTGATTAAATTGGGTGCATATTCCTGAGCGTTGTATTCGTAAATTACACTTTAATTGCTCCCGAAAAACCAACCTTCAACATTAATTGCCAAGCCGTTTAATTGTATTCCTTTTATATCTGCTTAAATAAGAATACAACTGAAAACAATTGATATTTATGGAAGAAATAACACTCAGCCGAGTATAAATATTTTTTCCTTTTTTTATTGTGGAACGTACCACATTAGAATCTATAAATTGCATATACAGATGTCAATCATAACGACTGGCAATCCAAAGATATGATAAAGATAGTTTATTTTCCATGTAGGCATAGTATAATGCGCTTATAAACGTCAAATAAAGTTACGCCGGCTCTAACCCTACACCTCTGACCCGAGAAGATTTAAATCCCTCCTAAATTGTAGAAGGGTATCCCAATATGGGACCGGCAAGAATCTGGGTCCAAGCCCCACGTTGGCCAGAGTTCTAATCATCGTTGATGTTTTCATTTTAATTGACATCTGTATTTGTGTATTTAGCTTAGTTTTAGTTTTGAGAGAGCAACTGCGTAGTAGTTTTTACCGGTTTTCTATTTTTAAGTGAAAACACTAATTTCTGTCACCTTCAAATATTTGACTCAGACAAATTTTTTTCTGAAACTATCGGTACAATGCATATGACCCTAAAATTTGACTCCTTCTTGCCACTTCAATCCTACTTACAAGGAAAGGTACCCAACTGTCCAGTTTCGATTTGATTTATATTTATATATGTTATAGAGTAGTCTAAAATAACAGACACGTATTTTTTTTAGCTGCCCAAACTTAACCTATTGGGAGGAATTTTCCTCCAAAGTACTAAAAAATTACTAAATCTTCTAACTCCTATAGAAAGTGATGCTCAAGCAACTTGCTAGTTAATGGCTGGTTTGAGTATATGTTTGAAAACAGCAAAAAATAATGAGCACGTGTTTTGTTATATCGGCTAAAACTCATTTTATCCTAAAAAATCGACATTCGAAGTTTTATAATATTTTATCGCTAAAGTTACACATAAAGACGGGTGTTTTTTTTAGGAAAACTTGAGTTTAAGCAGATATAACAAAACAGGTGTACATTATTTTTTCCTGTTCTCAAACATATACTCAAACAAGCCATTAACTAGCAAGTTGCTTGAGCATTACTTTCTATAGGAGTTAGAAGATTTAGTAACTTTTTAGTACTTTGGAGGACAATTTCTCCAAATAGGTTGAGTTTAGGCAGCTAAAAAAAAATACGTGTCCGGTATTTTAGACTACTCTATAACATATATAAATATAAATCAAATCGGAACCGGACAGTTGGGTACCTTTCCTTGTTAGTTAATAATAAAATTAATCCTAACTATGGATCCTATTGAACTATTGATATGAAAATCTCATCTTTTACTCATCTTAAGTAGGACTGTAACCTTAAGAGGTTCAGATAACAATGATAGTTCTAGTTCATATACATAATGGGTTTTAATAAATAAATAAATATTATAGGACATTCTTATTCTTACACAAATTGACTAAGTCCCATGGTAAGCTCAAGAAGGCTTGTGTTGTGGGTACTTAGACAACGTTATATGTAATATACAAATACTTAAATACATAGAAAACACCCATGACTCAGGAACAAATATCTGTACTCATCACACAAATAAACGCCCTTACCAGGATTCGAGCCCAGGACCATCGGCTTCATAGGCAGGGTCATTATCCACTAGGCCAGACCGGTCGTCAGCTATACGAGTATAATATAATTATGTAGGACCGACGTTGTCATTGGTCTTCAACATAATACCCTTCAGTAGCGTAGCGTCTAGCAGTGGGCGATGTCGCATCTGCGAGGCCCTTTTAAATGTGTATTAAAAAGGTAATAAAAAGGTAGGCTTGCGAGGTCCCTCTAAGTGCGAGGCCGTGGGCGAGAGCCCCATTCACCCACGCCTAGCTACGCCACCATTGACATATATAAGGTAAGGCCCGTCCTGAGATATATGTCAATGTACGCCACTAATATCCTCCATTTATTATAATAACACTAGCGACATCGTCTGCGTGAAATGATGATGATTGATAAGGACATAAATAGGGTTACTTATGTCCTTCCCAGTAGGGCTAAGATGGTCGGCTCTTTATCATTTGTCACCATGCCTGTCACGTTCAACAAGTATGTAAGCGCGAAAGTGACGGGCAGAGACAAGTGATAAAAATGGAACCATGCTGCCACCGCTGGACCTCAAACTATCTCCATATCAAATTTCAGCATAGATTCAACGGTTTAAGCGTGAAGAGGTAAAAAAAAGACAGACATAGTTACATCCGCGTTTGTGATATTAGTAGGGATTGGGCTTATAACATAAAAACGATTTATCGTCTAAAATACCACATTTGCTTCAGAATACGAAGTTTAGGAAATCGAATTGACGCTTTACCACGGCGCGTACGTAAGTATAAAGGTAAACAATTATCCAGAACGAATGAGTTTGCTACGTCCAATTTACGTAAACGAACCGAAACAAAAGTAATACAATATTTGCTCAACAACTTAAACAGGCGTTCGGACATGGTGTTTGCTTCCCTTATCACCTAGCTAATATGGTGCCTCGGTGAGTCACTTGATAGCCCACACTCTGCACCATACTGATAAGCTGGAAAAGGAAAAAGGACGCCCAACCCCCAGAAAATACGTAGGAATAAGCGAGAACGCATCAATTTTCCAGTTGCGTTTCCCTTCGCCGAGCCGGCTAACGCTTCCAGCCGGCTTTTGTTTTTTCACTCAGTATTGGTCGCGCCATCGAGGCAGACTGTGTACTCTGCTCAGCGAAAAACGCTAAATACGCTAAAACTGATGCGAAATATGTACATTTAAAGAGTGTTTAACGTCTAAATACGATCTAAGAACGTTCTGAAAGCGTAGTTACTCGAATTTTCCGTTCCGTTTTACGTTTCTTTTCCGTTTTTAGTTTTGTTTTATTTAGCCGCGAAAACGCCGGCTGTCAAATTCTGTGTGTACGCAATAACGTTCAGTGTACGTGTTGTGTGACGATCTGGACCTGCTGGAGGCCAGTTTGTATTAATCTTGTGTGTTTTGGTTTTGTTATTTACCGGGAGGTGTGGTTGAGCACGTGTCTTATCGATCGCCGGCGTCAAAGGTAAGTTTACATATTAAAATTTCGAACGCGATCGCTTTGTATTCAAGCAGACGGCCAATGTTTTCCTAGTTTTTTTTTACCTACACAGTCTTGTTATTTATCCTGCCAATACCGGGAGATAGAACATAAATATGGTAGACTTCCGTAGATCGATAAACAGCTGTGAGGCATGACGTAATGTTTCTCGCAACGAGTGTGGCAGACTCGCTCCGATTACAACACCGCTTTGTCAAAAACGGACTATGTGTATGGTTTTTGAACGCACTTAAGACGGTTTTTGATTCACAATGTAACGTACATGGTTATGTGCGCTTGGTACCTAAAGGTGAATGTTGACGTTTGGTACGGCTTCTTAAGCTAGTATTACAGGGTAATTATTATTAATGCTAGGATTACGTGTGTTATAAACTGTTGCGGGAAGAAATAAGAATTAGTAAACTAGATTTAAAAAGTTGGGATATTACGGTAGAAATATATCGGTCACTAGTTAAGTTAGGTAGCTGGTGTTGACTTGTCTGGAAGAGATCGCTTTTTAGCGATAAGTCCGCCTGTTATTACCTGGTTCTATTTTCTTTTAAAACGTATGTATAGTTTTACATGCATGTAAAACGTATAATTGTTGGTGCAATAAAGAATATTTATTTATTTACTTAAGTCATCGATATTCACGACGACCGGTTTGGCCTAGTCGGTAGTGATAGTGACCCTGCCTACGAAGCTGATGGTCCCGGGTTCAAATCCTGGTAAGGGCATTTATTCGTGTGATGAGCATGTGCATGTGTGTGTGTGTGAGTCATGAGTGTTTTCTATGTAAGTATTTAAGTATTTATAAATATTTATATATTATATATATCGTTGTCTAAGTCCCTTCAACACAAGCCTTATTGAGCTTACTGTGGGACTTGGTCAATTTGTGTAATAATGTCCTATAATAAAAATAAAAATAAATTCTAACTTGCGAAAGTAATATTGGTTATCTTCTGTTACTTTTTTGTGGTATGTAATCTACAGTCTTGGGCGGTCATAGACTACGAGTACAGTGTCCGCTTATCATCATGTGGGCCATACACTTGTTTACTACGAACATATCTTACACATAGTAATAAAACTACACTTGGCAGATTAACATTTTCGACTTTAAGGCTCCCATTTTATGCTTTCACAGTATAATATTCAGCCTTAAACGTTTTACAAGTTCTGTTATATCAATAGACACTTCAATTATTGAAATCTATCAAGTAATTCACATTGAATTTTTAAAAAAACACTGCTTCGGGCAAGATTTGAACTTGTGAGCTGCGGTTGCGGAGTTCCGAAAAGTCGCAAATTCGAGTCTTGCAGTAATTTTAATATAAAAATATGAAAAATATTACATAAATAGATATATGCGCTTAATACAAGTATGCGCAGCTGGAAAACGAAAAAACTTTCTTAAAATCCATTCGGCCGTTTTTAGGTTTTAAATAAAGAAAGAAAATACATTTATTTAACGCCACAACATAGTACATAAAAAAGAACGCATGCAGACATAAAAAACATTTGGACGCTAAAATAGGATCCCCGCTCAAAGAGTTATAAAATGTATGCCGACGCGAAATCGCACTCAAACTACTTAATTGGACCTGAATTACAATTAGTCTGATACATTGGCAATTGCCGGGAATTCGAACCTGTGACCTTCATTCATGTCTTGGTCACGAAAAAAAATGTCTGAGCGAAAATGCGCTGCTCGCGGCTTCCAGTATCATACAATTAGCTACACGCATGATTTTCTTTTAGAATATGTCAATCGATTCTGCTTCCCGTGATATGGTAGGTGGACATCAAATGTTTCCAATAAACCTGCCATGTGTCCCAGTAACTTTCGTATTGCGAAAATAAAAGTGGCGCGTGCACCGCGAGTAAAGATGCCCCATATAAAAAGCGCACCAAAATGTATGGAATGTATCATGAAAAATAAGTTTTTCCTTATTTGCAACGTCAAAACTGCGTTTAAGTATATATTTATATATATAAATACTTTTTTCTTTATAACACAAATAATCTAATATCTAAGTGTTTAAAAATAAAATAAAAATTTGAAATTAGTTACTAATTTACCTTCTTAAAAAATCTATGTTAGTCTCATGAACTATATATCTCACAGGAAACTTAACCAAGTAGGTATTGGGAGTGATATATATATATATAGTCTTACCCTATTTGTCCCTCCCAATAATCACATCAACCCAGTATTTTGTGAGCGGGCAGTCGAAGCGATCGGCCAACGTCCTTAGCATGCTGTTGCTGCTTCCGCGCACTCTCCCAAGCAGTGAAGCAATTATGGCACAATGGGCATGTGGGGATCTTTCTTAGTGACCCCTAAATATTCCTAGGTAATTTATGGGAATCAACGTCGTAATCTAAGGGCGCCCGCTAGCTAGCGCGGTTGCACGGAGCGGGTGAGCGGGTTAGCGAAAAATAATATAAGCAATGCTAAATTATGTACGACGTAGAAACCTGGTGTATCAAAAGCTTGGACAAGAGCAAAATCGATGCTCTCGAGATGTGGTGTTGGAGAAAGATGCTAAGAATCCCATGGACCGCAATGAGAACAAATGAGTCCATTCTGAGAGAACTGAAAATCACCAAACCACTCTCAACAATCTGCCAGGAGAGGGCTCTCAGATTCTTTAGGCACATAATGCGATCGCTACACCACAGCCTCGAACGTGACATCATACTGAGTCAAGCTGAAGGCAAGCGCGCTAGAGGAAGAGCCCCTGCAAGATGGTCGGATTCCATAAGACAAGCATGTGGTTCCATGCAGAGTGCAGCCCACAAAGCCCTTGATCGCGTTAAATGGAGGGACATAGTTGTTGGTCACGATCTTCAGGCATGAGGGAATGATGAAGAAGAAGAAGAAGAACTATCGCGGAAGCGTGTGACGGGTTTTTTTTACCGGGTTGTTTTCGTCTCGTTGCCGTCGCATTTCGTGGTGAAGGGCGGAGCGACAAATTCACTTGCGGCGAAGACGGTACGATGGTGCGGTTTGCTCCGTATCATCGTCCGGAGCTGCGATGCACGACGAATCGCGTTTATGAACAAAAATCCTGGTACTACGAAGCTCAGTGTGGCATAACCTGCGACACGCACCGCATCTCCATCCGAAAGCGCGAACCGTCGTGAAACTCACACTTGCACGGAGAGACGGCGCCAATGTGTTTATACCATGTGGTTTTTGCATACAAATAGATACATATTATCAAGATTCTACAGTACAGTCTAAAAACTGTAGCACCACACGCCGCTCTGAAGTGCACTTGCCATAAATTTGCAACTGTTCTAATCTACTACGCTATTAACGCTATCAATCACATGCCACTAACTCGCAAACAATACAATACAATACAAATACTTTTTATTGCATTCCTCAATACATTATACATACAAGTATTTGTGTTTGTTTTCTGTAGAAAACACTACAATTAATAAAGCCACTCAAGTACAGATAAACAAAGGGTGGTCTTATCGCTAAAAAGCGATCTCTTCCAGACAACCTATAGCTAGCGGAAATTAATAGTTAAAGTGGAACGAACTACAACGAACGTCAGTTTAGTTCTTTTTACAAAGGTAAGGATAGCTAAAGTAATCGAAAATTTTCGTTATTTAATTCTAGGCCAAGTCGAAAATCATACACCATATCATATATTTGACGACCGGTCTGGCCTAGTGGGTAGTGACTTTGCCTTTGAAGCTGATGGTCCCGGATTCAAATCCTGATAAGGGCATTTATTTGTGTGATGAGCATGAATATTTGTTCCTGAGTCATGGGTGTTTTCTATGTATTTAAGTATTAAATTATATATATATATATATATATATCGTTGTCTGAGTACCCTCAACACAAGCCTTATTGAGCTTACTGTGGGACAGTCAATTTGTGTAATATTGTCCTATAATAAAAAAAATGAAAAAATACAATAGGTATCCTTCGTACAAAAATCGCATTTGGTAATTATCGAAGAGTAGAGCAATATCACCAAACGTCCTGGAGTGCCGTTCTCTCAACTATTATTGGGCTCAAATCAAAAGTGTTTTAAAAGAGAAGAATAAAACAGCCAAAAAATATTAACAATTCCAGCAGGTGATGGGCACCAGCAGACAAATAAACTAGGGATAAACTGTGGATAGTTACGTATTTTTACTATGAAGGGGAAACTTTTTGCGATAACTCAAAAACAGCTAAACTGATCATGTCCGCTATAGTTTTCATTTAATGTCTTTCTTAAGCTCTACTTCCACGATTTTTTTTCATATTTTTTTGACCTATGGTTCAAAAGTTAGAGGGGGGGACACATTGTTTTTTCTTTCGGAGTGATTATCTCCGAATATATTCACTTTATCAAAAAATGTTTGTTGAAGACCCCTATTAGTTTTGAAAGACCTTTCAAACGATATCCCACACTGTAGGGGTTGAAGCAAAAAAATAATTCACCCCCACTTAATGTGTAGGGGAGGTACCCTAAAAAAATTTAGATTTTATTCTACGACTTTGTCGGCTTTATTAATTTATATATCCATGCCAAATTTCAGCTTTCTCGCACTAACGACCACGGAGCAAAGCCTCGGACAGACAGACAGACGGACATGGCGAAACTATAAGGGTTCCTAGTTGACTACGGAACCCTAAAAACGGGTCCGTAAAAAGCTGCAACTGAATGTGCTAGGAAAAAGCTGCCTATTACTCTTACAGAAAATTATAAACTGACAATTATCTAAATTAAAAGTCGCTTTTTATTTTAGTTATCCTAAAAACCTTAGTTTGTTTTCAATCGCATAAGTTTTTTCCCCTTAAGTGAAAACGCGGCTCAACAGTGGGATGTACATAGGCTGTGATGATGAGACAATTTTAATGAGCGCAACTTACAACTACCGCCGTGAAAACCACCGGTAATTGATAAAAATCACGTTTAAAATACGTTATAACGTTATCTCTCCATTATCTGAACAAAAGTATATAATTAATTTAATTAGGTAATAAAAAACAAAGCAAATTACGCTCGGCTTCATTCAGAGCGAGGTCGGGGCAGCCGGATATTTATTACAACTTTGCATGGAGTATGTTTGTATGGAGTATTCAGATAACAATTCATTCCATCCAATTCCATTCCATCCATTTTTATTGTTAGACGTGAAAATGTTAACTAACAATATACAAATACGTTTATATTGCTGGTACACAAAAATTCCTTTCTACTAACTTTCACCCTCACATTGTTAAAAAGTATTTGCCTCTCGTTATTTCAGAAACGTGATTATAAAAAGAGTTATGTCTTTAGGTACCTTTATGACAGGGACGTTTAGTAATGACATCGTTAAAAACGCATTTGCAATTTTATTTTTACTTATGCATTTAAGTATTGGGCTGTGTCAAGAAAGAAGTAAAAGAGGCATCATTGTTCATTTTTAGTTGAGGACCTATTTATTCGACTAGTCACATACAAATACCTACTAATATTACCAGTGGCTCTGAACTGTATACCTCGCGATAAGATTGATAAGCTCAGTCAGCGTCATTATGACAGCGTACTCACAATGGTCTTTTTCTTGTGTCGATGGTTTCAGACTTTCAAACTGTGTGGGACCAAAAGGTAGCAACATTTATCGCCTTGTCCGTCGCATCACAGAGGTCCTGCTTAGAGCAGGCAGGCGGGCTCGCTGGGCAGGCTAGCATTGTTTTACATTGTTTGGGGAGTTGTCCCACATGGGCCTTGGATGTCTTAGCCGCCTAGAGCCTGCAGCCGACCTGGGAACGCAATCTGTTTTTGACTTCCCAGATCGGCCACGGCTGTTTATGCCCAGCCGGAAGCGTTTCAGCGGGGCGAACGCAGTCATCAGGAGGGGCAAGTCGACTCAGAGACGGCGGAATCTGGATGGCTGTAGTACACCGCACAATGGTCTTAAGTGCTATAGACGCTAATAGCATTTAAGTCAATTTCTACCATTATGAACGTTTTCCAAAAAACCAAACGACAAAAAAAATGTAGCTACTGAACCTGCTCACAAAATGTCACGAGAATCGGTTGAGGATTGCGGCCTGTAGAGGAGAACATCCGGACATACGGGAGCTAAACGGAGACCTTCGCTAACGCTTCGGTAAATAAATGCAAAAATAACTTTGTCTGTCCGTTACTTCTTCACGCGTAAACCGCTGAACCGATTTAAATTTAAAATTCGGTATGGAAATGGATTGAAACCCGGGAAAGAACAAAGGATAGATTTCATGCAAAAAATCATCTCTCAAAGGGGATAAAAAGTAGGTACTTGGGCTGGTACTACTGATACTTGGGGTGACTCCAGCCAGCAGATCCTGCAGCAGGGACTAGGAAGGGGTGACTACAAGAGGGAGGCGACGTTGATGCGAAACAGCAATGTAAGCTTGCTAGGCTCTGCTGATTCAACCTAAGCGGCAGCGAGTCGGTGATGGAGTGAGGGGATAAAAAAGGGGAGGATTTTACTATGGAAGTTGGATATCAAAGTACTAATTCTAACTTTCTAACGAAACAAAGTCGCGGGCAGAGCTATAGTTTGACTGTACCTATATATACAGGATTAACAATTCCATCGGGTCAATTTGGGATATTTACATAGAATTTTAAAACTACTTTGAAAAAATAATTGTTACTATATTATACTAAACGATATATACTAAGGCTTACCATATTATCCTATGGTAGACAATCTTTAAAAATATTTTTTTGTCATTAATTCATTATGCTTCTAAATCAGTCGTCTAAAACAGCTTAAACCAATTGGATTGAATTCAAAATAAGAAAATGATTGTAGATAGGCAGGTATCATTCTTTGGAATAAAAATATTATCCCTAGTTTACTCGGTCTCTCAGGTATTATTCATTATCTGTTGCTTCACGATAGCTCCATTAAAAAGTCCACAAATAACGGATTAGACATCAAGAGGCATATTCGAGAATTAAACACCTCAACTTGATTGGGTATCAAGTGATATGATTATAACATTCGCTCCTTGACCAGTGTTGGCCGAACGTTAATTAGAATTGACCATTAACCATTACGAATTGAACCTTAAACCGTAACACCTTAAACGGTTACAATTTACGGTTCAATTTGTAGTGAACAATTGTCAATTCTAATTAATGTTCGGCCAACACTGTCCTTGATATAGTGTCACTTTACAAAATCATTTGTGCTTCAAAAAGTGAACAACGTGACTATTCGAACAGTTCTTAATTTTGTAATATGTTCCTCACCGAGCGATCATGTCATGACTTGCAGTACGTTTGTTGATGCACGCGAAACGCATTGCGAATTGTGCCATTGCCGTATCATATCCATGGACGAAGAATACAACTATGGAATGAACTGTCGCCCGATATTTCCAGATCGATATGAATGACCTTCATTAAAAGAGTGCTCTCCCATATTAAAACTTGCCGGGTTGTAATTGTAACCCATCTGCTGTTTCCCATGGGCGACGGGAATTGCTTACCTTCAAGCGATTAGTCTGCTCGTTTGCCTCCTATATAATTTGTCAAAAATTTCATTTTTGGTACAAGCTTTTATCGCTGACTGTTGTAGATATATATTTTTCTTCCACATGGCAACTAATATTCATCAAGACAATTCTTAAAACCCCAAACAAAATTAGGTTGTTTCATCACATAATTCCTAAGGGATCCTGCAATATGTATGCTAATTTCAGCTTAATCGAAAATCGGGAACTAGGACAAATTTTGCTTCAAAGATTTGACTCCAACATACATACATACAAAAAATAACGTGAAATAACGCTCTGCCCTCGAGTTTTGAATGTGTGATGCGCTGATGCGCGTAAATACGAGAAAAATCGGTTTGCTTTTGAGTCACAAGTTTGACACGACGTTTAGTCCGTGGTATTTTAGATCCATGATCATATCAATAAAAAATCAAGTTGAGATTTATAAAGTTCCAATAGGCTTTCAGGTACGAACACCTGGCATTGTACACCTGTGAGATTTAAACTTTCAGCTGATATTTACAGGTTTTTTCACGATAGTATTCATTCTGATTTCGGTAATATGAGTTTATGGCTTCTATTCTGTAAAGTTTTATGAAGACGTCACGTGATGTTTAACGAAAGTAACGTATTACTACTTAGTAAATACGGTAGAATCCGCATATGTATGAGACCCCTGGCCAGGAGCATATTTTTAAATAAATAAAACCGTCAGCCGGTTGTACCGCGGTGGAAAGACCGACAGCTGTAAACTCAACATGTAAAAAATACGCGCCTTACCACTTTATGTCCGCAAAGTATGCGGAATGTGTAAATTGCGAAATCCGTTTATGGCGTTTCAGTCGTTCGTTCACCTGATGAAATGCTACATGCAAAGTTTGACCAGCTGACGTTTTTACCACCGCGATATAACCGGCTGACGATTTTTTAAATTAATAATAGCATCTGACAAAGTATCAAACGGGAGGCAGTGACACGTTCACGTTCGGTTTATCATACCATAGCCTTTAACCACTATACGAGTTTTCGCCCGTCGAGGCGATTGGTCATGGAAATCTGTTCCTGGCTCGCGGTCTATCTCTCATGTTGACTTTTGTCTTTGTTAGAAAGGGACAAAATTTAACAACGGCATGCTAGGTTTTATGAATAAGAGGATATGTATTTATGTATATACAAAACAAGCCTTCTTGAGCTTATTGTGGGGCTTAGTGAATTTGTGAAAATCTAACATATTTATAATTTATTTTTGGCTTTCCATCACAGAAAGGGAAACATGCTTTCAGTACAATAAGAATGTTTCCATCTGAAATTCCACTAGAAATTCTGTTAAAAACATCCTTATTGCAGTAGAGCATAAGGACCCGCACCCTTCTGTGATGGAAAGACACATTTATATGTTTATATAATAAGCTTGTTTACCTAAGGTCGTGTGTTGTCACTACTCCCACAGCTGTTGATCCGATTTCGGTAAATAAGTTGTCAACATATTCGTTGTATTGATGCCTACGACGATTGACTGACTGACGACTGATAGAAGAGTGGGTATTTTACGAAAATATGTAGATGAGTTATTTTCCAAGGTCAAGGTATTTCCAAGGTAGTTCCTATATCTGACCGTTTTTTTTATACTACGTCGGTGGCAAACAAGTATACGGCCCGTCTGATGCCCCTGCAAATGCAGAGGGGTAAAATATCTCTGCAGATTACTCTACATGAATCTGGTCCAACGAAGCTTTATATTATTTTGACTCTTTTTAAAGAGCTCACAAACGATACAATACGAACAAATCACAAACGATAGTAGGTAAATTATAAGAGTTCCTGCCTCGTGTTTTAATACATCTTCCTTTATTTTCCAGGTAAATAAGGCCAACAGTGGAACAAAGGGGTCTAAGAATTAAGTATTATGTACCTAGTGTACCCTGAGGTAATACGCTGTAAATGTATGTAGGTAGCTGTTGCTCAAAGCTTTACGCTAGGGTTGTCGATTTGCTGTTGTTCGTAGAGGTTACAAATTTAAATAAAATAATCTTTATTGACACACCTCAGTAAAAAGATACAACAAAATAAACAATTGATTAAATGTAGAGCCAGACAACAGGCGGTCTTATCGCTAAAGAGCGATCTCTTCCAGACAACTTTTGGGTAGCGGAAATAGAGAAGTTAATCGAAAAAGTAGGTGTTGCTAAAACGCTATGAAGCCTACATTCATACACACAATTACATTGAATAAACATACACATATAAGGAATCCAAATAGATATACATAAACATACATATAAATATTTATAAAATTAACCGAAATATAGCTAAATATGACAGCAGAAAGGCCACCCGGTAAATATCTTAAAGGCCATCCGGTGTTGCAAGTGTTCATGGACAACAGTTATTGCTTACCATAAGGTGATTCGTCTCCTCGTTTGAGCCTCGAGCGTTCTCTTGTAATGAGCATTCTCGCGAACAGAAGAATGTACTGTTACAGACTTTAATTGATGAGCCATTTAAGGTTTACGTTACATTGCACTTTTAATACCGTTAATATTGACAACCAAAAATTAGCTTAAATCTTAGATGGATAATGAAAGTTTGTGTATGGTCACAAACTTTAATTATCCATCCGTAGCGTCCGTCAAACAATTAGAAAATGCGAACGCGATGTCCTGCCGAGTGGATGCTTAAGTCTACCAGTACCTTTCGAAAACAATTAATGTAAAAGCTCTACATACAAAGATACCACCTTCTCCAAACTTTCATCACCTCATCAACATGGCCAAAGTAAGATAGCAACCAATGTTGGCATATGGTGAACAGACGTGCTTTGATGCCAAATTGTGCGAGAATTGACGTATTTGTGTGTGATCTGTAAGAAGGCCACCGCGGGCAAACTCCATCAAGCGGCGAGGGCTACGGGAGATCGAGGCCGATGGAGACAAATCACAGGAGCTGCAAAACAAAGAGATCCTCAGTAATGAGGGACCGACAAAGCAAAAGATACAGAGATACAATCACCGTCACGAGAAAAATCTTTCATTAATAAAATTTAAAATAACGTTTATTATAAAATTAGGTCTAAGTACTTTATAATCTAATGACTTTAGAAATGATTATTTAAATCAGTTTTAACACCTGAGTGCCAACCCTAAACCCTCGCTTCTTACTCCCTCAGGCCAGGGGCAAAAAGTTCCATATAAACAGCCGGCCGGCTTAAGGAGGTGACTTCTGTTACATTGAAATAAATTACAAGCGGTTATATTCTCATCTTTTACGCAAATAAATACAACTTTGGCAAAACCCGTGATTTAAATAGCTACCTTATTAATATATAGTGCAATTAAGGGAAACATGACTGAAATTGTTAACGAGAATCAAACAGAAACCCGTGCTACAGACCTTTGACGGACCGGACGTATGGCAAATTGATAATAATTTATAATGGTTTATGTTTTATAGACTTTATAGTTTAACCCACTAGAATCCGACTAAATCTTTCCGGTACCTATTACAAATGACTTTTCAATAGCATTTTTTGAAAATGTCCAATTATTATTTTACTTATTTACCAACTCCAGTAGGGCTATTGGCCGGTTCCTTATCATTTGTCACCATGCCTGTCACGCTCTAACAAGTATGTAAGTGCGAAAGTGAAGGGCATAGTGACATGTGAAATCTTGCTGCCACTGCAGCGGCTGTAGCACGGTCGCATTTTTATCACTTGTCACTATGCCTGTCACGTTCTAACAAGTATGTAAGTGCGAAAGTGAAGGGCATAGTGACATGTGAAACCTTGCTGCCCCTGCAGCGGCTGTAGCACGGTCGCATTTTTATCACTTGTCACTATGCCTGTCACGTTCTAACAAGTATGTAAATGCGAAAGTGACAGGCATAGTGCCAAGTGATAAAAATGTAATCGTGCTACAGCTGCAGGGTAAAAACGTTTGTAGGATTCCTGCATATCTTATCAGAATGACATTACTTAATAAAAATCGAGCTATAACAACTAAATGTTTGCGCAGCCATATTTTTACTGAGCTACCAAAGTTGATGATGGTTTTTATGGCTTGAGTTTACAATTTTCATATCGCCCGTGTAACGGCTAACAAATTACGGCGATGTTTGTGTGAGTAACCAGCGCTAGCAAGTATTTTAAGTCTCTTTCGCTAAAAATAAGGTCTTAACTATGACTTCTTTGTTCCTGGGTATCAAGTAGGTCCCAGCTAAAGATTATAAGAAAATCCAATGTATTAGATTTGAATATGATTCCATTATTTTTGGGATCAAATACCAGCTTAAGAGCATACAAAAACTACTTATTGCCAATAATGGGATAATTCCACCACTTTCACGGTTTAATAGTGCTTAATTTTAACATTATTCGTAATGGTTAATTTAATTACCCAGAACATGATTATTTTAAGCGAAGTGCTAAATTCAGATTTTACAAAAGAGCTGATCAATGATAACATCGATGTGTTTAATGTTATTAACGGGTCCAATGCGATAATTTTTTTGTTATTTTACCTTTTAAATGTTAAAACCTTTTATTTTTATTTTATCCCACTTAATGTTATTAATTTTGGCCTGTACACTACTAACATAGCTTAAGTGTTATGTAATTATTATTAATACTGAAATATATTTTTTTTTTATTTATCAACGAGTCCAACGCGATAAAATTTTTGTTATTTTACCTTTTATCCGACGTTTCAGCCAGGTTTCACTAGCTGTGGTCACAGAAGATACCGATTACGACACGACGTTAACGACATTAAATGTACGTGTACAAAATGCGAGTGTACGCAAAAAATTTCAAATTATTGCGTTCATTTTATTTAAATAATTTATTGACTATCAATCAGGCGCAATCTTTGCTGAAGTCCATATTAATTGAAACAAAAATATTAGCTACTTAGCTAATCCACGAAACAAAAACGGGCTAGTGCTAACCCGTTACTATTCATCATCATCATTAATTAGTTACCTAGCGCTGACTGACTTTTTTTTTAAATTGTACTTTCATTACATTATGACCAGATTATTTGTGGCATTATCTAGGAAAAGGGACCTTATTGTCGATGGCGCTTACGCCGCACTACGTCGCGCAGCGTTGTATTTCTATCAGAGCATCGTTTATAACGGCAGAAGCGCCATCGACAATAAGGTCCCTTTTCATAGATAACGTCACATTTAAAGACATAAATTACAAAGTACAGTAATACAGGACGTCTAGATGTAGCATATCTAGGCCACCAACAATCGTTGAGCAACAGTAAGAGGTTCCGTGGGGGACGGAAGGCAACAAGGCTGTGTTGCGATACCCGATTGATGGCTTGTGTATGGAAAGGAATAGTATAAAGTAATGGTTGGCACTGGAAAGTATTCAATTTCAATATCAATTCTTTTCTAAAAAGATAATCTGTACAGGATGTTTATTTAGTCACCTGCAATAATTTACGGGGTGAATATATAGGTTATACTGAGAAACTTTTACTTTTACTTAAAAAAAATTGGCACTTTCATTTATTTTGATTACCTGACCTTGACATTTTCTATTGGAGAGTCAATTTTTTTTCGCGATTTCGGGGTTGGTCCCGGAGTAAAAGTTGCTCAGTTTGCCCTATATATTCAGCACGTAAATTATTGCAGGTGACTAAATAAACACCCAGTGTATATATCGTTCGCGTTCAAAAGTATCTAACAGTCTAATTGTATTGTTCTATATAGAGCTGTCTCTTTTTGTAATTTTTTTAGATCGTGTCATTCACGACGACGCGTGCCTTGACTCGTAATGTCATGTTATTAAAGGTTAGGTTTGACAAATCTACGCGTCATCGTGGATGACACGAACTATACACATTTTGGACGCGTACTGTAATCCGCTACTTTTGATGTTGATTATCCCAGTCATCGGCATATTGTTTTATTATTTTAAGTTTTCCATTTTGATTTGGTATCGGGCTAAGGTGGTAGGGCTCGGAACCGGTTTTTTTCAAAAACTTTGAAATAACCATATATTTCGGATTTTATTATACTCCAGCTGTGTTTTTAGATAACGACTTCGTATTATTAGATTTCCCAACTAGAAATAAAGTAATTTATAAAGAACGAAAAAATACCATTTTCGTTCCCATACAAAACATAGCGGTTTCCGATCCCTGCTGTCCCGTGCTCGGGCGCATGAAATGAAATGCGATTCGTATTATAAGGCATCTCGCTCGCACTTATTGGTGCGCGCGAGAGGCACTGCACTGTTAGTGTCAATGAAAATCGTACATCGACAAACTCCAAACGAAAATAAAAATGTATCGGGACTACAGATGCTATCACGTGACTATTTCCATACATTATTCAAGGGTCCCTAGCAAGCTTGGTTCTCCATACAAACGTAGTTACGCTCTCATTTTATAACGACTAGATAGCTCTGAAACTTTGTACCTACAATAGGATAAGGTATATATAGATATAATGGTATCTGAAGCTACATAAACTAATTATAGGCATAGGCCTATAATTAGTTTATGTAGCTTCAGATACCATAGTTAAAAAAATACAGCGAATTTAAGTTTTTCATACAAAACTGCTTTTTACTCTATTTCGTTTATTTTATCAACTGGGGCGATATAAACTAATTACAGGACTAGATATACCTCAAATCATTGTGCAAAGTTTCATTACAATTCAACAAGTAGTTTTAAAATGAGAACGAAACTCCGTTTGCATGGAAATGTGAAATTCGGCCGAGCTTGCCACGGACTCTTGAGTTACGATTGTCGTTTTCTATCAACGATGTCATCTTGGCTAGGCCTCCAAGTCATGACAATATCAAAACTTTACTCAATTCTACTGCTTTAAAATATGGTTTAAGGTCCCAAAGGGTCAACGAGAGTTTACCATTTACGTTTTTGATGAAGTAAAAATGAGATGCAAATCTAGAAACGTATTCAGAAAGAAAAATATGCAAATTTATTTCAACAACAGTGCGACTGGCTCGCTTAGATGTGCCATACAACTTGACTTACTTGGCTTATTGTCCTATGTCCCCTAGATGGGACAGAGCAGTGTTGCCCGAATGTTAATTGCAATTGATCAATAACCATTACAAAATAACGGACGGACGTAAACCGTAACGGACGGACGGTTCAATTTGTAATGGTTAATCGTCAATTGCATTAACGTTTCAGCCAACACTGGGGCAGAGGGCGTTCACAGTGCACTGCCATCTGGATCGGTCTTGAGCTTCGTGCTTGAGTTCGCTCCAAGTCTTCCCAATAGCCTTCGCCTCTGCAATAATAGTCCGGCACTAGGACCGGTCCGGTCTGCTTTGGACGGCAACGTTTACTTCCTTGGGGATTCCAGCCTAGGGCTTGCCTCGGTATGTGGTCAGGATCCCTTCGGATCCTATAACCGGCTCTTGACCATATAAAGCAGCCCAATATAACAATAATAATACCTATATATGTAGGTAAAAGATTGCTCACTAGAATATTTTTATACGTACATGTATTCTTAAAATATCACACAATAATAAATTTTGGAGAATTGCATTACGAGTCTCGCTTGTCGAGATTGGAGATAACACAGAGACATTCAATCTTCGAAGACGAGATTATTATCAGTGTCCCTCGTGCGATATCCCTGCAGATTTCGTTAGAATGTATTTTTTCTAATATGTATTACTTTAACCTTTTCGACGCCAATGACGAATACATCCGCATCGTAGGTCCAACGCCAAAGACAGACTAATCCGTCAAAGATCCCAGAGCAACATAGACCTATGTGCATATGCATAAAATTCAATTTCAGTTTTCAGTGGCGTCCGAGTGACAGCTTCTTGTGTTTGACACGGCGTCGAATAAGTTAATTGTAATAAGGTCGATCAATACGGATAATAAGCGTGGCTGCGGGAGAAGTGTGTGTGGCTGCCCTTCACCTGTTTACGCATTTTTTTTTACAAGTTAATATTTTAATACCTACACAAAAAACACACATTCAAAATAACATACAATTAGGAAAAAATACACACAAAACAATAACTTAAATGTATAAACTACGAGTACAATGCTAAATAGTGTTTATTGCGAGTTCATACATTTGCTACTCGCTACTTGTGTTTAGTATCAAATGTTTGAAATTACAATAAATACTAATCAATGTGTAAACAGCCCCAATGTGTATTCCTCAATGTATGTTTGAAACAAAAAACTTGTTATATTTAGATCACTCGCTTGCGCTTGGTAAGCGATAGGCAGAGCTTAGGTGAATCACCACAATGTACTATGTATCCTACGTCGTAGTATCCTGTCCTGCTCCCTCTCATGCGTTAGGGTTTATCCGGGAGCCTATTTTTGCCTGATCAGGGCGTGACCTTAGTAAAACTTCGAGGTCTGGGATATCGTCAACTGTAAAACGATGCTTATGATTGTTAAAGCTACTGAGTATTCGCAATCGATTTGAAGCCACATTCAATTCGCATCCGGCATATAACATGTTTTTTGGCCCATATGTTGTTATAGTATATAGCCGAATACTTGTAATATATAAAAAATGTCTTTAACGTCGATTTGCTTCAGCTGCCGATCAGCAAGCGAGTTCTTCATCACGCGAAGGTGGAAGTGCTGCTCTTTCGAAGCGCCGGAGGTCGGAGCCACCCAGATCAATGAATGAGAATGTATAGAACTTGTTAGATCAAGTGGCGCCAAAGCCCTCCAGATCAATGTATGAAAATGTATAGATAATGTTAGATCAAGTGGCGCCAGAGCCTCCAAATCAATAAATGAAAATGTATAGAACTTCTTATATCTATCGTAAAATTTGCGTACTTTGCTCCCTACTTTGTTATGGAAAACATCGGTACCTCCAGGATATATTCAACTTCGCTACCTACTTAGTGGATAAATACTTAGTCGTTCTCACGTTTATTGACATAAAACAGCTGTATTCTGTTATATTTCGCATCGCAATTTGATATTTACACAGCTGGCAATTTGTGTATCTCCGCGTCTTATTTACTTATACTTCATACATATGAGTAATAAGTTTGCAAACGTCAAGATTACGTTTGGTGTGTTATGAGTTTTCATAATGGCCATCATAATAAGCTGAAAATGAGTGATACGCATTTTCTCTAAGAGCGTCGTATTTTGGTCATGTAGCAACATCTTCGCGTTACGGTGTTGTGTTTTGGGGAAAATGTCTCTCGCAGCAGATACGGTATAGTTATAAAGTAATCTTAGTCGAGTATTGTTATTTAAGTTAGTAAGCGTTTCTGTACAATACATGTTTCAGTAGACCAAAATTAATGCCTGTTAAAGTGTTTTGAGTCCTAAGATTTACAGAAACATAAGACGTTTAAGCTGTGGTACACCGAAGCCGATAATTTAATTTTTGAATCGTTTTCCTATTGAGCTCTTTTACTTGTACTGACTGACATCGTGCAGGCATATATATATTCAATAAAACTACATGTCTCGAAAAAATTGGTTACCCTCATGCTAAAAAAACGAGGTATATTTCGGAATTGAAATTAGTGCCACTTATGAGCAATTATAACCTCAAAAGTAAACTAACGGTCTATTAAGCGGTGTCTTTGTTACTGATAGAGAATACTTATATTATGTTGACATAAAGATTACTATGTTTACCTTCTTATCATACAAATAATATTACCTACCTCATAATGATCCAATTTACTAACATTACCAGCATAACGTACATTGATATAATCAGTCTAAATTGTTTATAGATAGAGAAATATAATACTTAATTCGATGTATGAGATCTTATCTTAATATGGGTCAAGGGTTGATTGAAGTGTCTAATAAATACGTCGATTACTTTCTGTTATTCTTGTTATTCCTGCGATTATATTAATGTCTTTTTTAAGGTTCTGTGCCTTTGGGTAAAACGGGACGCTATTATTAAGTCTCCACTGTCCGTCCGTCTATCCAGCATCTGTCTGTCTGTCACCGGGCTGTATCTCATAAACCGTGATAGCTAGACAGTTGAAAATTTCAAACTTTTTTTATGATACGACTCCCTTGGCATGACTAATTTCGTGAGACCCCTGCCACACAAATAGCTTATTTTTGTATAGGTACTGTTGGTATAAAAAAAGTTAACAACTCCTGCCTGTGTAGTCGCGATCCGCAGATTGCAAAACGTTGCCATAGATAACCTAAATAACAGCTTTAGGTGAAAATCTGCCCGCTCGGTTGCAATACTTGGAATAAAAAGCTGTGACAATGGGCTTGGCAACTGTTAAAGGATTTTATTTTAAAGATGGCGTAAGCATAAGTTTTACCAGTCTCTTGTTTTTTTCTATGGGATTTGGCTTAAAGGGCGTCCAGGTCATAAAGTTCCAAAGAAAATAAGAAATTGATACCAATCGCAGAATTGACAGGTAAAACCTATGCTGGCGCCATCTGTAAAATACTTCGACCGGCCAACACTACACTGACGCTTTAACATAGTGACCGAAAGATAAGTCAGAGAGAAAGAGAAGATGATTATTTCAGGAAACTTTATTGTTCTGCAACGATTATACTGAATAATTGAAAAGCTGCGCCAAATTCGACGAAGTTTCCATGCATATGAATACATAAATTTTGAAACAAGTTGTTGTTTGTTCAACCAAAACTGGCAAGTTCAGGACCAGTGTTATCCAAGTTGATTTTTGTTTGTAAAGATAGAAACATCAAACGTATTTTACATTGAAATACTTATATTTTACTTTATTTACATACCTATTTATTGACTTATTTTTTTAGGCTAGTTTAGTAGAGGCGTAGTTTTGTTTATTTGTTAACTGTACAATAATATACTTAAAAAAAACTTTGATTAGCCATGACGTTACATATTATCGGATTTATCTTTTCTGATTCCACTTCTGAAGTTCCAAAACTAGAAAAGGTAGCTTTATAGTTTTTCTTTTAAGTTACAGAAGTTCAAATACACAATGAAATTAAATAGATTTTGACGATATTGTCTACGACCAGATACTAAGATTATAACAAAATTATATGTTCTCCGAAAATATTAATAATTTCGGAATCTTTTCTAATTTTTGTATGGCGATCGACATTTTTGGTTTCCAAAACGAAAGTTACCTTAATTTCCTTCGAAAATTTCCGAGAAGTTTTCAAACTTTTTGACCATTCCCAACTTTCACAGATGTAAGATTAACTTACGTTACATGGGCATAGCTAATTTGATCGGAACTAACATCTGCTAGCAAGAATATCGATTTCTCATATTCCTTTCTGTTAATTGGCACACTAATACCTACATGTCCTCATTCCAACATAGTAGGTATTCAAATTGATGTCGTCGTTGATGTTGCTATGGAAGTATTTTTTCTAGTAATTATCTTTTTAATTAAAGTACTACTTACAGATATATTTTTTTAAAGATGGAAAAAATATTGCAACATTTGTATTTTATTTAAGTAAGATATTTACGTAAAATAACTTAAACACTTCATAAAATTAAACAAATCTCTGTTGATTGTAACAAACCAAATTTTGACTCTAACAAACCAAATCTCAAAACACTAGATTTGACAGACGCCGTTAAATATTGGGGCACTAAAGTTTTCATGGAATTTCGAAAGCCAACTCGGATGTACCGAAAATACCGGGAAATCCCGGTTCCATTTTTGTCTGGTACCTAAAATCCCTGTTCTTTAAACAGTCCTGTTTCTGCAACACCTGTTACGAAAGTAGTAGTTTGCGGTTATAGCCCTGTAACATTTAGGGTGAAACCCACACTAGCGTCTTTTGAGCATCGGCGTCTAGTCAGCGCTATGGTAAATGCCGTCGCTGCTCAGTTGCGCCATCGTTGCGTCGAGCAGCAGCAGAGTTGACTAGACGCGGACGCTCGGGCGACTGTATTGTGTCGCCTTTAATTGCTGTGTCTTTCTAATAAATAGGGCAAACAAAGAGGCAAAGGCCTTCATAAAATGCGCCCCAGTACAATAAGCGTATTACAACGATTCTACACCTACAAGTAAGAAAATTCCTAACGAGTCTAGTTATCGCAGTGCGTAACTACCTACCTATAAAACTAAAAAAAAATACCTATACAGCATTCAAGCTAATTAGCTTGAATAAATTAATTATGATATAATTATATCATGTCGTGTTAATTTCACTATCCTGGTTACACAATCTCGGCATGAGTAGGAGTATAATTATGCGCCAACCAACAACAATATTGTAACATTGTTGCGCCTTTGTGCCTTTTAATTGCTATTTCCACCAACATCCATGCAATGCAGTGCAGCTTTTAACAGAGTTACCGTTCAATGTATGGAAAATTAATGTTAATAAGGAGAAAGAAGGAAGTTAGTAAAGAAGGTCAGATAAGATAATAATTTATTTGATAAAACACGAGTTGATAAGCTGTCAATATACAAATTCAGTTCTTTAAATGTCCGGTTGGAATTTCAGCATTCAAATATTTATCACAAAAATAAATTACAAATATATATATATTGCTTTGACCCAATAGTGTGGGTTATCGTTGGATAGGTTTTTCAAAACGAATACGGCTTTCCTAAAACCACTTTTTGATAAAGTTAATATTTTCGGAAATAGGCCCTCCTTAAGAATTTTTTTTTTTTAAATTTACCATTATTTCATAAAATTTGGTGGATGTACTTATAGAGTTCCTTATTCTGTATAGAATTTTCCGTAACTCAATGGGACTTTGTATACATTTTTTTGTCCCAAATTTGGATTTCTTATTTATTCTGACCAAATGAAACACGGACATTTGTGACGTTACGGTTTAGTGCGCACAATTTTTTTGCAGAAAAAGAGTCTGGTTGACGTAGGTAACTGATGACCGAAGAGCTGGCGGCTTCCTCGCACAGCGTATTAGCATTGCGATACAACGAGGAAATGCCGCCAGCATCCTCAATGCCTCAGGGGCCTATTTTATAGTACCTCTGTATCTATATATATATCTTTTATATAAATAAATGGTATTACTTTTAATAGAAAATATCTCAAAACATAACTGCGAGCTATACTTTTTTAATAATTAAGTATATTACTTTGCTAATCCACGAAAAGATAACGCAAAAGATTAGCAAATGAATATTTTTTGTTTTAATTAATGTGAATTTCAGCAAAGTAAAGCCTGATTCTATTCGTTAATAATGTTCTTGTGATTTATTTTCTGTAGGATGTCAATTTATTTATTTTAAATAAAGTCAACATCCCTATTAAAACAGTATATGTTATAACTAAATAGGAAATAGTACCTTTTCATTAATAATAAGAAAATAGACCTGGCTATTTGTTATATTATTGTTATAAAAAGCCGAATTATTAAATCTTATTTGCCTTAAGTTCTGAACAATCTCCCACTCAATTAATTAGTTAATTGCAAATGTAAAAACAAAACACAAGCGTCAAGGGCACCTGGTATTCTACGAAATAATTAATTAAACACTTACGTCTGACGAAGTTGGCAACACTGAAATGTGAAATGAAATGCGTATTCATTAGGGAAGCATTAATCTTCACGTTTAAACAGTAGCCTTTTGGGCTTCATCAACTTTGTTATTCATTGAATCTGTGGATTATCATCGCTGTAGAGATTTTATTACCCCTGTAAAGCGAAACGTAAGTTAAGATTTTTGTTATTTGACAATTTTGGGAGGTAGTCTCGCATACAAATTTTACCAGTAGCAATAGAATAATAAACTTACAGCCATCACTTTTTAGGGTTACGTACCTTAAAAGGAGAAAACGGAACCCTTATATGATTACTTTTTTGGCCGTCCGTCTGTCTGTCAAGACCCTTTACCTCGGGAACGCGTGAAGGTATCGAGTTGAAATTAAAACTATATACTCAGGTCTACAGTTCCTTAAAGCTGTGAAAACCAAAGTCTTAGTTAACGTAAAAAAAAGATACGGCCGTGTTCATCAATCCAAATTTATAGGGCGCTTTCCGTTGACCTAGAAGTATGAAATTTGGCAAATAATATTATCTTACACTACAAGTACAGGGGAAAAAAAAGAATTTTGTAACAAATAAATAAATTAAAGATAAATTAAATTTCTACGGAAGTTCGGTTCTGTGAGGATCATTTTACTTTATTTGGTAGGTAATATTTATACTTACATTTTTGGTAATCATAGTGGTTTATTTAGGTAAAAATATCGCACTAATATGCTCTTCTAGATTTGGCGATCATTCAATATATTAAGTATTTTTTTAATCAATTTGGAGTTCAGTCTTGATTGAAACAACTAGTGTTGCTTAGTATATTTTCTTGGTAAGAGCGTTTTTTTTATTTTATTTTGGGTACCAAAGCATTTCCCTGTAGTATAATTAGTTTTATTTTATGGCTAGTTTAGTTTTAATTTTAGTACCTATATAAATTTGTATTGCGTTGGTGTTATAGGAAATTTACAATAAATGTATTTTCCCTGTATATAGTAATTATTCCGGAAAAATATAATTCCTCTCATTAGTCATTGTTACCTAACCCTATGGACGTCAAGTCCGAAATAAATATTTCAATTCAATTCAATTCAATTAGTACGAGCCGAGGTTTGAACCCATAACATCGCCTAATTGAAAATAATATATTATGAATATTTGTAGAGTAGGTATTCTGAATAAATGAATGTGAACTATAAAGCTTCGAAAAACAACCCCCGCTTTTAACGGATAAAGGAAACATTTCTCAAATTTTAATTGAAATAGAATTGTAATCAAAACGCTGTTAGCGAACTCGTCAACCCGGGTTCGAACCCACTTCCAAGCGTGAATGGCCAATAACAATATCTTAGCGATGATTGATAGACTGCCGGAGGGCCCCATTTGGTAGTTACGTAATACAAAAGGGATGAGAAAACTTGATATCGGTACCTTGGGGTTGATTCACACATTCTTTTCTGGGCTTACTTGGGGAACGTGGGATACCGTCTGCTCAACATCCTAATCCCAACTAGTTTTTACGAAAGCGACTGCCATCTGACATCCCAGTGGGGAAATTGGTCCGGTTTCCTCACGATGTTTTTCTTCACCAAAAATAAAAATACAACGGTTTTGTACAAACAATATTGATATCCCACAGAAAAAAATATCATCACGACCACATGTGGTCTTTGCTTTATGCACAAAGGCCTCCCAATCTACATGATTTTTTGTCTTCCGGATACTCCGGTATAGATCTTTGACAGATATCTTTAACGACATCCAAGTCCAGTTTAACTTCACACCTTCAAGAATGAGCGTACCTACTCCCATCTTAAAAGTCGGCGACGCAGTTGCAACCTCTCTGGTATTACACGTGTCCATGGGCGACGCTTATTGCCTACCATCAGGCTATTTGTCCGCTCGTTCGCCTCCTATATCATAACAGGGATATTTTATCGACATCGATACTTCTTAAAATGTGCAATCCTCAAGATCCACTGGTCTCAAGCCAACTTACAATTCAACGAGTAGGCTTTCATTTATGTAACGCTCTCTTATCTCGGCTCACCTTTTAAGAGCGTTACTGGATGCCGAAATTGGAGGGAGGGTAAATGAAAAGTGGTCTTTATGTAGCTTTCAGATAAAATGAATACAGCTAAGAGGTACTTTTAGCCGTATTTATGGCTATTTACTTCGAGTTACAGATGTTTATTACAGATGTTACAGGTCTGTTAAGGTCATATAGAAAACTGAGGGGTATTTTGCCTTTCTTTTTATGGATGTAAGTTTAAGTAAGATATGCCCTCAATGTCCGAAAGTTAAAAATGTATACTAATCTCATGAGCACAAATAACCAAGAGCAACTGCACTGCTTTTTTCTAGCCTATTCTGGAGTCCCACTGCTGGGAAAAGGTCTCTCCTAGGGGGTGCTCCCGGTACTGGTTTTCTATACAAATACAGTACTCGCCATACAAACTCAGCAGTCCCTAGTCTCTCCCCTTGATTACTCCTGATTTAGTGATTCTTTCGGCCAGTTGTTAAGGAATCGCCGTCTCCGTCTCTTGCTGCGTCCGCGCCCATCTACTGGCATCCACTTGGTAGTATAGCCTATCTGTCTGTTCCTCCCATTAAATTGTCTTAAACTCACGGCCTCAGGATCAATACTCCAGCGCTCTGCCAACTGAGCCACCCAGACGTGATCCATAGCCAGCAAATTTTCTCGACCCTAGCGACATCTACCGTAAGAAAGTGCCACTTCTTAAACGGCTGCCAGAGTTCCAAACTTCCAAATCATGTTGGAAATTCACCAGTTACGATATGCTACCCATACTAAATTAATCTTTGACAAGCAGACGTCTGCGAACGATGCAATTAAATTTTCTACTTTTAAATATATTCTAAGCTTAATACCTTAATAGCATCGTTCGCATGTTAAAAATTAACCAGTGTAATATTCTTCATCTTGTATATGTATGTAGTAGTGTGTATTCATTTATCTTAAGAATATTATATATATTAGAAGCTGCTGTAAGGCGACTTTCCTTTGACCTTAAAGCGAAAACACGTTGACATATGCTTTTAACCTATCCTAATTCATGATGCTCAAAGGTGGTCACTGGTCACTCACTGAGGCGAAAAAGACCAAAATACTGGGAGTAAAACGGGTTCACCGAACTCGTAACTCTACGCTGCGCTTAAAATCGCGGATCACTGAATTTGGAGCTAAGATCGACAAGCTGAAATCAGACTGGACCCGAGAGGTGGTAGCTAGCCACAGAGGTGGGCTAAAATAGCCACGGTAGGCAAAATTTGCTACTGCTCATTCCATATACCTATTCACAGCTAACCATCATAGATCATACTGGTGGCCGTTCCTCTATCCACTTCCTGTGGACCCCAGTAGTAGCCTACACCTCAGCCCTATTTACGAAACCCTCTAAGCCCCTCGAAATCCAAAAGTAGAACTAACCAAACCAAAGAACAACCAGGTAAAATAATAAAACAGCCAATCGTAGTCCACCACACACATACTTACGCAGAGGTAAATTGTCCTTAGTGGCAACTACCCTGGACCCTAATAATATGCCAGCGTAATAAAGACGAATAGGGCCAGATAAACCGGAGAAGTAAATCGGCAAGATTCCCGCGACAAATGCAGCCTAGGCCGGTACTCCAGTCAATGAAGTGCACGAGCCTAAATAATATAACTCCGTAAACACATGACATTTCCGTTCGCCTCTGTACAGTCAAGTGTAAAAATATGGGTGTACACATCTTACTCAAAAATATGTCCCATAGCATCTTATTCCAGTGTAATAAGAGCGTAGGACCATATTTATGAGACGATTCTTTCGATACATATTTTTGCACTCGACTGTACCTATGAATTGTAGCTCTGCGTCAGACTGTACCTTGTCAATGACGGACGAGGCAATCTAAATTCAACCTTCAATGCAAAAAGAGCCTATCAATGTTATTTCATGTTTAGATTACGTACTTAGTCAATTTACTGAAGTGGAAAAGATCTGTAAAGATAAATTAATTAAGATTGCTTAAGAGAAAAGAGGATGTCCGCGTCTCCATGCAAAAGGAGTCCCCATTCTCCTTTCTGGATATTGACATTGTGAAAAATATTTATATATAATTTGATATATATTAACCATAGCTATGCCTCTACGTTTGACTATTTTAGATTTTTTTACTTATGTAAAAATTAGGAGCGAAAAACAGATTTCATACAAATTTTTAATGGCTCTTATATCTTAGAATGATTAAAATCTAACGTAGGGGCATAGCTGTGGTTAATATACAGCAAATTGTATAAAAATATTTTCAATAATATGATTATTCAGATAGGAAAATAAGGACTACGTTTGTATGAAGAGGCGATTTTGCACGGGTCCTTCACTTTCGTCTTAAAAAGGACTAACATAAGTAAGTATCGCTCACCCAATTTGTATTGTACGGATATGACGGTTGTATTTATCTACGTGGCAGCGTGATAATGGCAGTGTCTGTCTCTTTCAATCGCGTGGTATTAAAAAGTGACACTTAACACGTCACGTGCATAAAGCCCTGCTGGGACAGAAAAAATGTTATATAAGCCGAATGGCCTCATTGCCTAGTGTAATCCTAAGAGCGCAAAACATTTATTTTTGGTACACCGTCAAGGCGCACATACATCACCCTTATCGCCGCTGTCAGGTGTGCGGCAAAATGATTTAGACACACAAATGTATCAAATCATTCAAATCACAAGTGGCATTTCCAATGAATAACATTAGGAAAGATGAAATAAATTAAGTGGCAAAATTTACTGTCTTGGGTGGGACTTCAACCCGCGACCACTGGATAGCTCTAGCCCTGGGCTCTTCCATCGGAGTTACCAAGACTGACGTCCCAACATAGCAAATATCTCCAGAGAGGGTCTTTCAGAGAGGTACCCCTAGCGACCTCTACCGTAAGAGTGTTATACTTCTTAACGTCTGAAACAATGATATTAAGCTTCGACATAAATTAAAAGTAGTAAAAATTATTGAACCCATGACGACTGGATCGCTAGCCCAATGCTCTTCATCTGACCGTATAGCATGATTGCGTTCTCGCGCGCGAGTCCATAGCCGGTCAGAGCTACTACTTCCACTTTTAATTTATTTCTAAGCTCAATAGCATGCAGATGTTTCTGCTTGTTAAACTATTGATAGGAAAAATGGTTTGAGGGTAATTTAATTCCTTGGTTATTGATAACGATAGGTTATAAACTTAAATAGATGATATTAAAGAAAAAGAGAGCAAGTCCTCCGGTCCTCAAAGGCGCCTAGCCTTTCAAAGGTAGCATATCGAGAATTGACGAACTGTCTGGCCTAGTAACCCTGCCTATGAAATCGATGGTTCCGGGTTCAAATTCTGGTAAGGGCATTTATTCGTGTGATGGCCATGGATATTTGTTCCTGGGTCATGGGTGTTTTCTATGTCTTTTTATATATTATATATGCATATTGTTGTCTAAGTAATTACAACACAAGCCTTATTGAGCTCATTGTGAGATTTAGTCAATTAGTGTAATAAGTTTTTCAGTGTACCTATACTTCAAATCAGCTCTCAGTAATTAACAAACAAGTGTTGATTAAAACTGGATCCGCAAAACAAAATTTACAATTTTGATACGCTTTCCGGGAAAAGGACCAATTTTCTAATTCCGAGAATTGTAAAAACAAACAGGAAGGCGCACCGGATCACAGGAGTTCTGAAATCAAATTTGATGGCTACGTACCCCAATTGGAAGGGTTGGTTATTGTTTTCGTTAATTAAATATACCCTTTGATCGTAGGCGGGATCGCGTCTCAAAGGATGCCAACGTGCCAGTACCATCAAGTCCGAAAAATATAGAAATTATAATACAAAGGAAATACAGCAAGTAGAATTTACACATAAAAACTAGAGATGCAACGAATATTCGGCCACTATTCGTTATTCGGCCTATTCGGCAATAATTTCACTATTCGGCCGAATACCGAATAGTACGTTAACACGTAGATAACGGTAAACGAGAGGTGAAAAAGTAACAAACTACAAGTAATCAATTATTAAGATCAGTATAATCCTTCAGACTGTCAACATTTCAATACGCACTGCGTGCAGAATAAGCGCAATTTCTATCAAGAAACAAGTTGCAACTTGCACAGCGCACGCGCACGCGCGCGTTCGAATTTACTTCAGTTTAGGTAAAACATCTTTAACCGAATATTCGGCTATTCGGCCTATGGCTCCGCCGGATATTCGGTATTCGGCCAAGCCACTATTCTTTGCATCTCTAATAAAAACTTCTACTCACTATGTTTTCTTTCTATTTATTACATTTTTAATAAGAAAATATAATACGAGAGATAAAATATTACTTTAATGTTCATGCCAAGTTTCATGTAATTTCACGACTTCGTTTTAAAATGACAAAAAATAATGTTACGTATTTTACCCTGAGGCCAACTGGAAATTACATTGTTATCATTCGCCTGTGCGTCCAGTTTGCGCCAATACAAGTACGGGCTACCGTTTTGTGCGCACCAGAGGGCCTACCGCGAACCACGTTCGACGTGTTGCCTCCCTGTCACGCTTGCGTACGAATTTACAAGTGCGACAGAGAGGCAACACGTCGACCGTAGTTCGCGGTAGGCCCTCAGTTGGCGCCACTGTAGTTGGTGGTTCAGAAAAACAGCTCTCGAAACTCTGCTATCATTGTTTAAAAAAATGAATACGATCTAATACACGAAAGTTTAGTATTTTAACGTCTAAATTTACCGTTTTTAAAACCTGTTTAATTTTGCCTACATTTTAGTTGACACTTTTCTAAAACCACTAACATTTATTGAACTATATCTGATATTTACCATGAATAATCAAAAATAGAAAAATAATTTACTACAATTATGAATAAGGAGTGAAAATTCGCCATTAAAAAGCTTGTAACTCCCAAAACTACTACGCATTGGACATTTCGAAAGACCTCCGTCTCCGTCTACACTAGCGCCCCTAGTCGCGAAATTAAACGCCTTAGCCCTTATTGGCCTCCTTCTGTTTAAACCAAACAGCTCTAACCATAATATATCCAACACCTTTTGTCAAAATATCAAACGGATTAAAACAAATTTTCGCTGCAACCATCTCAATTGACTTCCAGTACCCTTTACCCGTTTAAGATTCAAATTTTATTTCATTCCCCCGATCATTTCGTGGAAACAAATGACTCGTGGCGGCTTGAAAAATTGCGTGGCTCGGCTTAGACAGCTTCGTTTGTTCAGACGCAAATTGTATACTTTTGTACGTATCCAGTGGGTAGGGAACCCTCTTAACTTATAACAAATGGTGCTGCATGTCTCTTGTCGTTTTGTTTGTATTGTGGCTACGGGTAGCTACGTTTCTTGGTGTGAAGATTTGTGGATTGGAGTTTAGCCTATGCGAGGGCTGCTACTTATGTATCCGGAAAATGGGTCACTTACTGGAACTTTATTAAAAATATATGTTTACTCAACATATAAAAAGAAACTCTTTGGAAGCAGAATACAGTTTATTTCATATGTCCATCAGTTGGGTTTATCAGTCACCTGGTGGTCCATACAAGAAAAAAAAATTACATTTATTCTTCTGCCTAACCACAGAATGGTTTGTTGGCAGACGTCTCCTGTAAGTAAATAATTGTATTAAGTGTAAGATTTTATTTGTTGTAAAATTTTACGAAATATTACGTCAAAATGACTAAAGGTTAACTAACTACGCTAGTGAAGAATTAATTACAGATATATTTGGTCCTTTAACAAAGTTCTTCGTAGAAAACGTCATTAAATTACTCAAAACTCAAAAGTTTTTTCGATTTTGTGTGTTTCGAAATGTGTATTGGAAATAAAATAAAATCTAGTAGACCTCCCAAAATCAGTTACTACCTGACTCCCCAAGAGAGAATAACGAATAAAAATAAGAAAAGAATTAAATTATACAATTTTGTAGACATTTTAAGAGACTTAAAATTTATCCATGAGACAGCTGAAACGTGAAAGACAGTTGAAAACCCTTTTGATTTTATGAATTTGAAACTCGGAAACAAAAAACAATTTACGTTTAGTAAAACTCGGACCATGAATAATCCGCCAAGGCCCTGATTTGCATGCCAAAGACATTTAGCTTTCGACGAAACTGATCGAGAAAAATATGTCGAGGAAGCTTTCTGTCAATGGGATTATTTTCAATAGTTAAATTTAACATTTAAAACTTACGCGTTTTGGACACAGTCATATTAAACTTTCATGTGTGGGGTGGTCTATGTTTTTGCAGAAATCGCGAAGCGTCTGGTCGACGTAACTGGTGGTGGTGGTGGTGGTTTCCTCGCACTGCGTATCAGCATTGCGATACAGCGAGGAATATCGCTAGCATCCTTGGTACAATGCCTCAAGGGCCTTCAGATGCCCAGTAGTCGATAAACGCATTAGTTTGACGTTTAAAACAACATTCTTTTTTATATTAGCATAACATTTAGCATGTTTAAATAAATACTGTCATCCCTTCGATTTAAGCTAACTAGTTATTCAGTTAGTTTAGTCTTTGTACCGTACCGTTACTGTAATGCCTCTGTATACAGAACCCCTAGTGTAAGTTTATTCGATAGCGAGACGTGACGTACGTGTTTGCGTTAAGTCTCATTTTGTATGGGATTTTGAGTTTCCAAAACGTCCCGCTTGGCGCGCTGTTTCTAAATCCCAAACAAAATGAGACTTAACGCAAACGCGTAAGTCACGTTTCGCTATCGAATAAATTTACACTAAAGGTACAGGGTTCTTTTTGAATTATTTTTGTTTCACTAAGCTTTTTTGGGGACTTTTCGCAACTTATATTACCTTATGGCTAACTGCTCAAAAAGAACACTGTATATCTATTATGTAAATAAATAATATTATGAGTTATGGGTTCAAATCTCTTTTTGTGTGTAGATTCCGTGAGGAAAGAAAATAGTCGTGGAATGTAATTAGCGTTATCCGGGAACTAGACCAGTGTAACCTTCGTCGGAAAGTCGGAAATAAAACTACCAAATAAAAAACATACAAAGGTCATCGTCAAAACACAAATAAAAAGTTTCAATTTTTATTTGCGATCAGTACATATACATACAATAGTACATTACGATACAAGTGCGAAAAATAGGAAATTCGAAACGAGCGGCGATAAATTAAAACACGACCGAAGGGAGTGTTTTAAATCGACACGAGTTGCGAATTACCTATTCGCACATGTATCGTACAACGTTTTACAGTACATATGGCCCTTTAAATGTTCGACACAGTAACGTAATATGCTACTTCTCGCACTAGTGCTATAAAGTAGCCCCATATGTACTGTAAATATAGTTATACGAGTATACATATACAATTAATTACAATATTTATATTGATACTACTCAATCTCGCTAAAAATACAAGGTATAAAATAATATCGCAATATACCGGTTTAAAATTATGATTGTTTTAAAGTTCCTGTCGTTTTAGGATAAAATCATCCCTTGGATTGTTATTTAATCCGACACTGTTTGAAGTATTTAAAGCTATGAAATTAAATTACTGTAAAATCAGCTTTCTATTTTCAAAAGTATTAAAAATCGGTGGGTAGGCATGTAGCACAGTTTAAATTAAATATATTCATTTACTTAAGGCAATTTACTTAAGATTTGATTAATACATAAAATAGAAATGAATTCTAATCAATGTTCATTGACAATAACAATATACATAATGGATATGTACAGATGATTACTATAACTAGCTTATATCTAAAATAGGCCCTTGAGGCATTGTACCAAGGAAAATAAATACAATTCCATTATGCAATAAATGTATTGGTATATCAATGTTCATCACCACTTCAATTTGTTCATCACTACTTCTTCTTCTGCCTCGTTGATAATTTTAAATATATCTCTTTTCACACGTATTTGGACGTCTTTCGGAAAGGTTTTTACTGTCTCTCCTAAATTAGTGAAGAAAGTTACCACTGTGTCAGTTCTAGGGACTGTTTCGTAGTTCTTTTCTAGCACTAGTGGATCTATTGAATTAGGTTCTACAGCATATGTTTCTGTTTTCCTAGAATGCCCGGCACTGTGAGTATCGACTTCTTCATATTCTATTTCTTTCTGGTCATCTATAAACGTCATTATGTGCCCGTGTTTGATGCGTTTAAATTTCTTGATGCCTTTGGCTTTCTGTGTTTGACGTAGTTTAATTGCTTTTCTGTAGTTTTCACGCAGTTTTTTCCACCTTTCTTTGCATTCAAGAGCTGAAAATAAAAAATGTATTTACTGAAAATTCCCCAATTACACTGAATATATGAATATACATAATCTGTAATGAGTTGGAATTTTCTCCCTCTTACGCCCAGACTGTAAAGTTAGTAGTTCAGGTTAGAGCAAATTACCTAACAGTATAGGAGTTTCTAAAAAAAGAAAGGAATACACGCCCGGTATATTTGCAGACGTAGAATATACTAGCGACCCGCCCCGGCTTCGCACGGGTTACCTATAGCCTTAACAAATGTGACCGTCCATAAGAAAAGGGTCCTTATGGCAGTTTCTAGTTACGGAAATATTGACGTTTTTGTAAAATGCTTCAAAATTATCGTTTTTTTTTGTTGTATGCAAAAAAGGAAAATATACAGATAGACGTGTATTTGTAGCTCAGTTTCACTACTGTACGTTGAGTATTTAAGTACGTTAACTCTTTGAACTAACATTTGAAACACCCAATAGTTGGTTAAAAAATGTATTACTCGACCAAATTATGAAGGCTCCGTTTCCATGCATATTATTAGCAATCAGTTACCTTCTTAACTCAGTCGGATAATATAATGAAAAAGCACGAGTGTTATAATATACTGAAAAAGCACGCGTGTTTAATATCTGGGATTATGAGCCAAAAATCGGTGGAATAAAAACGTCGTATTGAGCAAGTGTGTTGAAAATGTGATTACCTGGCATCTTCATCTTGTTAGCGATCTTCTTCCAAGCTTGGTCCCTCCTGTGTTGGTCCTGGTACTGTCTGTGCGCCGGGTCGTATAGCTCCCCGTGTTCCCTTACCAGGTTTATGAGCATTTCTTCGTCCATGTTCTAGAGCAGAAAAATAGTTATTTGTTTTACAAGGGCCAAAGTTATTGTTTAACCGCTCGTGCTAATATTGATACCCGAGCAAGCGAAAGATTACAAAATTGAACCAAGAGCGTAGCGAGTGGTTCGAGAAGTGGAATCTTAAGCGTTGCGAGGGTTTCAAGGCACGAGGGTTAAACAAATTTTGCCTCCGAGTGAAACACAAAATTTTTCATCACACCAACGCGAGGAAAATAGTAACTATGAAATGCCAAAAAAATCAAACCAAATCAAATCCAAAGGAACATACTTAATTAAAAATTTGTCATTTACTTAAATCATCATTTAAAAGTCAATTCTACCAGCTAACATAAAGAAACAACTCAAATTTTGCATCTGATTACTTTGCCCCACATGTGGATAAAATGCAACTTTCTCATTCAGTTTTGAACAATCAAGAGGGCCTTTACCAGTTGGTGTGATGAAAAAATATTTAGGTACCTACTGTAGCGTATGTAGGTAACCCTAACTTCGCCGTTGATGCCCAACTTGACCCAAGGAAAATATTAAAATAATTATTTTGCCAAGAAATAGATATCCATTGAATTCACAATAAAATGAGCTGCTTAAAAATTGAATAAATAAAATAAAAGATCTAAAATAAAAATAAACCTTCACCACCGTCCCCGACTTAGTCATAAAAAAATATTTATTAGGAAAATTATACTAAAATTTATCCCAAATTCTAAATGTTGAATACGCCCATGAATCCTATACTATAATTCACCTTACCTCTCTCTGCATCTGACTGTACTCTACGCCTCGTTTCTTTAACATATTGAATCGCACGGAACGCGCAACATCGGAATAATTCGGTACCATCTAATCCTATGCGAGAATTACAATAATGTCTAACAAAAAACCAGCAACATAACACTAAAAAGCTGTAATTCAAAACCTATCAAGTTTATTTTATAGAAAATGTGTTTTAAACATTAATTCAAGTAATTACCTGCGAAATAATCGTGTTTCCACCGCAGAATTCGAACGAATACTAACGATTCGATGGAAGCGAGACGCGGCGAGTCGGACAAAATACATCGCTCGGTTTTAGTCGGGAATATACGGAAAGCGACCTTAAACCAATGTAATACCGACAATCTCAACTGCAGTAAGATTTATGTTTATGAACCTACTTCAGAGGGCCTACCGCGGATACCGAAGTTCTTAAATTGCAGACATCTTTCTCTGTCACTCTAACTTCGCCTTGATTGGAGTAAAAGAGAAAGATGCCCGCAATTTGCCAACTTCGTTGTTCGCAGTAGGCCCCGTCTCAAGGATTGGGCGTTATTGGAGAATAGACTTTCACTGTAGAGAAATAAAGTGTGTTTTATAGTGTGAGATTCAGTCTGAATTGCTCACGTAAATGGACCGCGGCGCGGCGCTTGGCACACACTGGATGAGATTCGGACGTCACTCCGATGTTCAAGCGGGGTGTCGCTATAATACGCGCATAGCGTTGTCTCGCTTTAACATCGTAGCGACGTGTGCATCGGATCCAGTGAGTGTGATAAGCGCCACAGTGACTAAACATTTTTTTATCTGATTTACAATTAGGAAGGTAGATGCAATTTTAAATGTTAATAATTTATGTATTCATTCATTTGGCAACAGAATACGCGAGTAGACACGATATGGATGTAAAATAAACAAAAAACCGGGCAAGTGCGAGTCGGACTCGCGCACGAAGGGTTCCGTACCATTATTTATAATAACGGCAAAAAAATTATGTTTGTTGTATGGGAGCCCCCTTAAATATTTATTTTATTCTGTTTTTAGTATTTGTTGTTATAGCGGCAATAGAAATACCTTATCTGTGAAAATTTCAACTGTCTAGCTATCACGGTTTATGAGATACCGCCTGGTGACAGACGGACGGACGGACGGACGAACGGACAGCGAAGTCTCAGTAATAGGGTCCCGTTTGACCCTTTAGGTACGGAACCCTAAAAAGGGAAATGGGAGTTTAACCCGATAGCGGGACATCTATTCACTTATTGTCTAGGCAATTATTGATGATTGAACACGAGTTGCGAATTACCTATTCGCACATGTATCGTATAACGTTTTACAGTACATATGGCCCTTTAAATGTTCGACACAGTAACATAATATGCTAATTTTCGCACTAGTGCGGTAAAGTAGCACCCATATGTACTGTAAAAATATTTAATAGTGCATTCGGGTAGCTCCGAATTACTTCCGAACGACGGATGAATCCGAAAGTCACACATAATTCCATCACATCAGACTTCATCCTCAAAATTATCCGACACTCGCAAGAGACTCGAAATCATCCGAATACGCCTAGCCAGACATTGATATTACTTATAGAAAATATTTTACGGAAATAGCCAGGCTAGCAAATGATTGGCGCGACAGTGTCTCTCTAATAAACTACCCGTCCCTCTTTAAATAATACACTTAGAAAAAGACGGGTCTATCTCGCGCGTGAAATACTGTCGCGCCACGATAGTCGCGCCCCTCCTGTGCTAGGCCTACAGGTAAAACTCCTGCCATCATAAGACCTACCGCGAATATCGCAAGTAGCGAACTTCGATGTTCAAGGTAGGCCCTTTGAAGTGCCAGGCGAATATGAACTTAATTTCATTTCATACAAATCTGTAGCATTTAAAAATACACCTAAATTTTAAAGTCTTAACGTTCTTTTTCGGTTAACCCACGGTCACAATAAACTAGCGGCAACGTGGCAGCATGTTGAATGCTGGCAACGCTCGAGCGTTTTACGTACAGCGTGCATTCAGAATTCGACTTTATGTGTTGGTGGGAAAGTCAGATTTACAGTGGGCGTTGAGAGACAGGCGCGTTCCGCTCCGACCCGCCGAGCCCCGCTCCACTTCGATCCGTTAGTGTGCGTCCGGCCGCGGCGACGAACAGTGGGGGTTATCTTGCAGGTAAATATCATGTTTCTGTCAAAAACATGCTTTATTTTAGAAGAAAATATGGTCAGTTGATTTCCTATCGTTTGTTAAAATGATTTTTAATCTGTTTCTGTACGTTGTCAATTTAAAAATCTTGTATTCGACTGTTTTGTTCTTATAAGTTTCAATATTTTACTCGTATCGTAATGCGCGTGGTGATAAATACGTAATGTGTTCCGAGCCCACAACCGCTTGTGCCGGCCCGTGCAAATTTAAACTTTATGGAATGATTAATAACATTCAATTTCCTTGCTTGTAGCTGATTGCATTGTTTTGAATCTACTTTATACCCGGTAACTGTGTCGATTTATTTAACTTAAACAAAACGAGTCCTACCTTAACTGTTTACTTTACCCATGTTTGTTTTAGGCCCAGTTGATTTCAATTTAAAATATTTTTTTTACGATGAACTTAAAATTAATATGTACTTAAGGCAATAATATTGATTCTTATTCACTCATTCGCTTATTATTTTAACACGATCGAGTGGCTGCTTTTCAGTGTACTTATGTAACATTAATACATTTTAAACAAGCAAAATTTGGAGGATTGATCTTTTTTAGTTTAAAGATTGCGGCGTCACACATAGGGCCCAATCGAGAAAAAAGGGACATTAGTGACATTACTTATTTCGCTAAAAAAACTCGCCTTAGGTAAGAGATAAGATTTACTTATCAAAAATTATTACCTACTGGTCCAATTAAAGCGTAATACTGGTATAAAAAAATGTATGAAGAAAAAAAATCTTAACAGGGAAGAATAGCTTTGCGATTCTAGCGAAATAACGATACTTTTTCTATGAAATTCCATTTCAGCAGAAAACGGTTTCCGCTAGCTAAATATTAACAAATCACTTTGGTTTTGATGTCGATCGCTTCGGCATGATATATTCTAGGTTTCACTTTTTTGAAAAAAAACATTTCTTTTTGTTTTGCAAATTTTGAAAATAAGGAAAATCTATAAATATATTTTCATTGTGTCAATAACATACTAAAAATCATGGAGAATGGAAAATATTTAGAAGTGGAAAAACGTTTTCTCTTTTTGTATGGACGGTCGTGCTGTACTACTCTTAAGTTACCGATTTGTTCTCAAAAACGAGGTCGAACAGATTTTTAAATGAAATTCCTTAATTTATATTTTTTTCTATACTTACTCTATGTCCCACTTTTGTCGATTTGAGGCCAGAAGGCCTACCGCGAACCACGTTCGACGTTTTGCCTCTCAACAGGGAGGCAACACGTCGAACGTGGTTCGCGGTAGGCCTTCAGTGTACGCCGTCTGAGTTTAGCCTTGCGCATATGTACCTATATCCTCATTTGTCTTTTTAGACTATGGATGAAGAATTGCTTATAAACCTGGTGAAGGAACACGGCGAGCTGTATGATTCGGAACACAAGCAGTATGAAGACCAGCATAAGAGAGAGGCGGCTTGGCAGGAGATTGCTAAGAAAACAAATCAAACAGGTAAATAAGTACAGTATGGGGTTCTTCAAAAAAGGAGTGTACAAGTTTTTAAAGGGTCGGCAACGCGCAGGTGTAATATCTCTGGTGTTGCAGGCGTCCATAGGCTACGATGACTGCTTACCATCAGGCGGGCCGTATGCTTGTTTGCCACCGACGTGGTATTAAAAAAATGACATTGATACAAGCTTTTATGGCTGACTATACTTTTCTTTCAACAGTCAATTAATACTCATCTAAACAATCCTAACAAACCCACATAACAATTAATTAGGTTGCGTTGTTTTATCACAAAGTCATATGGCCTGTGATCATCATCAGATCAGCTCGATGGTACCATAATAATGCATTTCCACCCAACTTACATGAATGTGAAGTTACAGCTCAATCGAATAATGGTAATATTACTCACCTAAATACTCATTTAGCTTGCAAGATTTGACCCTAACAACATACATGTATAAGTTGCAAGTTAAATACCTAAAAGCTTGTAAAAAGGCTCCTCTCATGCGCGGAAGGACTTGGGCTGTAGTCCCCACGCTGGCACAATGTGGGTTGGGGGCTACACATTCCTTATTTGTTTACACGCTTCAAGGTGACGCGTAAACACGTATACTCGTAGTTCGTGTCATCGACGATGGCGCGCAGATTTGTCAAATCTAACCTTTAATAACATGGCAATAAGAGTCAAGGCACACGTAGTCTTGAATGACACGATCTATAGTAAGAAAACGTCGCCTTCTGAATTACGTAATTTTGTAAGCATGCTAACGAAAGGTTTTTATTAACCCAGATAACCCTAAAACCAAAAAATCCCCTTTTTATGATTTTTTGATTTAGTGTCAAATAGTCACTACAAAAAAACCAAAAAAAATATAGCGGTTATATAGCACCAGCAGTGGCAGCATGGTTCTATTTTTATCGCTTGTCACAATGCCTGTCACTTTCGCACTAACATACTTGTTAGAACGTGACAGGCATGGTGACAAATGATAAACAGCCGACCATCTTAGCCCTACTGGTCTGGTCGGGCTAAATGGGTTAAGGTCAATACGGTTGTGTGGCTGGCCTTCACATTGGGGCCGTTTGCACATTGATCTATTTATTTATTCCCGCAACAGCCGCCGCAGCCATTGTGCGGTAGCGGCCCCTCATACCCCCCTGACGGGGGGTATCGACAGATCACTCTATTTATTGTGCGTTCAGCATACTTACATTTGCTTCTTTCGTGTGTAGCAAATTTATGAACTCGCAATAAACACTAATCAATGTGTAAACAGGCCCCTATGTATGTACCACACTTATCCCGCAGCCACTCTTACTTACCTTTGTACATATTGACATTATTCTCAGCGCATTCGGTCGTCCTAACGCGGTTATTATCATTATCATGCTCATGTCGACTCGCACGCCGCTGCGGCGTATGAGCAAGACAGCGCACGAGTGGCGTGCTACGCTAATATATAAGTACGAGTGAGATGCACTGCGAGCGATGTCGAATTGTACCTAATCAATTTATAAAGTTCAAATGCCGCTCTTGTTCTATTGTTCAATGAACAATTACACAAAATAGTTATAGTTGTTATGTTTTCTGAATTATTTATACTTTTTAATTAATTAAACTGATTATAGTTGTTATGTTTTCTGAATTATTTTTCTCACTGCACCCACATTAGAGAATTTCTGTTTTTTCCTATGGTCGACTGGTAGAGGATGCCATAAGGCATTAAGGCAGCCATTTGTACTTTTTTATTGTGCAATAAACTTAAATAAATAATCAAAAGAAGGTTATGTTATGTTTTGTGTTTTTTCATCGATTCATAATATTGTTGTGTCTCTGTTTGTATTTAATAAATATATGTTATAACATATATTATTATTCTAGCGCATGAATGCAGAGATAGATGGAAACGACTACGAGACAACTACAGAAAAGCACGAAAACTGCGACAAATAAAAAAAACACAAGGTTTCAAAAAAATTAAACCTATAAAGTACGAGAAAATATTGGCATTTATAGACGCTATAATAGATAACAGAGAAAGAACGGAACCCACAGAACTAGGAGATGAAGATTCTGAAAGCGCTTCATCAACCAATGTAGAAAAATCGTTTATTGAAGTCGCAGAGAATGCAATACCAGAGCTAGAGAGAAATAACCAAGAAACTACTGAAAATAACACATTGGTCAATTTTTTTGCAAATTTAGGTGAAACCGTGAACACTTTTCCACCAGAAGTACAGATCAGAGTGAAAAGAGACATTTTTAAAATTATAAACGAGGCTGAAGAAGAAGTGCTTACCAATAGGTTAAATATTAGAGGAGTGAGAAGAGTCTACAGTGAACATGTGGACGTGAAGTTTGAAATGTCAGATTATCATTCAAATTTTTAAAATGAATTTTTTTGTGACCTGAAAAGGTTTAGTTTATATAATAATTTAATAAATATGCATAAAGATCCATCGGTGTCACTTTATTTTAAAATAATAGAAAAATATATAGTATAAATTTTCCATTGTTAAACACGAAAGCTATCGTAAAGGTCGGAAAACAAAAACACAGATGTTATCGGCAATTTATTAAATACGAGGATGGTTTAGATTATTTTAAAATCAATTTTGTTTGAGTATTCTCCAAGCATTAATTAAGAACTATTATATTTTCGGCATGTTTTTTGTCTGGAAGGAGGGTGGATATTGGCTGCGTTTCCGCGTAGCAAGGGATGTGTTTGTTAAAAACCAATCGAATCACTACACGCTGAGCGAGGAAAAGATTCTAATAGTTCTTGACAAACACATTCCTCGCTACGCTGGTAGAAACGCAGCCTAAAGTACAATAGACTATAAAACAAGTAATTTAAATTTTCGTTCCAAAAAATGTTACAAGTAAACCTCATTTTTTCTTTAATGAAGTTGGCTACTTTGTTGACATTTCCAGAAATTAGCTGGAAACAGAATATAGATTTGGCTTTTGTTAAAAGATGTTCTAGAAATAAAAACTTTCGGAGGCTCGTAAAGAAACAGGATTTAAATTTAAATACAGTAGAAATATAAGAGATCTCTGAAAAACAGTATTTAATATCGGAAAAACTAAATGAAAAATTCCTATCGAAGGAATTCTAATTATTCCGATAAAATTGGACGGACGTCTTACAAATCTATTTGTAAGTCGTTTCTTAAGATATAATGATTATCTGAAGAATAATTTTTCGGCCATTAAGAACTCTGTAGTAATGAGAAAGATCTCATTTTGTGTCTGCTCATTATATATTCTTCTTCTTTTTCGTTGTACTCTTTGCAGAGCGTCGTAGTCAACTGCTGACATCAGGCGCAGATGTTGCTTGCCGTACGAATTTTCGCCATTTTTCGCGGTTGGGGTTCTTTCTGGCAAATGTGTTCAGGGGTCCCCAGTAATATCTATTATTATCCGCAAAATATGAGTAAAGTTTGAATTACAGCGACGCATTAAACTAAACATACGTAATAAATAAAATTCATAAACACTGCAGATCTTACATCAGAGCCTGTGCCAAATCCAAAACCGAAATGGCGCGTGCAACAATAGAAACACTTGCCATACAGCCTTTGACCGGAAACAGAGTACAAGGACAATGACAGTAATCTGTCAGCGAACACAAATAGGCTATTTCTCAACAGGTAATAATTTTAACATCTTTACAATCCAACGTTTATCCAAATTATATTTACACGACCTTATTGTCAGTGTCTTAGAGGCGTGTAAATATATTTTTGGTTTGTAAAGATGTTTGTAAACTCAACCGTACTATGAATTTAATATGAGAAACTAAACCGCAAAAAAAAACACCTTCTTTTACAGCATTTCTGGTTCAGTATAAGGTTTGTGATTAAACAATATTAGTACCGTGGACATTGGTTAACATTTTACTAAGGCCTTCATGGTACAGTTGAGAAGAGGTTTTGAACAGGTGAGTTCACAAACATTTGTAAACATGTTTGTAAACTCGACCGTTCAAAACCGTTCCAAAAATATATTTACACGTCCTTGTTGTCAGTGTCTTACTCGTAAAGGTGTACTTTTAAAAGTTATAAATATAAAAATGTAATTTTGGAACGAAGAATTGCAAAAATGAATGTGAACTCGACCGAACATGCCTATATAAACGCAGCGTTGATCGAATGCGTCAACGGAATGTAGGATAATGACAATGTGCTTACCGATTATCTGATGTAAAATGGGTGTGCGGCAAACGCATCGCGTTTAATAATAATAATAATTTACTATAGTGAGAAGGGATACTTTTATCGGCATTCGATAGTTTTTTGCAAGCGCGTATTTAATTTTATTTGAAGATGGATTACTTGTAGGTGTCTATAGTATATATTCTGCCAGAATTGTCCCCTTGGCCTCGGCCCAAGCGATCTGTCACCGGGACAAATTAATAACTCTCCAACGAAATAATGTCAATGAAGCGTTTGGCTGGATGCTCTGAATGGTTAAGTTATTATAATGGCTTGGGATTTATTTGTGTTGTTTTTAAATTTATCTTTCGCTTTGTATTTTTTAGTTTTTCAAAATGTTTGCAATATATTGTGCAAAAATTTTGAGCATACGGAAATTTTCCTTCTGTGTAACGTTATTACATACCTATCAAGAATATTTTGCAACTAAGAAGAATACTTAGTCAGCACAGAAAACATAATAAATGTTTTAGCAGCCTTGCACGTGAATACAAATCAAAGTTTATTAGTAATGGATACCGATTTAACTGGGAGGATGTGGTCAATAGTTAAACATTAATTGCACTTTTCGATATTTTATTATTCTTTACTCAATATATCAGCCAGCAGCGTAGCGTATGTGTTTGCCGCCCGGGGCCAATCAGAAATTTGCCGCCCCAATTTACGACCAACATCACTTGGACAAGTCATAAGTTCAGTCACAAAGATTTTTAGTGATAAAAAAGTCATAGGTACAGTTTCGCATTATTCTATGTAATATTCGAAGGAAATGGTATTAAATTTATTATTTTACTTTATTAGGTACCCTAAACAGATATCGTACAATATCATGAAAAACATACAATTGCATATGATGGCTTAAAAATTAGCACGAGATTCAAAACAAGTGTACACAGCATGCTTTACAAGTAAGCGCAAATGTATAAAAAATCATGAAAAAAATATGCGGCCTCTTTCGCGGGTGATTTTGATCCCTATTTATTTATTTTTCTGTTTTACATGGTTGAATCGTACATAAAAGAAATGTAGGGTCTTTTATCTTTCATTAGATACTTAAATCATGTGTACTGGACTGGCAAAATTGCAACTGTACATGTTTTACCAAACCTACTCGCAATGGCAGTCAAAAATAAGCATGTTACTGAAAAGTACCCTAAGTATGAAGGTATTAGCTGAAGTATAAACTTGTCGAAGAACTAAATGCTGGTGAGAAAATAGCGTTATAATAAAGTAGGTTCATATAAATAAACAATTGTACCTATTTTATTTATGTGACACTGATTTTTACTCCCTTTTGTGAAGTATATTTTTTCACAATCCAGCCGCGTATTCGCGTCTAACGACAATCCCAAAGTAAACAAGTAGTAAATAAAATCGCGATCTAAATTTTAAAACAATTATAATACGTTTTGATCATATAAAACAAGCTTTCAAATCATGGCTAACTTTTCTTAACCTTTGTGACATAATCTTATGACCTGACTAGACAAAGTTGGGTAAATGTGGTAAAATACAAAAATATGTTCAAAAACCAAAACTCGACTACTGAAAATCTGGCTCATAAAAGCATGAAAAAAGAAAAAAATCTCTGAAGTAATCACAGAGAAAATATTTTATATTTACATCTTTTAAATAAAGAAATACAATTTAACATACATAATTTACTAATTTTTGAATATACTGTGGGGACGAGTAACCCGACAGATTTTAACCACGTATTTCTGACGTCATAAAGAGCAAAAAAAATTTGACTTTTGATCAAATTCGACAAAAATGTGGGTGTTTTCTGCACATTTTCACATCTTGGTAAAAAAAAACATTACAGCGAATATGTAATAGTTATTTGTTTTACAAGGGGGCAACGTTGTTGTTTAACCGCTCGTGCTAATATTGATACCCGAGTAAGCGAAAGATTCCAAAATTGAAGTTCGAGCAGTGGAATCGTGACCGTTGCGAGGGTTTCAAGGCACGAGGGTTAAACAGACTTTGCCTCCGAGTAAACACAATATTTTTCACCACACCAATGAGAGGAAAATACTAACTATGAAATTAAATACCAATTAAAAACCAAATCAAATTCAAATGAACGTAATAATACATTTATCATTGGAAATCATAATTTAAAAGTAAATTCGACAAGTTGACACTAGGTAACAACTCACAATTTGCATCTGATTACTTTGCCTCACATGCATGTGGATAAAATGCAACTTTCTCATTCGTTTTTGAACAATCAAGAGAGCCTTTACCCGTTGGTGAAGTAAAAAGTTTTTTTTATTATTTACAGATAATTTTTAAGGTAGGTAAATGATTATTTCAGATGAGAATGTTTTTTTGTTCATACGTTTTAGAGCGCAATTTTCAGTAGTCTGCTTTTATATTTGAAAGTTTTGTATTTAATTAATTTTGGGGCTATAATTTCATAATCAATTATTTAAAATCTTTTACATTATTTTTGTGCCATGGTGCCTTAAGCACAGCAGCGCACGCAAAGCGCCCAATGCTTTTACATGAGAGTGCAAAAGGCGCCCGTTATTCCATCGCCCGCAGCGTGACAACATACGTCAGGCTATGCTCGACTCTTTTAATATGAGGGCACCGGAGCCACCGGCATTTAATGGCCCGTATCGCACCACGTTCATTGGGCTACGCCCGACTATTTTTGCGAATGATGGCGCCGAGGGCGCCCAGATTGCGCGCAGAGGGCACCGTGTTCAATTTGGTGCGATGTCATATAGGGCTATAGGTTATACCTATAACCAGGGGGCCTACCGCAAAAACCGAAATTCGCAAATTGCGGGTATCTTTCTCTTTTACTCTCACTAAGACGTAATTAGAGTGAGAGATAAAAATGCCCGCAATTGACGAACTTCGATTTTCGCGGTTGTAGCCCAGCGAACAATCGTGTATGCTCGGCATCGCTCCCGCGGTGCATTAGTTCGTTTCGTGGCACGATTTGAAAATATTGATTTCTTAATTTTATATTTTTTATATACCGTATTTTGCCGCCCCCTCTCATGTGCCGCCCGGGGCCATGGCCCCCCTAGCCCCCCCCTCGCTACGCCTCTGATATCAGCTACGTTACAAATCGTCTAGTCTTAATGGCTGCGTCTTCTCGAATACCGGCTCGCATACCCGTTCTATCTAACAGCGTGATTTGATTCTAAATTCAAATATGTAACTGTTGCCAGTGTCCATTAAAAGGTTATAAAGATGCAAAGCTTTACAGTACATACAACATACATACCAACAAATCCTACAATTATAAATCGTGTCATTCACCACGATGGTTATATTTGACAAATCAGAGCGTCATCGTGGATGACGTGAACTATAATGTGACTTATTTGAAGTTTATGAATGACGCAGTTATATTAAGCGCCATTACTCATTTCTTATTATTTTTGGAGTTCAAATCATTCATTTATCTTTTAATTTTCAACTGACAACGCTTAGTTTTTTCAAGATAACAAATGTCAATGAGAATTTAATAATATTTCAATTCGTTTTATAAATGGGGGAACTTTTTCATAATCCGGGCGTGAGGCGAGGAAAATACTTCATTTCACGGACAGTGGGTAATCAGGAGTAAATTATTATTGGAGGCGTATTCTGACTTTGAAAATATAATATTGATATCAAATCAATCACATTTTTGTAATTAATCTATATATGAGTTGGTGCGTGATGTAGTGAGATTAAATTTGTATCAATACCTATAATATTTTGTGAAATAAACTCCCTACAGAAGATTTTTATTTAGATTTCAGTGTATGGGCATGTCCCATGTTCATTCTGGGGCCTATCAGAGATGAAGATGGAACTTGGAGAATTCGCTCCTAATTCTTATAATAAAAAAATCGAAAGCAAATCAAACGAATACAGGAAATTGAAAAAAATATTTTCCTCTTAAGACGAAAGGGGACAACCGCTCCTCCATACAAATGTAGTCTCCATTTTCCTTTCTGAAAATTGACATTATGGTAAATATTTATACACTATTTGATGGATATTATCCACAGCTATGCTCCTTTCTTTGGAAGTTCGGACACGACGAAATTATAAGGGTTTTGTTACCCTAAAAAAAGCGGACGCATTTTCCTGTTGATGCAAGGGGTTAAAAAAATTCAATTTCTCACTACAAAAAGCGCTTGAGAAATAATTCGTGAAACAATTTGTTCGTCTGTTATCTGCAGATAACCTGTGTCCCGTTATCTACAATATCCAGAATTTTATATCCAAAGTGTGACCTTTAAGGTAGGTTCATAAAGCGAAGTTTTGGAAAAAAGTAGCTCTTTTTTTAGATCATTATACGGTTGTCAAAATTTAATGGCCATCTCAATCCTTTATATAGTTACTTCATCGATTCGAATCTTGATTTTTAACTTTCGTTCGTAACAAAACTTCCGTGAGACACAGACATATTCAATACATTTAACTTCACTCACTTATTTTAAGTCGAAACACTCTCGACATGATTCATTCCCTACCTACCGAGCAGTATCGTCAGGAGCTTGCATTGAAACATCGGCGCCCACCCACCACCAGCCCAAGACGGAGAGCGTTTTTAGACTTGACTTAAAATACGTGAGTGACCCGTTTTAATATAATTGTATTTATTATTTTTATTTATTAGAATTCTTGCATTCGAACTCGTGCAATCGTTTGATTGCAACGTAAACTGCAGGTATATGATGGGTGGCTTATCCGGATGTAAATGAGCCTTAATTTTAACACCGCGAGATTAAAAGCGACATCGATCACTGTTATAAACACGTTGCCACTGTAGGTACCAGAAAAGATAGCCGAGAGTCGAACTCGATATCTAGCGTTAGCAAAAGGGAGCGAATGCGATCCTTATGAAAGAAATGCGCGACACAATTTATATAGCTATTTAATTTACACTTACAGAAGGAAGTTACAAAAGGCACAGTAAATAAAGAAAGAAAGAACACTAAATTTAGAAGAGAAACAATTAACACTGAATAGGAAATAAGGAAATAACTAAACACAACAAAGTATAACACAAAGCGAAAAAACAAAGTGAATTGCAAAGAGAATTGATTCGATACAAAGCAAGCGCGCGTGTGTGTTTGGCAAAGGCTAGGATCGCATTGAACGGCGATCGACTGAGCGGCGTTAGGTATAGCGGGGCGAGGGCGCGCGGGTGCGCGTGCGCAGACCGGCCGCTCGGACAATAGGTGACGTACGGAGGTGGCGTGATCTGCGGTTGCCCAAGCTCATGAGCGGTAGCGATTTTGCTCGCGTGTCAGTCCGCTACAAGTTCTCCCCCGCTGAGACCGTAACTACGGTCGATAGTAGTCGGGAAATCTGACCACTCGTCCGCTCTTCGTCTTTTTCTCTGGAGCAGGTGGGATGACGGTGTCCTGGATTGGTGCTGGAACTGCTGGAACCTCTTCCCTCATGACGTAGGCTGGCTTCAGTCTGTCGAGTGTCACCGTGACCTCTTTTCCTGACACATCTATGTCGTACGTCTTGTCGCGACGTTTTATGACCCTGTGAGGACCGGTGTAGGCAGGCTGAAGAGGACGACGTGCTGGCCCTTGACGCAAGAACACGTGGCTGCTTGTCTGGAGATCCTTGGGTAGGTAAAACAGACGGTTGGAGTGCCAAGCTGTCGGTTGAGGAGCTAGCTTGCTCATGTAGCTTCGTAATCGACCCGCGAAGTCAGTGACGTCTACCGGCTCCTTGGATGGCGTGAAGAACTGCCCAGGCAAACGGAGTGGTTCACCGTAGACAAGTTCAGCTGCTGATGCCTGTAAGTCCTCCTTCCAGGCGCTGCGGATGCCCAGAAGAACCAAGGGAAGTGCCTCGCTCCAGTGCGTGCTGGTGTGGCATGCTATTGCAGCCTTGAGCTGCCGGTGCAGCCTCTCGACCATTCCGTTCGCCGCAGGATGATAAGCTGTGGTTGTGTGATGATCAGCGCCAGTTAGTTTTGCTATGGCCTTGAAGAGCTGTGACTCAAACTGCCGGCCGCGGTCTGTGGTTATGTGCTCGGGGCAACCAAAGCGGGCTACCCAGCCTGACACGAAGGCGGCAGCGCAGGTGTCAGCGGTGATGTCCGGGAGAGGGTACGCCTCAGGCCAACGGGTGAACCGGTCGATGGCAGTGAGGCAGTACCTGTAATTATGAGACACAGGTAAGGGACCGACGAGATCAAGGTGCACGTGCCTGAATCGTGCTGATGGTAACCTGAACTCCGCCAAAGGTGTGGATGTGTGCCTATGCACCTTGTTACGCTAGCATTGCGGACACGCCTTGGCCCATCGTCGACAGTCACTTCGCACCCCAGGCCACACGAACCTTTGCGTAACCAGACGTATTGTAGGCTTGACACCGGGGTGGCTGAGGTTATGCAGAGCAGTAAAGACGGTATGACGGAAACTGGGAGTGATGAATGGCCTTGGCTCACCAGTAGAGATGTCGCAATAGACGGGAGAGTTGGCATATTGTACCTTCTCGAGCTTCAGTGACGTAGCTGACCCATCTCGTAGCATGTTCTGCAACTCTGTGTCTGTCTCCTGCTCCTGAGCTAAGAGCTGATAGTCAAGAACTGGTGGGCTGTGTACCTCTTCAATGCGGGATAATGCATCAGCGACTGTGTTGTCTTTTCCCGCAATGTACCTGACATCTGTGCTGAACTGGCTGATGTAGTCTAGGTACCTGAACTGACGAGGTGAGCAGTTGTCTCGACGCGTTGTAAAGGCGAAGGTAAGAGGCTTATGGTCCGTATATATAGTGAACGTGCGAGCCTCTACCATGTGCCTGAAATAACGTATTGCCTCATATATCGCCAGAAGCTCGCGGTCGTAGGGGCTATATTTCTTTTGGGAAGGGCTTAGCTTGCGTGAAAAGAAGGCCAAAGGTTCCCACGCGCCTTCCTTCCTTTGTTGCAGCACAGCTCCTATGGCTGCGTCGGAAGCATCTGTTTCGATGGCTAGCTCGGCTTTCACGTCTGGGTGAGCCAAGAGAGTGGCTTGAGCGAGACTGGCCTTACACTTTTCGAAGTACTCCCGAAACTCTGCAGTTGGCTCAATCGGATGTGAAGCTTTTTTTTTCGGGCCGGCGAGGAGTGTGTTGAGTGGTGCTTGTAATGATGCTGCCCCAGGAATGAACCGTCGGTAGAAGTTCATCATTCCCAAGAAGCGTCTCAACTCCTTGATTGTTTTTGGCAGCGGGTACTCGTTGACGGCGGTTACCTTGGAGTCCATCGGTCGAACTCCTGCTGCAGACACTGTGTAGCCCAAAAACGAGACCTCCTGACGCCCAAAAACACACTTAGCTGTGTTGATGAGGACGCCGTACTCCTGGAGGCGTTCGAAGAGTTGCCGTAGATGCTGTTCATGCTGTGCTTCCGACTCCGAATGAACCAGAATGTCGTCGATATACCCATAGCAGAAGTCCAGGTCTCTCAACACTTCGTCGATGAAGCGCTGAAAGGTTTGTGCAGCGTTCCTCAAACCGAAGGTCATGTATGGGAACTCAAAGAGCCCGAAAGGAGTAGTTATGGCAGTCTTCGGTATATCCTCGGGATGCACTGGAATCTGATTGTAGGCCTTCACCAGATCGATCGTACTGAAGACTATCTTACCCGCCAGCTGGTAAGCGAAGTCCTGAATATGCCTGACTGGGTACCTGTCTGGAATGGTCCTAGCATTTAGTGCTCTGTAATCTCCACACGGTCTCCAGCCGTCGTTCTTCTTACGTGCTAGATGTAGGGGAGAAGACCAGGCACTTTCTGACCTGCGTGCCGTACCATTCTGCAACATATCATCGAACTCCTTCCTGGCAATCTGTAATCTTTGCGGATCTAGGCGACGCGGACGGCTGGAAACCGGTGGGCCAGGAGTAGTTCTTATGTGGTGCACTGTCGTATGCTTAGGAGTAGTAGGCTTACCAGCTGGACGAGTTACCTCTGGATACTCTCTGAGCAGTTTGTGATAGACTGTTTCGCCAGTAGTCGTGCGGACTGACGAGATACTTTTAATCCCCTTCTGGTGTGGTACGTAGACCGTGAGTAATGTGACGCCATCAACTAGCCGATGCTCGCGACAATCGACGAGTAAGTGATAGTGACTTAAAAAATCGACGCCGATGATCGGTTTGGAAACGTCAGCTATAGTAAACTGCCATACAAAGTCTCGCCGTAATCCCAAGTCAAGATGTAGATTGAGGTGGCCATACGTGCTGATAGGTGTACCATTTGCAGCGAAGAGGAGGTACTTGGTCCTGCTGTTGGGAGGCACCCGGACGGCTGACCGCGGAAACACACACAAGTCCGAACCTGTGTCTACTAGGTATTGTACCTTTGATTTGCGGTCTGTCACGAACAGGCGGCCTTTTGACACGGGGCAGGCATTTGCGGCCACTAAATGCTGCCGTTTTAGTTTAACGACGAGTTGAAACTGCACGGAGGCTTGCAGTTCTTCGCGTTGCCCCCAAACTGGTAGTGGTACCAACAATGCGCATGTCCGTCTGGCCGTTCACGGGATCTCTGACGTGACCTTGACTTCGATCTGGAACCACGACGATGGAATTGACCTCTGCTGCGGGAACGAGAGCGAGAGTAAGTACCTTGATTTCGGAGTAAGGTTTCTACGTGCCGTGTGAGCTCTTCTACTCTGGCTTCTAAGGTAGAACTTGGCATGGCGTTGACTGCAGGGGCGGGGTTTGCGGTAGCGGCTGCGACTTGGGCGGAAGACTGCGTGACGTCATTGACTCGATCCGCCAATTCTGCAACGTCGCTTAAACTCTGGCTTGGCTGCGAAGCAACAATGGTATGCACATTAGGTGGGAGACGGCTTGCCCAAATGGTACGAATAAATTCATCAGGAATGGTGGGTCCCGCTAAATCACGTAAATGACGCAAGAATTGGGACGGTTTACGGTCGCCTAATTCCTCGTGTTGAATAAGCTGAAGCGTTTTCTTCTCTCGCGTCGCTGATATGCGCTTGATTAGCTCACTTTTAAATTTATCGTTCCTGCCTGTCTTGGGTGGATTGACCAAAATATCCTTCATCGTCCTTGCATACTCCTGGTCCAGCTGAGATGCCACGAAATTAAATTTAGTACCGTCGCTTGTGACGTTCGAAAGTTCAAATTGGAGTTCTACTTGTGCAAACCATACCTCAGGTTCCTCCGGCCAGAATGGTGGAATACGTACACCAACACGAAACAGCTCACTGGATATTCCGCTACCGCTTGAACTTGGACCACCGCCCGACATGTTTACGCCGCCAGCGCCGGTTGACGCGTCAGCAAACGTCGAATTCTCTCCACTGTTGCTGCCTTGTGCTCCCGTTCCCGGCTTTACAGATCCAGCTCCATTACCGCCAGCCATGATGTCCAAAGTCGGGTTGTCACCAGTGTAGGTACCAGAAAAGATAGCCGAGAGTCGAACTCGATATCTAGCGTTAGCAAAAGGGAGCGAATGCGATCCTTATGAAAGAAATGCGCGACACAATTTATATAGCTATTTAATTTACACTTACAGAAGGAAGTTACAAAAGGCACAGTAAATAAAGAAAGAAAGAACACTAAATTTAGAAGAGAAACAATTAACACTGAATAGGAAATAAGGAAATAACTAAACACAACAAAGTATAACACAAAGCGAAAAAACAAAGTGAATTGCAAAGAGAATTGATTCGATACAAAGCAAGCGCGCGTGTGTGTTTGGCAAAGGCTAGGATCGCATTGAACGGCGATCGACTGAGCGGCGTTAGGTATAGCGGGGCGAGGGCGCGCGGGTGCGCGTGCGCAGACCGGCCGCTCGGACAATAGGTGACGTACGGAGGTGGCGTGATCTGCGGTTGCCCAAGCTCATGAGCGGTAGCGATTTTGCTCGCGTGTCAGTCCGCTACACCACCAAAGATTTTAAAAGTAAAGATGGGCCTGTTCATATAATTCCAACCGGACATTTGTGCCTCGGTGGAATGCCACAGCTACAACTACAACGAGATTGGTTGATGGTTCTTGGTGCTCGTCTTTACGAAGTAATATATAAGTCAGAGGTTGCTACGTAGACAAGATCTACCATAATATCCCTAGCTTTGGTTTCATTGCACCTCCATTTAATTTTACCCATTTACCAAAATTCTTAGATCTCAAATCGGAATTGTGTCAAAATATTGTCTGATTTTTTTCTCAAAATGCCTAAACTTCAAATCAACGTGGTGTCATACCCACTTAAATATCAAATTACCTACAATAATGAATACTATTTTATCCAATATTATCGTCTTTAGTTCCAGCAGATTGTTAATATGACAAAGGTTATAAAAATGGACTTTAGACGTAGTTAAAATTACTACAGTAAAACTAAAACCTGGATAAGTGGGACATCAAGGGACGAACAAATTTGTTTCACTCAAAGAGGTATTCGACTTACCCAGTGTCTCTGTTAGCCAGGTATAAATACATAAATATATAACGGATACCTTTTATACCAGTACCCCTAGTGTAAATATTTTCGACAGCGAAAAGTGACGTACGCGTTTGCGTTAAGTGTCATTTTGTATGAGATTTTTGACTTTCCAAAACGTCCCACTTGGCGCGCTGTTCAAAAACCCATACAAAATGAGACTTAACGCAAACGTGTACGTCACGTTTCGCTATCGACTAAATTTACACTAGGGGTACAGGTGTAAAAGCAAGTAAGATGGTTTCGCTTTGCGATTTAAGCTGAATCGTTTGTCATCAAATTTTCAAGTACCCTACTATCGAATTATAAACTGGCAAAATAGCCCGTAACAAAATAAGAATCCTTAATATTATGATATTATTTATTAACGTCATTTCTCATTATTATATATTTCGAAGTCAGTTTTATACTAGTTATACTGAGATACCCTCGCTAGGCAATGACAATGGCAACCCTAGTAACAAGGTACCTGGCTTTGTCAGAAATTATTAAGTGCCTAGCGAAAATCCGTTTATCTACACAAGCTCGTAAGTTATTACACTTTATTCTTTATAATATCAACCTTGGTCCATGAACAATAGCGTTCATTTTCAAATACATTTTTTTAGCTATATACGGTGGGGGAGCTGAGCAGTCGATAAGTCGACCTTCAAATCTGTGGCCCTAGTGAAAAAGGGTACAAGTCTCTGGCAGCGCAGGTGTAAAGGGGTGTAAGTTCCACGTAACACTTATGCCCTTATACACCTAAACTGCCAGAGACTTGTACCCTTTTTCACTAGGGCCACAGAAATATGTCCTGCCCTTGAAAATTGTCTCAACGTCGCTTTAATTTAGATGGACTCTATGCGATGATAATAAGGTCCCAAATCCAGTATCTCTATGGTATACCCTCGTAAGAAGTCTGTACGTGCGACTGAAACGGTTTTATAGTGCCAAAAACAAGTATTCTGCGCTTACTGGTACTTTAGCGTATCATACGAGAGTCAGCAGATCGTCTGAGGAGACTATTTTATATTGTATTCGATATTTTTTATAGTACAATAGACTTGTATGTTTTTTTAGGTTAGGTAGGTCAATAGCTATTTAAAACTATAGTTTTTAGTTGAGTGAGATATAGTAATATTAAGTAGGTATGAACTATTTTACTGGGACACACGACGCACATTGATATTGGTAAGTTACTCGATATTTATAGCTTTTTATTTGGGACTGTCGATGTAACATGAGTCTTTATTTTATTTCCAACTTTTTGCCAGATTCGTAACTGTAATTATATTTCATTTATGAAACGACCTAATTTATTTTAGAAATTAAACCAGCAAACGAAAAATCTAGGTCAAAGCGCCTAAGAAATTTAAAATATTTACCTTTAAGAGTCTTCTTTGAATAACTTGTTTACATTTATGGGACTTCTCAACAAATACAATCCGTGCTTCAAAAGTTGTGAATGAGGGCAATTAAAAGTTCTTTTAAACTGTATCAACATTAATTTGCTACGAATTAAAAATAATGATTAAATGTCATTTAAGAAGGGACTGTTAATACAGCGCCGATTCCTTTTTCGGTTGCGTCGGCGTGAAAACCTCTGTCATTTATATGCTAAAGGGACCTTTATGGAGACGTCGGTAGAAAACGGGCGAAATGTGCGCAGGCCTATTATTATCATCGCTTACTGAGCACATCTCAAGTAAACCAGTATAAGGGTACAATAGGTTCAATCTAAGCCTAAACGTAGCTCGAAACGTAGACGCGTATTCATTTATTTCATAATTTTAAAAATTATAAACACAGTGCACGAAATACTGGGCCCAGTACCCGTACCATGAGTCACTGACAGTGTCAAAACTGACATATACGCTATCGAGGACGTAATTTACATTTCGCTCGCATATATATGCGAGTACGAGCGAGATGCATAGAAAGTAAGTTACGTTCTCGATAGCATTTATGTCAGTGCCGAACTCGTGATAGCCAGAAAGATATTGACTAAGTGATTTTCTAAACGGTAACAGGAGAAGCATTTAAAAAGTAAAAGTAAATAAAAAAATACATGAACCATATTTGACGCTACGTTTTTCGCACAAAACAAAGTGACTTTCGTTCTTTAAGTATTTTAATTAATTTTTGTTCTTCTTTTACCTATTCACTTGTAAATAATATGTTTATAGGGACCACTAAAAACCTCGTAGCAGCTTGTATTCAGTTTTAGCGCTTAGCTGTTAATTTCCTAAATCTTATCAAATATATGCCCTTAGCTAAAACTGATTTCCTTTTCGTGTAACAAACACAAAGTTTAGTGAGTTTTGTGAACGTTTATTTGATAATGGAATTCTATTTATAATTCTAGCGAGGGGCTTTTTACAAGCCGTTGGAGTTTTACACATTTTCAACCTATAGAATGTCAGAATATTAAATTAAGTAAATTGACCCGAGAAATAACTAAACTAATTAATATGGCTTAGTGACCCAAAGAGGGTATTGGCCTCCGAAACGAGAGCACGCCACTTTTCCCGATCCTGCGCCGTTTCCTGCCAATTATCGGGTTGAAGCTGACGCAGACAGCTTTGACACTGTCTCCCTAGCGGTATCTGAGCCGACCTACCAGGCGGCCACCAGTCGGTCTTCCCAAGTACGCCCTCTTAGCCCAGCCTAGCAGCCCGATCCTCTCCCATTCTAAGTAAGTAGGTGAACGAACCAGCAAAGTTTTTGGGATTTCGTTTCGCCGATAATATTAGGTCCGCCCACCAACTCCTAGATTTCGGCTTTCTTCAGTATCCTCACTTACCTTTATCTCTCTTGATAGGTCCCAGGATCTTATAAAAGATTTTTCTTTCCGCTACCAGGAGCTGACTTTCTTCATTCGAGACTTTTTTCTTTTCTCCGAGAAAAGCATTTTTAAAGGGTCGGCAACGCGCATGTAACACATCTGAAGTTGCAGGCGTCCATAGGCTACGGTGACTGCTTACCATCTTGCTTGCCACCGTCGTGGTATTAAAAAAAAGCAGTTTTACAGTTTTTTTTCAATTACAATTAACATCCGCTTAATACAATCGCGTTTAATATGATACGTTTTACCACGTCATACGCCATTTTATGCCGGTTCCTGTCAATTGTCTTCTTTACATACTATTTTTCCACTTAAAACACGTTTTAGCGGTAATATTGTCACATGACATGACACTTAGGGCGGTCATCGCAACAGATCTTTTATTTTGCGACCGTATCGCTACTGAATTTCTGCGAGAAGTCCTCCCTCCCTCCCAAAGAACTTCCTTAAAGTTCTACATAAAGTGTGAACTTTTTTTTCTTAACGGTACCTTATAGCGAACACTCGGTACGCGGTAGGAATAAGCGCGCAGTTCCTATATTTCCGGAGCTTAGGGCTGCCACGGTAATTTGTGTTTCGCAAATGGGCTCCTACGTGACAGATTGGAGGTGAGTAATCTGCAGAAACGATGCGAATAAAGGTACCGTTCAGATCAAGACTTCCATTTCAAAATCGATGTTGCTGCCGGGATTTTTGACATTTGCGATAGCAATGTATTCGTCAGTCATTACACACACACACAGACATTTCGCGCTGCAATACTGAAGCAGTAATGCTGGTATAGTTAAATCCGAACGGTATTTTAAGGCAGTGTCATGTCTCATGGCTTATTGTGAATACTGCTATTTATATCATTAAGTTTTGAATGATGTGAATAAGTTATTTCGTTTTCAAATGTCATTAAGTTAATCCTTTCGGTTCTAATTGCTTATCAGTTAAGAGGTAAAAAAATAAAAAAAATAAGAGAAGCAGAAAAAATATATCCGGGGCGTCATTCTCTTGTACAAAATATCAGTTTAAAATAATTTCATAAAGTCGATTTATTATCGTTATAGATTATAATTTTGCGGACTCCAGGCTGCTTAATCAACATGCCAATCCGCTCACTGGCGTAGCGTAGTCATCTCTTTCTATCACTGTATAAGTATATTAGTGCGACAGTGGCGTTTCGTTCGCTTCTTCTTCTTCTTATGTGTCGATGGTTTCGTGATTCATATTAAGCGGGACCAGAAGGTAGCAACGCTTAACGCCCAGTTTGTCGCATCCCATTCGCTACGATGCGTAAATGATTGGTATGTTGGCTGTACAATTCATTTCCGTAATACAAAGAATTACCAAGAAGAAACATATAAAATTTAAAAATTTGTAAACTACAGGGCCCTTATTCGACATGCTAAAAGTGACGTTTCGTGTTGATTTCCATTTGATGTGAGAAATATTGTGACTTGTCGAATTGCTATTATCACCACCTGTCAATGAACAATATCCACACTAGAGGCGGGGCGTTGTACCGGAATAGTTTTTGGAACAGGTTATTTGTAATAGACTTCTTTTAGCTTATCGAGTATTTAAAAATACGGACTTTGATTTCTGAAATAAAACAAATATGAAACTTTTATCACCTCGTACCTCCATTCTTACCGTTACTTTAGGTAAAATAAAATTTTGTTAACAGATGGTCGTCTGGGTGTCTGTTGTATCTAAAAATAATGTAATAATATATAACAAAAATATGACAATAGATTCATAGCCTTCACTCAAAACGTCACCATATTTCCGACCCTTACCGAAATAATAAGTCGATATTTGTATAAATAATCCTTATTTGTAAGACGCCTAAGCACGGCAAATACGTAAACTGCCTATTGGGGGTCATACTCGTAAAACTGGTATTTTAGACGTACTTTTGGTACGAGTAACAGAGACGTACTTTTGGTACGCAGTCCCAGCTCTAGTCAGGATTCTAGTTGTCAAATATAAGCGTGTCGAATACGTATTAGTTAACTGTCAAATGAAATTAGATCAACGGTAGACTTTTTTGTCGATGGGTATGGCTGCCATGTTTGGATTTATGACATTTAAAAGGGGATCCTAAGGCAGAGAGTAGTTTTACCTGTACGATTTTGATTCTTCTACTGGACGCAAGATGGAGTTAGCTGCCAAATTCCGATCAGGCTGACGCAACTAGGAAGAAAAAAGTTTTGTATGGAATTTGTTTCGCAAATCATTGCCAACGAAGAAAAAGAAAACGTCAGTGCTATTTATTCTGTCAAGTTTACATCAAGTCTACTGTCAGCCTAATTGCTTTGTTTGTTTTGAAGGATTCAATGTTTTGTTCGGGAATTTCGTGTAATTTCTTTAATATTTAGTGCAAAAATCGAAAATAGTCAACCGTGATCAGAGTAAAGAGCGAGTTTGTTACAATGCCAGCGAGAAAACGGTTTACTAAGTGTGAAATATGTGGCAAGCGAGCCACTCGAGAAAATCACGAAAAAAGGGATTTTATGGCGAAATTTCCCTTGGATGAAGACTGGTAAGTATTGCTTTAGATACTTTTGACCTTATTTTGGGTCAGCAGGCTATAAACACATCGAAAATTAGATATTTTACATTATTTTTCGTTGTGAACTAGGGATGTACTATAAGTATCGATAACTGTAGTTTTATTTGTATATCAGTGTAAATAATTAAATTAAATATGTGAAATTTCCTTAGAACTAGCATGCAATATGACCATAATTAATTCGTCGAAGATTAATAATGCATAAATTATCTATTACTTATGCATTAATGGTCATTACTTAACATATTTTTTTTATCTTTATTCTAAAATGTAAGAAAATTAATCTCTGTTTTTATGATAAATAAAGAAATATTATAGGACATTATTACACAAACTGACTTAGTACTAAAGTATGAATGGCATGTGTTGTGGGTACTTAGACAACAATATATATATATATACCCACAACACATGCCATTCATACTTTAGTACTAAGTCAGTTTGTGTAATAATGTATATATATATATATATATATATATATATATGTACATAGTCCTAATTTATAAGTATTTATAAATACATAGGAAATACCCATGTCTCAGGAACAAATATTCATGCTCATCACACTAATAAATGCCCGTTCCAGGATTTGAACCTGGGACCATCGGCTTCATAGGCAGGGTCGCTGCCAACAAGGCCAGACCCGTTCTCATGATTAACAGACATATAAATACATAAAAAGTTAAAGCATTGATAAAGGGTTGTTGATAACTGGATGCCGAAAAACATGATTTATAGATGCATATTAGCGCGAAATAATCAGTTGATCATCTCATTAGCAAACACATGGAATATAAACTGTAGATAAAGTCATGTTTTTCCAAGGCTGTATGTTTTCAGATGCAGGCAGTGGGCCAAATTTGTTGGGAACGAAGACCTGATACATCTTCCCATAGAAAAGTTACATTTATTCAAACATGTATGTGCACATAATTATGAAAATCAAGCATTTAATAAAATAAAAAAACACGACTTAAAAACTGTATTAAAATAATTCGGGTCCACATTAAGCCCGACCAGATAGTAGTCCAATTAAGAACTATCCACTATATAACATACAACTTAAATGTGGACTCGATGCTAACCTGATTTCGAGTACAAAATTTGTAGACAGGAGCCTATGTTTCAACCCTCCCCATTTTATCGATATCGATAAGAATCGTAAGCGTGTAGCGTACTACACTATTTAAATCGCTTATGTTGGTACTATGGTTCTTTGACAGTTCTTTGTCGTACATTTTGGTAATGATTTGCGAAACAAACTGATTCCACTCGCTAGTATGGAAGTCCCGTCTCTTAAAACGTAGTGATTATATGCTCTTTGACAATGACATGCAGTTGCGTCGATGTAGATCTATCATAAAACGTACATGTGACGCATGTGACAATTGTCCAGGATGAAAGAACTATCTTGACAATTAACATAAAGCAATACAATACCACAAAATGTCAACAAGAAAACAGATTTATTATAAAAATACAAATTATATACAAAGCTTCATTTTAAAACCAATGGTCGTGGGTTCTAACCCCGGCTCTTAACAATGTGCATCTTGTAACATGTACCGATTGCTTTTCAGTAAAGTAAAATATATTATCATGAGGAAGATGGAGTAGCCCCAATAAGGTATATTTTACCCTCTGGGTTAGAAGGTCAGATAGTAGTGAGACAGGGAGATATAGTGAAGAATGCGGAAAAACAAGCATTTATTGTGTTGTTAGGCTAGTTCTTTTTTTCAAAATTTGAAAACGAACGCAACAGCATGCTCAAAGCCCCCTGTGAGTCAGAATCTGTTAAATTCAGGCTTAAGACGAAACAGGAGCTGAGCCCGTACACAAATTTGAGATTTTTAGGTAAAAGGTAAAAAATATCGCCGTCGCGCTGACGAGTGTGGCACCCCGTACCTAGCTAGAGACTATCCCTTGTGTGTGTACCAACAAACCAAATTTTAGACAAATATGATACGTCTTCTTCTTCTTTGTCGTTGTACTCTTTGCAGAGCGTCGTGGTCAACTGCTGATATCAGGCGCAGATGTTGCTTGCCGTACGATTTCTCGCCATTTTTCGCGGTTGGGGGCCATTCTGGCAAATGCGTTCAGGGGACCCTTCATGGCAGATTTGATTTGGTCAGTCCATCGCATAGGTGGCCTTTTGCGCGGTCTTTTTCCGTTTGCTCTACCCTGCACCACTGCACGCTCTATGGAGTCGTTGTTCCTCCTCGAGACGTGACCGAAAAAACTGAGTATGCGGGTCTTTACGAGAGTCGAAAGGCGCTGCTTGATACGGAGTTCTTTAAGGATGGAGACATTAGTCCGAAACTCGGTCCAGGATATCCCCAGCATTTTCCTCCAGCACCATATTTCTAGGGCGTCTATCGTCTTCTCCTCTGTCTTTCGGATAGTCCAGGTCTCCGCAGCGTATAAGAATATAGGAAAAACGAGGGCCCGTACAAGCCGAACCTTCGTGGTGTTTGTGACGTTTCGGTGATACGTAGCCTATACGTAAAAACTAGCCAAGACAAATCCTTTATAATTTCAGGATTTTCTACACAGCACAGAACATGGCACCCATATAGATCTCAATTCCGTTGTCGGCGAGTCAACAACGACACATATTCTTAATATTGAACTTAATTGGCTCTCATTTCACATTTATGTTTTAAATTAATTATAGGCATAGACATACCATATCCTATTGTAAGTACAAAGTTTCAGAGCAATCTAGCAAGTCATTTTAAAATGAGAGCGTAACTACATTTGTATGGAGAACCGAATTTGCTGCGGACGCACAATGTAGCATAATCGGATTAGGACCAACCTCGAAATCTCTGTAACAGTCATGAAATTTATTATGTATATAAATTAAAGGCCCCTTTTTCATGCCCAAACCATTTAACATTTGGGGACCTCGAGGAATCCGAGCCATCTTGGAAAATGTGTACCATCAACACATTAAATTCTACACAAAAAAGTCCTCGATATCTTTGCAGAACAATACATCTTGTTATAGAGAATACTTGCTGAGTCTAAGTTTAACGCTTATACACTTCCAGGGGACATTCTCTTAAAAGGAAACTCGGAGGAATATGAATTCTATTTTTAACTATACATTTGTACGTGGTCTACCCCAATATTAACATTTTACTCTACTATGACTAAACCAGAAAAAAGGGTTATGGGTATTGATGATTCAGTACACCCAGTAGCTAGGTATTAGGATACTGGACGGATTTTTTTAAATGACGTATCGTTAGATTCCTCTTGCCATTCACAACTTACTTTTACTTGTTCTATTAAAGAAAAATCAATACAGCCGCCTTGAGAGGACTCCGAATATTAAATCATATTTTTTCTTCTAGCGCCTAAACTATTGAGCGGAGTACAGTAAAACAGACATCAGTAGATCCACAGTTAGTATACAAGTGCTATGCAATACAAAGTTACTAAAATTAACGGAAGAAAAAGGTTTAGGGCTAAATAATACGTTAATTAAAAAATCCGTCCAGTATCCTAAGCTACAGGGTGTCCTGAATCCTCAGTACTTATACCCATAACCCTACTTTCTGGTTAAGTTGCAGTCAAGTAAAATATTGATATTGGGGTAGATTATGTACAAATGTAAAGTTAAAAGTGGAATTTTTATTCTTCCAAGTTTCCTATTAAGAGAATATCCCATGAAAGGGTATAAGGGCTAAATCTGGGTTTAACAAGTATTTTTTAAAGCAAGATCATTTTTTTTCGCAAAGATGTCTAAAACTATTTTATGTAGAATTTTATAAGCTTGAATGTTGCCTTACACGATTATTGAATAAAGAACGTAGATTTAGAGTAAAACGCGAATTTCTCCTGGATGGTCCACATTTTCCAAGATGGCTGCGGTTCCTCGAGTTCCCCAAATGTCAAATGGTGTGGGCATGAAAAAGGGGCCTTTAACGTATATACATACCAAATTTCATGACTGTTCAGACATTTCGAGTTTGGTCCTAATCCGACTGTGCTAATGCCACTATGTACGTAAACTGTAACTGTACTGCGGACTCAACCTTCACGTTATAATTTTTTAAGTATTAACGTTGACATAGTAACGAAAATAATAAACACGTCAATTGAAGTAAACAATATTATTATATGCAAGAAAATTTTGCAAAATAGGTACATTAATGATTAATATGTAAAACACCATTAATTATCGAATTAAAATTATGATTTTGTGTTAAAAAATATGAGACCAATGATACAGCCCAATTACACGGGCTACATATTAAAAATGATTATCATGGAAACAGTAAATATACACAGGTGAACAAAGTTATAGTAAAATAGGTGCATAATTTCAGAGCTTGCCTGGCCCACCTGTACCACCTACCATGACCACGGCCGTGTCCTACTATTATTTATTTCTAATACCTATGGCCTTACTAGCGAACAGTATTCCATGTTCTTGATCCAGAATTTAAACCCTTTACTACATATTTGTGGCACTTGGGGTTGAATTTGAAACTCTAGGGCACTAGTAAGTAAGTAAGTAAGTAAGTAAATATTCTTTATTGCACCCACAAATTATACATTTTACATACATGTAAAACTACAAATGAATTTTAAAGGAAAATAGAACCAGGTAACAACAGGCGGTCTTATCGCTAAAAAGCGATCTCTACCAGACAACCTTTAGGTAGCAGGAAATTTCGAACTCATACAAAAGTCAACAGGTAGTGCAAGGAGCTAAATATGGAGACTATTAAATACAAACACACATACTACTTATATAAGTATTAAAACAATACCTAATATACTAATAAATATACAATATAATATAATACAATATATATATATTTATACTTACACATATAAAATATATAAATGGCAACTTAAGGTAGAGATAGAAAGTATAGTTTCAGCTGATTTTTGAAAATGGGGAGAGATTTAGCTAATCTTAATTCTACTGGCAGAGCATTCCATAACCGAACAGCCCGGAAGGTAAAAGAGCTATTATAAAATTTTGAAGTAGATAAGGGAGGAGCAAGAATATGAGTCTGAGAACATCTGATAGAAGAGAGATACTTGAAACGCTCTTTGAGATAAGGTGGTGTAGCGGGGTTAAAGAGAATGCCATATAGGAGGGCAAGAACATGAGAGTCACGGCGAAGACGAATAGGAAGCCACTTGAGCTGAGAACGAAACTGAGACACATGGTCATATTTGCGCAAGCCAAATATAAACCTTATACAGAGATTCTGGAGGCGCTCAAGCTTATTCAGCTGATCCTGCGTAAGGTCAAGATAGCAAATGTCAGCATAATCTAATATGGGCAGTAAGAGAGATTGAGCTAGCGCAATTTTAGTGGCGTAAGGCAAGAAATTTCGAAGTCTGCGGAGCGATGCAATTGCAGCAAACATCCTCCTACTAACCTCACTCACCTGAGGTGCCCAAGAGAGACTCTGGTCCATCATGACACCCAGATTCCTTACCTGGACAGAGAAGGGAATCTGAATACCGTCAAACACAATGGCAGGTAGAGAGCCAAAATCAATCCGGGCAGTAAGCTTTGAGCTACCTACTACCATAACCTGAGTTTTAGTAGGGTTTACCTTGAGACCGTAACGCTTACTCCAATCTAAGATGCTCTCCAAGTCAGTGTTCATGTGCACTAGTGTGGCTCTATGAGAGCGCCTTATATAGGCTTCTGGTGACCAGAGGATCAGCATTGTTAACCAGCGCGGAAATGCACCCAGCCTTCTGAGCACCCTACCGAGCGACCAGAATATAGGGCAAATATACTATGTATACGTTTTTGACTTAAGTGTTTTTATCATGTTTTATATTTAAACTTACAGATATCGAACTACCAGCAAAGTTTTTGAAGAGGTGTAGTTTTTATATTTCCTGGTACCAAACTGATACAGGAAATTGGAACATCAGTAAATAATCTACACCGAAGACAATGAAATATAGTCACATAATACTTTAATGTTTTATTTTATTAAAGAAATCGGTAAAAAAATGTTTTAACTGAAAAAGATAAATTTTATTTTATTTGTAGTTGAATAACAAAATATGTATTTAATCTCCTTTTAACATAGGAATTCTCTTTGTGTAGGTACATATAAATAATAGGTACGTAGGTCTTGGTAAGTAATATTTCTGATGGCGACTGTACATACAATGGGGTCGCGTATACGAGTACAAAGAGCATTAAAATAGTTGTTGATAGACCAAGTGAGCGAGCTACTATGGTACCTATCTTTATATCAATTTTATTCATTATGTAATAGCGCAATACAGAAAAAAAAATTGACAAATGTAGTATTATTTTTATAGTAGGTAATAAAGGTTATTCATGAACCATCTCGTAATTTAAAAAAAAACGGACTATCTCTAAATCATATGCCTTATATTTACAGATGTGTTAGGTTACAACTTGGTTCGTGAACGTGGTTTAGAAGCAACTTGAGACTGGGTGCGGAGTAAATTGCATCAATTTTTTTTACAATTTTGAGCGTTTATAGGAGAATATGTGGAGCGAGCATTATTCGACGTGTAGGTGTGGGTTCAACAAAAACATCGCATGTCAATAGTTCTTTATTGTCGTTAAAATTCAATTAATAATCGCCTTTATCGACCATCAACTGTGTGGTCACTTTTTAATTGATTGACGTTGTCAGGTACAGTTTCACTACTCGCCGCCGCATTGTTCATAGCGCATTACTTATCCTATCGAATACAAGATGTCGCTGATTCCTGTAAACTTATGTTTAAAAAAAAAAGACGCTTTACTCTATGCCATATATTGTAGGAAAGGAAGGGTATTCCCTGTCGTACGTCAAAAAATCCAAGATGGTGCCCAAGCCCATGGACAATAAAGTCTAGCAATAAAATCAACACTTGTCAAAATTTGACATTAGCAATCCCCAGTCAGGTGACAATCAAATCAAACCGAACCACTTCGAGTTCAGAGCCATTTCAAACTATATAGTAGTAATAAACAAAATTGATTTTTGTTTGATTATTTTTTCTATGAATGAGTTTTGATTGTTCCAAATGATAATATCCACAGTTGATAGAATCAACACTTGATACAATCAACATGCGATAGAATCAAGTGTTGATTTGATGTGGACGCGAAATTTGACAGTTGTGCATCTCGAATAAGGCCCCAGGTTACATTTTCATTTACAACGGTCGACGCAGCCCTATTTACCTTTCCAGCAAGCAACGCTTGCTGTTGCTTCCATGCCCCAGGTGAACGAACCGCAACTGCACTCACAATTAATTAGTTACCCAGTCGACTAATTTGCAAACACGAGACATGAGATTGCTACCATCCGGGAAGTAGGAAGCGCGTTCAGGGTTTGGAAAGGAATGGAAAGATTTGCGAGGTCAGGTAGGCTTCCGTAGCTCAATTGGTTAAGAGCAAACGCATGGATTGCGGAGGTTGCGGGTTCAAGTCCTGCCGGAAGCGTAAATTTTTCCATTTTTTCCTTTAATATAAAATTCGGGTTAACAACTATTTTTAAAGTACTATGAACATTCAGGTAGGTAGGAATGTGAGTGATCAAAGAACGGCCCTGACACTGATAGTTCAATATGAATCTTTTTTTCAGGAAAAACTTGGATCGTAGAGAAATACTTTGAAACTAGTATACATATTAAAAAAGAAATCTTAAAAACTATAAAACGTAGTATGGCTGCTATGTATTACGCAACCTCGCAGTGTCAGGGAGCCGGCGGCGGTACCGCCGGAACCTGATACCATTCGTTCAAACCTCCTTGATGAAGGTCGCTAGACGTTCAGTCGGAACGGTCACCACTAAAAATTACGAAGAGGGAAGGAAGAGGTTGTAAACGATTTAGTAAGCAACACTTTGGGTACCTTCCAGCGAGAGCCCCGGTAAGCTTTAAGTCTAAACTACTTAAGCTTTAAGTTCCCCAGATGACGTACTTTTGTCTCAGCAAGAACTTCTCGCGCAGACAACCAAGCACAAATTATCAAGCAAGAGTTGCGGGCTTCTAGGCTACCTAAGGTACTTTACTACGAGCATTTACAAGTAATTAGTTACCTAATCGACTAATTTGCAAACGTTAACACAACTGACATCGAAGCTGCGATTATCCAGGAATTAAGTAAGAAGCGTTCACAACTGAGACAATTTGGTGAGGTTCAAGGTAAATTGGAGTATGTAGAATTATTTAAGGCAACGTTTTTATTGTTGTAGATAAAATTTCGATTTTGTAGGCTAAGCACAGAATCGCCGCGAAAGTATCTCGCCCGCGAGATGTACTTCCGTCCCTCTCAATTTAGTAAAGAGGCGGGTATTAGAAAGAGACGAGTACATGTAATTTACTCGTATCTCGCGCGTGAGGTACTCGACTCCTGTGCTAAGACCACTGAGATGCGTAGTTGAAGATATAAAGATTATAAACGGTACATTCTTTAAATAGTGTACTAATTCTCTCGTTTAAAGTTACCCCTCAAGTTACGCCCAGTTGACAGTACCTACTCTTGGTTCAAGAATTTCGCGCACTTAGGCAGCCTTGTCTGCTTTCCAAAGCAAAAGTTCCTGGCTTCCAGACAAAGGTAAATGTACTGCAACAGCAGTCTCAATTAATTACTTACCGAACCTACTAATTTGCAAACGCGAGCACTCGAGGACATCTCAGCTCCGACCAGCATGTACGGCTGGGTAATTTAGTTTGCCAAAGGGTGACTTAGGATTTGAGTAGTTCGATAAGCAAATACTTATTATAAACGATACAGATACAATGTTTCCAGCAAAATTATTACTACACTAATTCTCTTGTTCCTAGTTCACGTGATTCTGAAGTTATCCCTATTGACAGTATTTTTTGTCTCAGCATAATTATTTCCTCAAGCACCTAGGCAACCTAGATCAATATTTTAGGAATTTCGATCTTCCAGACAAAAGGTAAACTCACTGCAAGAGCACTTACATACAGTTAATCCGTTACCATGCCGACAAATTTGCAAAGGAGGACAGTCTGAGCTGCGACCAGCTATTAATATGAAGTAGGAAGCACGTTTACAAACTTGGGTAACTTGATGTGCTGGAATGCAGCGGAGTGGCCCCATATAGGGTAAAACATCTCAAATCTCCGTGAGACCTCCCCGAGGTCCTTCTCTTACTCAGCATCAAAGGTTTGATAGGATTCCTCGAAGAGTTGGGCTGGCAGGACTAGGCCACCCGGTGTCACTCAAAATAGGCGCCAGTCGTCGAGTTGCGGAAAACTATACAATACATTTAAAAGTGGAAAAATACTGTCTTGGGTGAGACTTGAACTCACGGCCTCTGGATCGATACTCCAGCGCTCTGCCATCTGAGCCACCAAGACCTCATCCATAGGCAACAAATTGTTCCACCATATGGGTCTAGGGGACCCTAGCGCCATCTACCGTAAGAACGTGACACTTCTTAGACGGCTACCGGAGTTCCAAGTCATATTGGAAATTCACCAGTAACGATGTGCTACCCATACTAAATAAATTTTTAACAAGTGGAAACGTTTACGAACGATGCTATTAAGCTTAAAATAAATTTAAAAGTGGAAAAATACTGTCTTGTGTGAGACTTGAACGGCCTCTGGATCGATACTCCAGCAGCCGCAGCAGCAGCAGCCGCAGCAGCAGCAGCTTAATAGCATCGTTCGCAGACGTTTTTGCTTGAAAAAAAAAATTGCGGAATAGTTCATAGTATCTACTGCCTTTGCGTTAGACTTGAACTCACAGCCTCTGGATCGTTACTCCAGCGCTCTGCCAACTGAGCCACCAAGTCCTCATTCATAGCCAGCAAATTTCCCACCCACGGCAGTACTTTTCCACTTTTAAACTGGTACTCCTGAGACTGGTAGTTCGTAATACAAAGCAATTTAACGACACAGTGCTATCAGCCGCTTTTTTAAATTAGGCTCAATTTTCTAAGTGTAAAGTTACCGGTTAAGTTCCAAGTTTCTCGTGCACTTAGGCCATCTAGTTCAAACGTTCAAGCGCTGTAAGAGCACTTACAATTAATTAGTTACCAAGTCGACTAATTTGCAAACGCGAGCACTCGATGACATCTGAGCTCCGCTGCGCCCAGCGAAGATGACAATCGTTCGTAGAGAAACATAACAAAACGCTAGCTGTCTCTATCGCACTAATATGGAACAGTGATAAAGATCCATTAGCATTTCGTTTTCTGCATATCGTTGATAGAAAACACCAATCGAAACTTATATAATGTATGGTAGTCACGTGACTTTTCGTAGCATCTCTAATCCCCATATTTTTTGCATTTGACGATGTACGATTCTCATCTTGGTTAGGTCCCCCTTGGACTTAGGATACGTTTTTTAACTCGTATGTACCTAATATTTTTTTATTAGATGAAGTCATGAGGTTGGTTGGACTCAGTTGTAATAAAAAAAAAATATATATAGGACAATATTACATAAATTGGCTAAGTCCCACGATAAGCTCAATAAGGATTGTGTTGTGGGTACTTAGACAACGATATATAATAATAGAGAAAGAGTATTAGAGAAAGCGGGTAGCTCGCCGCGCGCGCAAGCGCTGGCTCCGTGTTTAATTTATTTTAATACATTTAAATGCAGAATTAACAATCAAAATTAACGTTAAAGTCAAGTGCTTAACAGTGTTCATTACTATAAGTGTTCGTGAACAAATCGGTTATATAGTTTCCTGGATAATAGCGTGCAAAGTTTTTAAATAGTGCCGTTGTACTCAGCGACCGACTGGACAGTTGACCGCTTCGATCCCCCGTACCACGATATCAGTTTGTATACCTGTGACGGCCAATTGCAGATACAAAATTATCGAACGCTCGCTCGTCAACCGTTATCGTGGTACCGGTCAATCATTTGTTTAACGGGATTGTTTTGTGTTGTTGACAATGAAGACCCAAAGATCTACCAGGGCTGCTAGATCATGCTCAGGGTGCCACAACACCATCTCAAAAGGCTCGGAGAACAGCATTGTGACCTGCAAACTTCCCGCTTGCGGGAAATCATTTTGTAACCTCTGCAGTAGTTCGGCCAACCTTACCCCGGAGCAGCTAACAAATTGGACGTGCCCTGACTGCCGAGCCGCCGCAAAACGAGGTGGCGACAACACCTCAACACCAGTACGAGCTCAAACTCAAACTCCGGCGGACAACCCTCCTGCCCTCAAAAAAGTGATACAGTCCCTACCGGATGATAAGATGGACCAGACAGAAATCGCAGAATTAACTGCCGAAATAAGGAACCTACGAAACGATGTTTGTTCAATGAGATCCCAAATCGCGGAGGTGCTGACTTCACTGCAACAATGCAATCAGCGGTTGGACACTGTTACGAGTCAGATAAGTGACTGTGAACAAAGAATTACATCCTTAGAACAATTTCAAACAGATAATGCAAATTTAAAGGCAAGTGTCACACAGCTGCAGGACCGTTTAACCGCACAGTCGCAGGCGGTTTTGCAGACCGAGGCAACATTTGAACAATTAAGATGCGATTTGAATGACAAGGAGCAAAGTTTGTTAGGAAATGATATCGAGATAATGAATATACCGGAAACAAATAATGAAAATGTCTACCACTTAGTAAGTGTTCTTGCCACAACTTTGGGAACAACTTGCGCAGAGACCGACGTCGTGGAAGCATATCGGGCCGGCCCGCGGCGCCTCGTAGTGAGCAGCGCCGGCGGGCCCCAGGCTCAGCCGCGCCCTCTGGTGGTGCGAGTGACTCGCCGCGCCGTCAAGGATCGCCTGATGCGTGCGGCGCGTGTACGGCGCAACGTAACTACAGCTGATATGTCTCTGCCAGGGAAACCCACTTCGGTGTACGTAAATGAACGATTGACAAAAGAAAATCGTAGGCTTTTCAAAAAGGCCAAAGAAGAAGCGAAACGGTTGAGCTGGCGGTATGTGTGGACAAAATATGGGAAAATATATGCTCGAAAATCCGATGGCTCTCAGCTATACACAGTGCGTTCAAACAAAGATATAGAAGAGATATTTCCACCCGAAATAAATAGCTTTGATTCCTCAATGTACGACAGGCAGAACAATTTTCAGTTATGACTTATTTTTCTCGTGCGTAATCTAAGCATGTTATATTTTAAGTTATTTTTAATAATGATTTTAGTAAATAGTTTATATGAGAGAATACTTTACAAAAACTGCTACCACCTATATAATTATCTATTAGATAGTTTTAGCACAGAACATCGTGATCTGAATATATCTCCAAATGTAGGTCATTTATGTTTTCATAGGCGGCGCGACAAATAAACGGAAATCGTATTTGTTATTGGGACTATTAAACGTGAGGTCGCTCAATACAGGTAAAGATGAGTTTTTATTTGCAATAACCAGTTATAAACCAGATATATTGGCTCTTAATGAGACTTGGTTAAAACAAGGCGAAGAAACGTGTGCACCAGTAGTACCGGGTTACGTGTTCAAGCATAAACCGCGAGCAGGCGCAAGCAGAGGCGGTGGGGTGGGGTTTTATGTGCGGCGCGGGTTGCGGGTGCGCGTGCGCGATCACCCTGTATCGGCGCTCGAGCAAATGTGGCTCGAGGTTGTCTTGCCCGGCGGGTTGCGGCTAGCAGTGGGCACGGCCTATAGGCCAGAGTCGTTGACAGTGGGTACGGCCATGGATGCGCTTAGTGAGTCGGTAAGTGTTTTCGCCTATTGTAATTATGTGTTCGTATTAACTGATTTTAATGTTGATCTCTTACAGCCAAATAGGAACCATGGTCCCGAATTGTTGACTTTCATGACACAACAAAACCTTAAACAACTGGTTCAAGAGCCGACACGTGTAACGGAACACTCTGCTACCCTTTTAGACTTAATTCTGACAGATGCTTCTGAATTATGTAAACAAACAAGTGTGTATCATAATCCGTCCTTAAGCGATCATGCGATGGTGATTTCAGAATTTCTCATCAAGAAACCTAAAGAGGCACCACGATTTACCACCTGTAGATCTTTAAATAGGATAAATGAGACTGAATTTCTAAGTGACCTGCATGCCGTACCTTGGTCACACGTTTTGCTAGCGAGCGATGTTAATGAAATGGTAAAACGTTTTGAAAGTTTATTGACAATATTGTTTGATAAGCATGCACCAGCCAAACGAGTTTGTGTACAAGAGAGACCACATCCTTGGCTGACTGATAATATTAGGCTTATGATAAGTATGCGTAATAAAGCACTTGTAAAAGCTAACTCAACCAAAACCGAATCACATATAAAATACTATAAAGAAATGCGTAACTATGTAAACAGTTCTATTAAACGAGAAAAAAAAGCTTATTTTAAATTTTATATTAACAATAATTTTAAGACGCCTATTAAAATGTGGCAGCACTTAAAACGTTCTTCAGCGTTAGGTACTGAAAATGCTATCCTAATACCTGACCATCTGAATAATCCCGATGCCATTAATGATTACTTTTTAGACGTACCAGGTAATGGTCACCTTGATCTAAACACTTATAGCTATTTCATTAAAAACAGGTTCGGAGACAATACTTTTGATATTTTAAAATGCTCCGAGGATCAAATTTATAAATTAATTACTAGTATTAAAACGAATGCCTGCGGTAGTGATTCAATTACTATACAGATGATTCGTATGACCCTGCCGCTTACGCTACCTATAATTACGGCTATAATAAATATGTCAATTTCTGAAAAGGTCTTTCCGGAGGCATGGAAGCTTGCCAGAGTTAAGTGTCTGCCCAAAAGTACTTCTGTAGAATCCCATAAAGACTTACGACCAATAAGCATCCTGCCGGTTATGTCCAAGGTTCTTGAAAGAGCGGTTTGCACTCAGTTGACTAACTACGTAGAACAAAATAATATGCTACCGAGCGTACAGTCCGGGTTCCGTAGCGGCCACAGTACGGCCACCGCGTTAGCTCAAGTTACAGATAATATAATATCAGCTACTGACGATGGCAAGTGCACTATATTAGTATTACTGGATTTTTCACGAGCTTTTGACTGTATCAGCAAGGAATTGTTAATAGCAAAAATGGCTTACTACGGATTGTCAGTATCAGCACGTAAATGGTTTATGTCGTATTTGACAGATCGTAAGCAGTATGTTCTTACAGAGGATGGTCAGGGACAGGAGATTCGGTCGACAGTAAAACTAGTTAAAAGAGGCACACCACAGGGCTCGATTCTCAGTCCGTTGCTTTTTATTCTGTTTACTGCTGACCTCGGCAAACTACTCAAGCACTGTAGTGTTCATTTATATGCCGACGATACGCAGGTATATTTTTCATTCGACCCAAAAGACACAAAATGTGCTATAGAGCAAATAAATGAGGATCTGGATGCAATATACAAATGGGCGTATAATAATAACCTAGTTATAAACCCCTCAAAAACAAAGTACCTTATATTTGGATCTAAATTACAGCGTAATCGGATAATTAATTCTGATCCTAGATTGGTGATTAATGGTAAAAGGATTGAGAGAGTGGATGCAGCCAAAAATTTGGGATTGATTATAGATAGTGATATTCGCTACATTGATCATATTAATACAAAAATAAGAAACGCATTTTATAGGCTAAAAATTTTGTATGGTATCCGAAATTACCTAACAGAAGAGGTGAGGCTGGTTTTGATTGAGTCGCTAGTGTTATCACAGTTTAATTATTGCGATATCGTATATGGACCACGCCTGCTGGCCAAAACCGCACAGGCAATTCAAAGAGTTCAAAATGCTTGTACTAGGTTTTGTTTCTCGGTGCCAAAGCGAGCCCATATCACACCGTTTCTAAACGAGAGAAAAATTCTGAAGATGGCAGCACGTAGAACCTTGCATATGGCCAGTATGGTTAAAAATATAGTCTCTAGTCATAAACCAGAATATCTTTATAATAAGTTTCGATGGATGAAAGACGTTCACGGTCGGAATACTCGCAGTAAGTTTCTAAATAAAATGAGTGCCCCGAAACATAAAACAGCAGGTTATCGTGGTAGCTTCAAATACTCTGCATCTAAGATCTGGAACGACCTACCACCGCCATTGCGAGCTAAAATGTCCCTTCCAACCTTTAAAGGCAAATTGAGCTTACTTTTATTAAATTACCAAATTTCCTCAGAGGATATAATTATTTAAAATGGTGTTGTGCTATATTTTGGACACTTACTATTCCTGTTGTTTATAAGTTTGTATTTTTATTTTATTTTATTTATAAGTATTCTCTCATACAAAAAGTACTATTACTTATCGCTGTACGTTTCAATGAACGAAACTTATGACTATGGCATTGTTTGTACCTATTCAGTAAAATACTTGAGTTATAAATGTAACCAGTTGTCAATATCAAGTAAATACCAAATTAAAATATTAAATTTTCACTTGTAATAAAAATTTCTTTATTTTTTTCGTACTATAATTGTATACACTAGCTATCTCTGGTAATAAAACAAAAAATCCATTAACCCGCATGTCATATCAATGTGGTTCAGTGAAGGGGACGGACTGAAAATCAGCGCTGCGCAATCAATTTGTAATAAAATGGCTGACGCAGCGTACGCTGAGTCCGTTCCTTTTGCCGCGCATGCCTATTATTATTATTTTTAAGTGAAACATTGTATTTTGTGTGGCAATAAATGGTTTCTTATTCTTATTCTTATTCTTATAATATATAAATATTTAAATGCATAGAAAATACCCATGACTCAGGAACAAATATTCGTGATCATCACACAAATAAATGTCCTTACAAGGATTTGAACCCGGGACCATCGGCTTCATAGGCAGGGTCAGGGTCACTACCCACTAGGCCAGACAGGTCGTCACTTTTAGAATTATGGTCGTGTATACATGTTTTTGGCACTTTGTCCGTGACGATATTTTTTACCTTGACTGTACCAAAGATAATTTGAAATAGAGGTGTATCGTCAAAGGAACTTAGAACGCCATTTGACTTTGATCCTTATTGTTTCAGTGATATGCGTGTTCTATTTGTTAAATATTAAAAAGTGGCGCCATCGCTCGAAACGATGCTACTATACCTTTGGTCTTTAATCTTTTAGATGGCGCCACTTTTGATATTTAACAAATTGAACACATATCAGTGAAAGAATTAGGTTTCGAAAAGTTTTAATTATGTGTTGAAAGATGGCAGTAAATTTACGTCACTACAAAGTTTTCTTTTACAATACACCTCTATTTAAAATTCTCTTTGACTACACGTACATATCTATTTAAGCACTCATTTGAACAGAATAAGAGCCACCCCACACTAACGTCTTTTGAGTGTCGGCGCCTAGTCAGCGCTATGGAAAATGGCGTTACTGTGCAGTTGCGCCAACGTTGCGTCGAGCAGCAGCCACAGACTTGACTAGACGCCGAAGCTCGGGAGACGCTAGTGTGGGGGCGGCCCTAAGTGAGATTGACACGAGAAAAAAACGATGTTCATCAATGCAAAACAAATCGCTCTTGAGTTCTATAAAAAATATATACACGTTCTATGGAAAATGGCGTCGCAGCGCAGTTGCGCCAACGTTGCGTCGAGCAGCAGCCACAGAGTTGACTAGACGACGACGCTAGGGAGACGCTAGTCCTAGGGTTGGCTCTAAGTGAGATTGACACGAGAAAAAAACGATGTTCATCAATGCAAAACAAAATCGCTCTTAAGTTCTTAGAAAAAAAGGTATACACGTCTTCGTCTGAAAACGAATATATTTTTTTACTTAAATGCCTGTAAAAAAAACAATTAACAAAGTTAAAATGTACCGAAACTTCAAATGGAGTTTCCCTACAAGAATCAAGAACATCCTCGAAGTAACTTGTTGTTTCTTTTAATAATCCCCTGGATAACCTTGAGTTTGCCAACAATGGATACTCCAACCACTTAGAAAATCTTTCAAGTGTTTCGCGGTCCTTTTTTCCAGGTTTATCGGGAAATGTAAGAATTATGAATTTGTTTCCAAGGTTACACGCGTAAATTTTACGTTAGAATAAAATGGTAATGAAATTTCTTATTCTACGTATTAATTGAAAATGCAAACATGTATGTAACATAGACTATGGGAGCGACAAAAAAACCTTACTATTTCTATAAAAAAAACTACATATTATGTTATTTATATCAAAGGTGAAACATTTATAACTTATTTGGTATCTACATACTTTATTGTTGCTAATATTAATCTCTATAATTTTTACAATTAGCAATGAAGCTGTCCACAACAGGCTTCCTAATATTTCCTTATGTTGATTTTATTATAATAAAGTCATTTTAAAGGCCAGCCTCAAATCGCATCCGGCCCAAAGGTTCCCACACTAGCAGCGTTTCCACGCTGTATAGCCAACGAAATCCCCAGTACCAGATACGACCCGGAGCGTGGATCGCATGCTCCTATCCCTAAGCCGGCGACCAAGTTCTTTAATAAATGCTTTAGCTTCCGATCCCCAGGCTCCCGCAGTCTCCACAGCAACCGGCACAAACTCGTACATTCGTTCCAGGGCATTGTACCTACTTAGCCTGCTTGAGTTTGGCCGCATATTCGGGACTTATTTAAAATAAGCTCACAAGTTCCAAACAATCCATTTAGACAATATCTTTGTTGTACTTTTTACGTCGCTAAAGCTGCGCCTTCACGGAACAAAGAAGCTAAATTAATACAACTCGCATAAAGAACAATAGTTAGGACCGTCCACTCGACTAAAATGATGAAAACAAAAATTGCCATGAAAAGTTAGACGGTAGGTATCGGAAATTTGATGCGGGATTTTGTCGCAAAATGCTTTGAATTTTCCACGTAAACGGTGTCCGTAGCAAGCCCCAGGTTTTAATTTTTCCTAGTAGGTAGACGCTAAAAGTTCCTACAAAAGTAGCTGTATACAATAGCCTAGCTTGACTTTTTGGTATAGTATCAATCAAACTTTTTTCTTCACTGGATATAAGAACTAAACATGTTAGAAATGAGAGGCAAATTCTAGGTTAAGGTTTTATTTAGAGTGGTAATAAACCAAGAAAAACGTGGTAAATTTATTATAATTACTGAGGTATTCCACTATCATATAATATTTAACAAAGGCTGAATTGTAATTTACGTAATCTGTGCCAAAGGGACCAATACCGCCCAATCACGAGCTTTTCTAAAAGACAGAAAATTAACACTCGTGTACAAAACCGATACTAAATTGACGAGAGCTTGTGCAGAATACAATCCGCTTTCCGCAAATATCGCTAGTGATTTCTTCACTGCGAAATCCTCTCCCGATTCTTCACGGCGTTTTTGTTTTATTTACGTCCATTTCGGCCGTGTAATACGTCCTGAGCTTCAGCGTTTCATTTTTGCAACAGACCCTAACGGGTGCTGCGCTCAGCACTGATATTTAGAAAATTCCGTTGACGCATTCGATCAAATGGTGCGTTTATTTATAGGCATGTTTGACGACCGGTTTGGCCTAGTGGGTAGTGACCCTGCCTACGAAGCTGATGGTCCCGGGTTCAAATCCTGGTAAGGGTAATGTATTTGTGTGATGAGCATGGATATTTGTTCCTGAATCATGGGTGTTTTCTATGTATTTAAGTATTGATAAATATTTATATATTATATATATCGTTGTCTAAGTACCCTCAACACAAGCCTTATTGAGCTTACTGTGGGACTTAGTCAATTTGTGTAATAATGTCCTATAATATTTATTTATTATTATATTTATTTATACAATTAGGAAAAGCGAAGTACGAAGGCGAACTTATCCCTTCGAGGGATGTCTTCCAGTTAACTTCTGAGTAGATGAAAGGTGAAAAGAGGGTGACAAATGCAGCAAAATGTACAAAATGTGCCAGAAAGATATAGTATATAAAATCATCATCATCCTCGCGTTATCCCGGCATTTATGCCACGGCTGATGGGAGCCTGGGGTCCGCTAGGCAACTAATACTAAGAACCCAAAGGGTAAACTAGGTCTTATTGGGATTAGCCCGGTGTCCTCACGATGTTTTCCTTCACCGAAGCGACTGGTAAATATCAATGATATTTCGTACATAAGTTCCGAAAAACTCATTGGTACGAGCCGGGAATCCGCGACCTCTGGATTGCAAGTCGCACGCTCTTACCGCTAGGTCACCAGCGCTTGCAATATTCCCACTAATTTACTATAAAAGACGATTCGAAACTCGTTACAACAGGAGCTTTAATCAAATTAAACAAAAGACAATAGCAGCGCTAGTGTTCAACTCAAATTCTGGGCTGTTATTTACAAAGCTGACTGGGAATTTCGCTTCAGACGGATCACGTATACCGTTTTTCCTTATTTTTGTTCATATATTCTACCGGCTGCGCCAACTTGCTTTCCTTAGACGATTGGCCATCGTCCACACCGTACTGACACATTGTTATCCTTATTGCTAAGACATAAAGTACACCAACGATCAGTATTTTGTTAAATTATTTTATGTTATACCACTTTTTAATTTATGTGGAAATAATAAAAACTTGAACTACAAATAATGATCAGTTAAAAAGTAAGCATTGCTGTTTGAACCTTAGCATTTGTCTTTAAACTGTAAACGGGAATGGACAGAAGTGTACTATTTTCATGGGTTAGAATCTAGTAGGTATTGTATACTTACCTTATAAAATAAAGTTCCCAGCCGCGTATGTATATGTATGTACAGACATGTGGGGAACTCAAAAACCACTGAACGGATTTCCATGCGTTTTTCACCAATCATTATAACCTCATCATCATCATTATAACATTTAACTTAGATTAGACTGACTCTAGCACTAGAACTGTAAGATTTTGCTCATTGCGACAACGACATATTGGAAGTGTTTTTATTCATAAGGTGCTATCTCACTCTTGCATAATTGTTTTTTACATATGTCTATCCTTATTACTCTAGTGGCGGTATTACATATCGACTATGCCCTTACATGCCCTTTGAAATTTAAATTCAGAAGAATATTTATATTAATTTATTTTAAATTTCACATCACCCTTACAGTACAAAACATTTTACGAGCAGCAGCATTTTTCTGCTAACAAAAGATTGTCATTAAACTAAACACTAACAAATGCTGGGGTGTTAAAATTATTCTCATCCTTTTATTGCCTTGGATTGGTTCTGTTCGAGCGTCAGTAACGTACTGGGACTAGGAACAGTGCGAGAACTATTTCCAGGGCATTTACAGGAGTATCCAGTTTGTTACTTTTGTAATTCTTTTTGCTTTTTTCTTCCGGAAAATGGTCAGTACTTAACCTTATATCCTGTTAAGAAAAGACTCGAGAAACTTGAAACTTTCTTTTGTTCTTAGTTGCTTAAACGTTAAGGACGGTTGAAGACAAAAAATCAAGTCTAGTCTCCGTGTCAAGGCTTGTTTACAAAACAATAAACACCGCAGGATTAGCTTACTTCGATTCAAAGATTCAAAAATCATGTTAAATAATTATTTCATCGTACCTATTGGCATAAAAATTCTGGAGAATTAAGAATACGCACTCGGGTAGTTACATGCACTAAATCTGAATTCGTTTATTAGAAAACTAATCTTAAAATATGATAAAATTGATAAAGGATTTACAAATCAGACAAAATCTCAGTTAAAGAGTAAATTTATTCATGTTAAGAAACGCTAATATAAAGCTTATAACGCTTTTAGGATTCTTTAAAAAAAATTGTCCTTGCCTTTACATTCGGCGGTAACTTGTATTATATTGTAGGCTGACTCATGAAATATTTATAAATATAAATATATAATAGTGTTTAGAGATATGGAAAAAATACCTGGCTGCACACGTTTACACATGATATATCACTTTGAACGTTTGAAACGCACCCAACAAATAATAACTAGTTCACAAACACAAACACTTGTTGCTGCAAAAAGTCACAATTCTTTATTATGGCTTCCTTTTAGTATTCTATTCAAGAATACTAGAAATGCTTCTGCTATCTTTGCTCTGTAACATTTCAACGTTTACGTCCGACTGTCCCTACGTACATGCTCGGATGGTCTGGCAAATTGCAGTGTATTGTACCGTGCCGTGTCCGAGACGTGTGCATTCAGCGATAATTCTGTTTCTATTTGATATATGACAAGGATATAACTAGTGGCGCTAGGAGATGTAGACTTCGCAAGGATATCTTAAAATAAAACTGAATAAATGTATGGCTCTGCTATTATGAATAATTTAAAAAACTGAATCGACAATAAAATCTATTCAATCATCGAACCTGATCACTTAATTTTACGAGAATCGGTTGAGAAAAGCTGTAGAGGAGAACATCCAGACATACGAAAACATTTTCGCTCAACCTGAAACAGAAACTTTCACTAACTTGCTTGTCAGCGTTAGCCTAGAGGTATGTTAGAGGCCCAGAGGGTTACCTTTTTTTTGCTGTTAGTCTGTCCCATGAGCCAAGCGTCAATTGTAGCAAAGTTTGTTAGAAGAAATACTATGCTACGTTCTACTAATATGCTATGTATATGACCCATTATGTGAAATTATTTTATTTAAAGCTTCACCGACAATTGTTGACATCGATACAGTAAAAAGGTACAAGCTAATACAGGTCAGGAGTGGTGTCACGATTACTTACAGGTAAACACGGCATGTAAAACAAATATAGGTAACAATTATAAAAATATGTACCCAAATTTAAACTTCATCATCATCACTATCAGCCCTTTATTGCCCACTGCTGAGCATAGGCCTCTCTTCCAGTACGGCACTTGTCCCGGTCCTGAGCTAATCTCATCCAGAAGTGACCCGCAATCTTCCGAATGTCGTCCACCCAACGAGCCAACGGACGCCAGGGGCTTCTTTATTTAAACTTATATTCTAATTACTTATGGCTTAATATAATGGCATATTATACTAGCTTATAACTGCCGTAATTATGTAGTTTTGGTTACTTTAAATACTAAACGAGCATTTTAAAAGTCACCTAGGCGACGGTAACGTCCGTAACCATGGCAACGTGTGAGAAGAAAAAGTTGATTCACCCATTATTAAAATGTGATAAGTGCAGCATCAAGCGTGGAAGAATTTGCAAGCATGTACTCAGTGTTGGCCCAAACGTTAATAATGCAATTGACCACTAACCATTAAAAATTGAATCGTAAACTGTAACCGTCCGTTACGGTTTACGGTTAGTGATCAATTGCAATTAATTAACGTTCGGCCAACTATGTACTGCTCTCCCTTTAGACTTGATCAAAGGCGCTTTGCCTTTCAAGAATGCATATATATATTCGAGAATTTGGGACGGGCCACCGTGGCCGGGTAGTGGTTAGTACAGGGCTATAACCGCAAAAATCGAAGTTCGTCAATTGCGGGCATTTTTCTCTGTCACTCTAATTACGTCTTAGTGAGAGTAAAAGAGAAAGATCCCCGCAATTTGCGAATTTCGGTTTTCACGGTAGGTCCCCTGAGGACGTTAGCCGCGTAAAGCGGCCCACTGATTACGATATCGGCCTGTCACTTATTCGCAAAAGCTGACAATCGCGAATAACTGACAGGCCGATATCATCCGGCGAACTGGTAATCAGTGGGTCCCCTAAGTTGAAGATGCTGGTTCGGTTCCGGCCTCGGCTACCAGAGGTCACTATTTCAGTTTATAAACCTGGAAGAGTAAACATATACAAAGTGGTGATGAAAGTTAGTTTCTACTCGGATAAAATCGTGAGTGGAGACTAGTATACTAAATAAGAAACAAAACAGAGTTCAATTTGTGTTTAATTAGGCGTGTGTTTTAAATGTCATGGATTTCGATTAAAGCTGTATTTTGTCCACATTAGCCTGGTTTGTAAATCCTTCGTAACAATTTGTGCCTGGTAAAATCTGCCAGTAGCAAAACCTCGTTTAAATGGCAACATTTGAATTAAGCTTACAATTCGTGAATAGATTTGAGTGATAACTTTATTCTAATATGTACTGACCTACTGTTTGAATGTTGAAATGTAAGTAATCACGATATTTAACACATTCGGTGCGGCAGCGGCAAACGCAAACTTACTGTCAGTACTATACGAGCCATATAGGGTAACAGCACCAGTGGCCAGCCAGGGACCAGTAGTCAGCCTTTTAAGTCGTTTATTGGTCATAAATATCTGGTATATTCGATTAAACAAATCGCGTGTAGTCAAATAGGAGCTCCGATTCTTTATTCGTTAATACGTAACGCGGCAGGTGCGGTGAGGTATCGGGGAGAGGAAATATACTCGTTCATAAAGGTGATGTTTGTTGACGAGAGCTGGAGTGTCATGTCCGCCATATTTTTTACTGCACGTGGTGTTCTTTTAACGCGTGAAAAAAAATATGTTTTAATATAAAAAGTTACTGTTTTTTGTTAATGATGGGTTTATTGGTTAGTTTATCTATTAAATTGCGTTATATTTAACTTATAAATTGAGGAGGTTGACCACTGGATACCACTTTTTTACAAAAAATCCAGTGCCCAGCCTCCCGCGGCTGACTTTCGGGTTATTAGTTATTTTTTTTAATTTTCGATCCAATGCGACCGTTAGGACCGTTACATTTACATTTTCAAATTTAGTTAGGCATGTCTCAGTCAATTTAAAGTAAAACCCAGTAGTCAGCCGCATTTGAAATAACGTTTTAATGCGGCTGACCACTGGGTTTCACGGATCCAGTACTCAGCCATTATCTTCCTTGGTACGTCGCTGCCAAATATTATGAACTTTAACTCATTTAAATAAGGTTCAAAAGTGTATACATACTTTTGTTGAGAAATATTCCAATATCTAAGGGTTTCACCAGCATTTAAACCGATTTTAAAAATAATGAATTATATTCAATAAACAGATAAATAGAAGATAAATACAGTGTTTATTTGTTTGCAAGAATAATTTTAAGCACCTATGGCCTACAAATTTCGTGGCATAAGAATTGTACTTATAAGAGTATAGGTACCTAGACCTACCTATACTCTAGCTTCCTACCTAGGAATGATAAATATTATAATATCGTTAACTTTAATACATAATATTATAATAGTGTTTATTTATTTCATTGTTATTAATAGTTTATAAAGGCTGAGTACTGGGTACACAAAGGCTGCTTACTGGATTTTAGAGGCTGACTACTGGAGAAAAGTGCCCATTTTTTGTTTAATCTTAATTATAGATAATATAAAGAGGATTGTTATTTTTTGACATACTTTATTTCAAAACTATAATAAACACTTGATCTAACCATGTCATGCGTTTATTTATCCGACTAAACCTGTAGAAACGTCGAGAGTACAAACTTTAAAAATGCGTTATAAGGCTGACTACTGGTGCCTTTTAGTTGCAGTCGTACAATACAAAAAAACGAAGAATACGGCTTTTGCTGAACCAAAGATTTCCTTTGGCAGGATTGATCTTTGGATCACTAAGACGGGTTTACGAAGTGGAGCCACCTGAATTTTTCATGCAGGTGGGGGGAGGGGGGGATTTAGCCTTAACAAAGGCTGAGGTTAATAACTGCGTAGGGTTTAGGTATATAATCGAGTTAGGTATCATTTTTGATTCAATCGAATGTCTTATTGTCAGTTCTGGAATAATATTTACCTCTAGGTCAATATATAGTAAAAATGGATTTCATTAAAAAAATTGTAATATGAATTTCAAATAATACGTAATTCTATTTAGGTATGTAGGTATATACCAAATTGCCTCGCACTCGCACTGATTGGGCTTTGCAGTGCCGCCCGCGCAGCCATCTCTCCCCCCTCACTCGCCTCATACCTCACCCCGCGGCCCGCGTTTCCTCGCTTGCTAGTCGCGCGGAGCGCGGAGCAGGTTGCTGCGTGAGCTCGCGTTCGTTTGCCCTCAATCAGTTGACGCGGGTCGCGACTCTCGCGCGCAACTATTTAACTTGATTTTTTTTCACAATGGCAAAACGAAAAAAATTGCTAGTGGTTGCTGACCCACAGTCCCTAACCGGAGAGTCTAGCAGTATAGATTGATCGAGGTGTTGTATTTGTCAAAGCTATATAGCTGCGCATGATTTGGCACATCATCTGGATGAAGAGAAAGCAGAAGCCACGAGAGGCTATCATGCAATCACAGGTTGTGCCACCGTTTCTGCGTTCTACTCAAAAGGGAAAACACTAACCTGGAACGCATGACAGCAGTGGTACATCAACTTTTAAAAGCTCTTTCTAATCCTTTAAATGAACTGACAGATGACATAGTGATAGCTTGGAAAAGTATGTCATAAAGCTTTACTGTGGTGACAGAGAATTAGTTTCGGTGACTGAAGCTCGCAAGTTTTTGATCACAAAGAATAAGGCTTTACAGAATATCACCCCCCACAAGAGATGCTCTTAAAATGCATACACTTAGGGCAGCCTACCAAGCAGTTTATATATGGGGACAAGCTTTTGACTCCTTACCCGCATTCCCTCCCCATCGAACTGGGGATGGACTGAAAAAAAAGGACAATGGCAGCCAATATAGACAAACCAGCACAGTATCTGGGATGCGGCGCGAGAGCTGGTAAAATGTGGATGTAAGAACAGCTGTAGAGGCCGTTGTTCTTGTGGGCGAGAAGGAATGCCATGCACACTCCTATACAAGACCTGTAATGGCAACTGCGATAATTCCAGGTACATTTATGTTTGAATAACTTTCGGTTTTAGTTTTCTTGCTTGTTTGTTCCGACTTTTTTGGGTAATCATTGTTTTACATTTTGTTACAGTGTAATGGAGCGAAGCACTCATCGAAGATGATATAGAATTGGATCCAGAGGTATTGGAGGACATGGCCTAGGAAGAATCGTGACAACTTTGATTTTTTTGCTATCGATTTTTTAAAAATAAATACTGTAATGTTTACTTATTTTTTATTTATTTTACGTAGTTTAACATCTTTATCGTGCAAATATGAGTCCTAAAATGAATTTGGCATCATTAAGTCATACGAATATGGTACCAAACATGGAATAGTAGCACAATTAATGCCTCTATACAGATTGAGACTCTATTTTCCTCCAGAGCAGTAGATGCCAAAACCTCAAAAAACTAACATCAAAAATCGTGGTGGCTCCACTTCTTAAATCCATCCTTGGACCTTAAGGACCAATCCTACCAAAGGAAATCTTTGGTTCAGCAATAGCCGTATAATTTACCGTACAGATGCAACTATTTACCCTACTTCTCGTATGAAGATAGTCTGATTTGCGGTACGACCTACATTTTCCCGTACCATGTCCTGACTTTGAAGGGCCCTAGAGACCTGGAATATTATCGTATTGAAAAAAATACGTTCTGAACTTCTGACCAATAGCCTACATTCTTATGTATATACAGCTGCCGTCGCCCGCGGATCTGTGCATATATACAAAAGTTATAGATGTTTTTCCAAACCCATAATTTTACGGGAATATACTTCCGTTCCCGCACAGGCCATATATATTACTAGTAATGGGATATTAACGAATCAATAATGACTTTTTTTATCGATGTTTTGTTTTTATGTCGTGTATGTGGATAAAATCATATACAGAGGTCAAACTTTTAGAGTAGGTAATTCTCGGTATAGATGTCGGAAATCGTTTTTTGAGTGCAGGGAACTTACGTTTTGACATAGGGTAATAGGTTGATTATATTTTATTCATTTTTATTTATTACTAATATAACACTTTTTAACACTTGATTTTTTTGACCTTATTTCAATTACCATAGAAGTTGTAATTTAATAACCGGTTAAAGTGACCGGACCCTTTTTATTGCAGGTAGTGGCACGCGCGGTTTTAGTTAACAATAAACAAAAGATTAGCCGCTCCGTGCCAGCTTCAAATCGAACGACTATACTGAAAGTAGAGGTACTAGTCTACAGTTAGTACTAAAAATAGTAAAAAAGGTATTACATTCATTTCGGTAAATCATATGTCGATGTTTTCATGGGAAAGTGCATTAATGGATTTCATTCATAAAGTGCGTATGCACTTTTGCAGCTCGCTGTATGTCACTAAGCAAGGCTAAAGTAGGATAAGTTTGAGGCGATTCGAAAGAAAACTAAAAAAAAGATATTTATACTGTGTTGCATTGCATCAAAGCAAATAAGTACCAAAAGATTTTTGATCTTGATCCGATTCACCCTGTGATCCAATTTACCTTGCTCTACTCTATACAAAACAATTTCAGACTATCATAGTAACCACTATTAGATAGTCATAAAAACCTTATTTTTATCTTATGACATAATTAAAAGTTTTAAAATTCCAAGTTTCTAATTAAACTTCCTTTGTTACAGGTAACTACAATCCCGTTTTCTTCAAGGCTGGTTAAGCAATCACTTAAAAGAGATAATGGGTTAAGTTTTAAGGTAAAATTCTCTCGTATTTCATTTAAGTCTGCGTAATTAATTACTCCGTCTAACTCGGATCGCTTTGAATTCCCTGACAATAATGAGGCTGTGAAACTGGCTTTGTATATTAAACTTGGTACCTAATAGATTAGTTTCATGGTCGGTATCTGTAAAGTTTTCAATAATTACGTACCAATAGTATAATAATTGCCTCCTAGTATAGGTAGTCGGTACTACTCGGTAGTGATAGTGAAGCAAGAGGTCCCGAGTTCAAATCCTGGTAAGAGTATTTTGTGTGTTCATTACAGATATTTGTTCGACTATAAATAAATAATACTATATTATTGCAGAGGCCGGGAAGGGCAATTCGTGGATGAGTTTCGATTCGACAAAGAAGACGAATCCACGAAATGCTGTTCTTGCCGAGGCATATTATATAAGTAGTGCTTTTCTCCAAGCATGCGAGGAAATAAGGTAAATTTTCATAATTTAAGCATCAACTATCACTCAAATCGAACCTTCGCGTCAAAAACAATTTTCCTCTTTAATTATTAAAAAAAAGTTAAAGGCACAACTTATTCTGCCATTCAGTACCATTCAATATTCGTTCATTCAATAGAATTTTGCAATATAAGCTGTATATGCACGCATACGATCCTTAAAAAAATATAAAAGTTTTATATTCTTTGATTTTATTCAGCAGTATTCGCATGATCATACACGACGGTCTTGTAAGACCGAGATATGTAAGGTCGTTTATCTGACTATTTCACTCTATCCTGAAATGATGTTGACCGGGTCGGGTCGTGTAGACGCGGCCGTACGCGGACGCGCGGGTAGATGAATTGGCTGTTTGGGCTTTTCTTAGTGTATACATGTTTTAAAAACTAAAAAATAATACAGTAATAACTTACTGTATGAGGTCCAAAAATAACACACACTGTATAAAACCACCACTTTAATTACTAATTACACTTCTACTTCACACTGTATATAACACTCACTGCTTGATTTTGTTTTGAACTGACGACCTCTTGTTCCTTGGACCTTATATATAAACCCGAAGAAATGTCACCATCGCGTTCTAGGAAACGCGCGTTGGGAACAAAGTGCCATCTTTTGATTAATTTGATAATTAATTTTCTTGAACAACAAATCGCTAAGTTGTGACTTTAAATCCAAAATATATATATATATATATGTTATTCGAAATAATTTTACAAATATTATTGTGTAAATTGCCAACAAAAAACAACCACAATCAATTTCCAAAATCGCTACTACTTATGCCATCTATTGGCGAATTAAGTCAAACTGTTAAGTGCTGAAGAAATTCATAATATTAAAATATACGGTTTCAACACTTACCTTCCGCTAAAACATGACAATAATGGTTTGATTTTTTTTTTATTTGAGTTTGACTAAAATGAAGAACTTCCTATACTATTTTTGCTACAATAAGCATAACATTTCCGAGCATATTGGAGAAAAATATATTTTTTTCCAACACAAAAAAATTAATTTCAGATACAATATAGTCATGATAATCGTAGATCGTTGAACGCCAAACGAAAAGATACAATACCATTTGTTGGGGATAGGGGCTCGCCGTGACGAAATGGTGCACACAAGTAACTTTTAACAGCTTATATTTCGAAAAGCACACAAAACGGACACAAAAATAGAAAATTCTAAATGACAGTTACGCGTACGGGCGCTCGCACGGATAGCATGGACCGACTGACTGTCATACAGCGCACATACAAAACAAAACCAGAATAGCGGCTCGCGGCCACCGTTAAAACTACCCTTAAGTTTAGATTTGTTAATCTACCAAATTATTTAATAACAACATTTAGCAATGCAAAATATATATAACAAAATATGAGCTTCGCCAACACCATTATCGGGATGACAGATGCCACGAAAAGTCACGTGACTATTTCCAAACATTATTTAAGTTTCGACTGGCGTTTTCTATTAAAGTAGATATTAACAGTGGAACCTCGATAATTCTGACCACACAAGAAACGCAATCAAAGCTTGTTTACAAAAATTTTCGCCACAACAAAGTCCGATTTATCAAGGTTGCACTGTATTTTTAAAGGATAAATCCCTACTACCACGGGATTACTAGCTATACGTCTACCGTCTATCCTACAACAACTAGAATAAACAGACTGGATGAAAATAAAAACCCTTTTAGTATCCCATAGCGAGCAAAATCCTTGCGTAATCGTCTAGCAAACTAGTAAAACGGCCCGGCAATATTTTCTCGTGTTTACGGCGTTCCTCGTTTTTCCTTTAGTTCTCCGCTGTCCGCCTATTTGCTCCGAGATTGTCTCATTTCAATACAGGGCACCCCGCATCAGCCGCAAGAGCCATTGAAGAAGTGATTTGAATTTGAAATTTGCTGCGCGATAATGAGGCGCATGCACGAAATAAAGCACTAGAATATTATTACAAAAACATAGGGGCTTTTTTTTACACAATTTTTAATTGAATAAATCAGAAATAACTATAAAGTAAGTAACTTGACCATGACGTCAATTGTTCTGTGTTCGTATATGTTCCATAGTGGCTAATAGTTTTGACAGTTTGAAAAATCTGATTTGACTAGTCAGTTAAATACCCTGTTGAATGAGTTTTTCAATGGGTACTACTACTGTAATGCCTGGGCTGGGGAGAATACATATTATAAGATACCTGCGCAAAAGAAGGCCCATCGTTATATATTTTTTCTTATGTTTAATATGAATCATATGGGCACAAAATTTGAAAGTAGGCAAGCTTAACGAACGGGCTTCTTTGCTGCTGGAACCTTAAGTAGTAGCCGTCTTTTTATTTTACTTCGGCAGTAAAGCTCTAATTATTATTTGTTAGAAATACCTGATACATAAACATATAGATATGAAACCAAACTATCTAAACACTATGTTATTTTTTACCAGAATAACTTTTGGCAGAATTTTATTATGCAGAGTAGTCGTTTTGTCAGAAGGTAGAATAATGATATGCAGATTAATTTTTCGCAGAATGAGCGTTTTCTGACTATCACGATTAGGTACTTGAACCACCAACGATGAAAATACATTACGTAGAGTCATACAAAACAATGAAAAAGCCACCTGCAACATTGATTTTATATCAACCCAAAAAACAGAACTTAAAGGCTTATAGAAATGTAATTCGACCAAACGAAACTCTGCCAAACGAAATTCTTCCAATAACAGCGCGAATCGAATAGTATACGAACCGAGATTCTACCAAACGCTAGTCGTCCGAAAGATACATCTACGGATAAATCATTTTGTTCGGCGAAACATTGTTAGCGAATCAATAATGTGCTAAAATTTTGTCGGAGAATCATTAGGCACCTGTTTTTTTAGGCCGAACTGACAACATTTAAAAAATGATAAACTATAACATTGTGTCGACCTTAACATGCACCCAACACTGTAAAATAAGAGCGTTATCGCATTGTGCAATCAGATATCGGACGTCGGGGAAGTACGTCTAAAAGTAAAAAGTGCCTTTTTATATTATTTACATACATATATGGTACATTTAATTATTGTTTGGTGTTTCAAAAGAAAGTGTTAATGCAAATATAAAAGGACTTGATGCCATCGGCCATTTCTAGCGCCTGTTTTTCTCCAAAGGTCATCCGAAAATATAAAAGCGCATTCAAGTTGTAATGAACTTGTAATGAAACATCAAAACCAAATCTTAATGTTCTTAAAAACGTTGTAGGGTGAGTGCACCCTGTAATTGTCTCAGAATGGCGGGAACAATAATGCTTAGTCCCGTTAAGTGCTGGCCGGGGTTGCTGCACTAATTTATTGGAATATGTGGTCTATGTTATAGGAGATTTACTTCACACTTATTTTTGGTCACCAGTTCGTGTAGAAGCCGTTACCTTTCGAAATTAAAGGCACACCGGCTGTTGGAAATGTTGGAACCGTGCACGCACACGTCATGCAAGCGGGTGTGTCGTCTACTTGTCTCTCATGAGGATCTGGAGATTACAACGCGCAGGTGCACTTGCATCATAGACAGCGCACTTTACTCCGTCAATAACACCTAGGTTCTTAGCTACTCTAGCGCTACTCTGTAGAGATTTGAAACTATTTTTACTGTGCTAGGGCACAGCACAGCGGATGTCGTTCCAGATCTAGAGCAGAGCCCAACTGGGGAAGTACTTCCACTTTAACCGAAAAATAAAACCGCAGCCAAATAACACTAGACCCTACTCATAGTGTTGTGTTCCTGCCGGTGAGTAAGATTGCCAGAGCTCAACGAGGGTGCGGGGTGTTAGGGTCGGCACCGCGCATGTAACACCTCTGGAGTTGCAGGCGTCCATAGGCTACGGTAACTGCTTACCATCAGGCGGGCTGTATGCTTGTTTTCCACCGACGTAGTATATAAAAAAACCGGACAAGTGCGAGTCGGACTCGCCCACCGAAGGTTACGTACTTTTTAATATTTGTTGTTATAGCGGCAACAGAAATACATGATCTGTGAAAATTTCAACTGTCTAGCTATCACGGTTCATGAGATACAGCCTGGTGACAGACGGACGGACGGACGGACGGACGGACAGCAGAGTCTTAGTAATAGGGTCCCGTTTTACCTTTAGGGTACGGAACCCTAAAAAAATAGCATTTTTTTATCGTTTATACAACGTGTCCCAAAACTCAACGATAAGCCGGCACCAGAGGATGGAGCTGCTTATGATTAGTCGAGAAAAAATAAGGAAAAAAATATATCTCAATTATTTTAGAAATTACAGAAAAAAAATGAAATTCATCGAAAATCGACATCCCTAATGGTATTTTTAACGACCATGTCACAAATATTCAAATATTACTGTTTTTTTTTTTGTTTTTGGAAACTTAAGTAGCCCTGCTATCTAACACAGTTCTTAAAAATACCATAATACATGTAGTTTTTACACAAAAAATAATCAAAATTCATTTTGTCCCTACAATTTTGAAAGATTTTTTCTTACAGTCCACTTTCAATCATCATGGTGTAAAAAAATAGTATCGACACCACTATGGCAATTATTTTCAAAAGTTGACGCAACTAACCAAGATTCCAAAATGGTATAATACTTTAGGAAACCTAGTCACAAAAAAAAACAACGAATTTTTAAACAAGAATCGACATTATTTAATGTTGGCGGTAATCACTTTTACTGTACCCAAAAAAGGATTTTTGTTGTTGAAAAATGTTGAATAAATGCAAAGAAATGGTACAATTTTTTTTCCTTTTTTTTAAATTCATTTACTACATTATTAATACTACAGTAAATGTTCAAATTGCCTGCCACCGGCATTAATACAGACATGACATCGCCTTAGAAATGATCGTTTTATCCGTCGTGCATATCTTCTACCATTGATATGATCCGCAGCTTGTGTGATTTTTTGGCGAAGCTCGTCCAATGTTGCTATGGGTTTTGAGTAGATTTTGTCTTTAAGACAGCCCCAGTAGAAGAAGTCCAGGGGGTTCAGGTCGGGCGAACGGGGTGGCCACAAGATAGGACCAAGTCGCCCGATCCAACGCCCTGGATACTCTTGGTTTAAGTATTCTCGCACTGCACGGGCATAGTGAGCTGGGCAACCATCATTTTGAAACCACATGTTTTGTAAATCACGTAAAGGCACGTCTTCTAATAATTCAGGCAAGTCGTTTTGTAAAAAGGTCAAATAGCCATCACCATTAAGGTTTCCTTGTAACTCAAAGGGTCCAATTACATTTCCATTTAAGATGCCCGTCCATAAGTTAACCTTGAATTGATACTGAGATTTGTCTTCTCTCATCAAGTGCGGATTTTCATTGCTCCAACTATGTAAGTTGTGTAGATTTGAATAGCCATCTTTCTTGCAGGTTGATTCATCCGACCATAGAACTTTGTCTAAGAATTGGGGATCTTCCCTGTGCTTTTGCAGCATCGCACGGCAAAATGCGACCCGATGTGGATAGTCCCGCGGTAGTAACGTCTGCACACGCCTGTAGTGATATGGGTGAAGTCTGTGACGTTTTAGAATTCGATGTGCAGAACTTTTTGGTATTCCCGTAGCTAGTTCTATGGCACGTACCGAGGTAGTTGAATCGTTTTCTATTTCATTGAGAACTTCTTCATCGCGTTCCAATCTAGGTCTTCCAGTGTGTCTCCTGTCAAATGGTAAACGACCTTCCGTAAAGGCTTGATGTACATTAATAAACACTCGATAATCCGGATGTCTTTGAACATTTGGGTACCTTTCTCGATACAATCTGCTAGCAGCGTTAGCATTGCATCGGCATTCTCCATAAATGAAATGCATATTAGCGTATTCCAACGGTGTGTACGGTAGCGGCATGATAAACGCTAAACAATCCAGAATACGGAAAAAGTCCAATACACAAAACACAATCACAGTCCAAAATAATGCCAGGTCAGTACAGTTTGCAGATCACCAGTCCAAAAAGCAAAGCCAAGAGTTGTTAGTATGAGAGCCACATCAATTAATACGGAACGGTGCACAGCGAACAAAGGATCAGAGTGTACTGACTTAAAAATTGTATTAACTACCCACATTTTCCATTGAAATTTTAAAACTTGCAACAACAACCCTTTTCAAAAGTGATTAATATCAACATTTAAAAATGTCGGTTCTTGTTTAAAAATTCGTTGTTTTTTGTTGTGACTAGGTTTCCCAAAGTATTATACCATTTTGGAATCTTGGTTAGTTGCGTCAACTTTTGAAAATAATTGCCATAGTGGTGTCGATACTATTTTTTTACACCATGATGATTGAAAGTGGACTGTAAGAAACAATCTTTCAAAATTGTAGGGACAAAATGAATTTTGATTATTTTTTGTGTAAAAACTACATGTATTTTGGTATTTTTAAGAACTGTGTTAGATAGCAGGGCTACTGAAGTTTCCAAAAACAAAATAAAAAACAGTAATATTTGAATATTTGTAGACATGGTCGTTAAAAATACCATTAGGGATGTCGATTTTCAATGAATTTCATTTTTTTTCTGTAATTTCTAAAATAATTGAGATATATTTTTTTCCTTATTTTTTCTCGACTAATCATAAGCAGCTCCATCCTCTGGTGCCGGCTTATCGTTGAGTTTTGAGACACGTTGTATACTACCCGTAAAAAATACCGCCTGAAGTTTGAAACTTGCACCAAGTCCCAGCCTACCTCCATCGCCTTCTGTTCCTTAAGTGGACCTGGGCATTTATTGCCTATAAACCGACCGATGTGGAGGGCAATACATGTACTATTTGGGCTATATAGCTGGGCTATAAATATAACTACAAAGACGAAAGTTATATACAGGAAATAGTACAGTTTTCTTGGAAGTTACTTGATTGTAAACAAAAATAACAGGTGATATTTATCCTTAGCTTTTCTGGGAAGGAAAATACGGTAGTAAAAACGGAAGAATCATAATAAGGTTTGTTTTTTCTTTGGACAGGAAAGTCAGGTTTTATTTACATATAAGCTTGGCTGTTTAGCTGTTTTTTATGTATAATATCACTGATAAGGTCAATGCGGCTAAATCCGTCTGCGGGAAAATCCGTACAAGAGCGCGTTTTTATAAAACAGTGCACTATAAATAAATAAATAAACATAAATATTTAAGTACAATCTTACACAGATCGACCTAGGCCCAAACTAAACAAAAGCTTGTATTGTGTGTACCTACTAGGCGACGATATACATACGTATATAGATAAATACATACTTATATACATAGGAAACATCTATGACTCAGGAACAAATATCTATGTTCATCACACAAATAAATGCCCTTTTCGTTCATCACACAATACCATTCATCACATATACCATTTTCTAGGTACCCACAATACAAGCCTTATTGAGCTTACAATAGGACTTCAATTTATGTATAAAAGTCATATAATAAAAAAGAATAGTAGGTACAACGATTCAAACAGTTGGAGCAAGTGTAAGAAACACTTATGTGTAGGTACGTCCATAGCTTACGGATTCCTCGCTACTGCTAGTTACAGCGAACTAGTTAAACTAACTAGTCCATAAGTCCAGCTACAAACTTTATAATTTACGGCGCCAGACAATGGCCTCTATTGTCCGTTCTGTTACGCCATGCTTGTGAAAAACGGCGTAATGTATACGAAGTTCAATGGCGCTTACGTCTTTTGTATATAAATTAGTCGAGTTATGCTTATGCGCATAGTGTTTTGGTATAAAATGTAATGAGGATAACTATGCAATGATTCAGGCGTTCATGTGTGTTGTATGTTAAAAGCGCGTTCCTTATTTGTAAGACCCTTATTATTTTAAAGCGGCCCGATTCGAAGAATGAAATACGATAACGATAAGTTCTGGTTTAGATACGTTCTCATTTAGATATCGTTTGTACGAGTATGTCGTATAATTGACAGAAGCAGCTCTATATCGGCAACCAATGTCACTTAGACGTTAGAAATATCGTAGATAGATCGTATTGGGATCACAGCGGAATCGAAATAAACGTCAATTTTGACATGTTGTTTGGTTATCGATCTTTTAAAGATCTTTCCAAGATCTTATACGTGTATTATTCATTCTTCGAATCAGGCCGAAGGTCTTATTTCAGCTTATTACTTTTTTTGTCTTTTTATTTTTAGTTGCGCTTTAAAAAAGACTTGACTCGGGAATTAAAAGAATCGGTATTTTTTAAACGCTGAGTTTCGCGTCGAGTTCGAGTTCTTGAAAGAACCGTGTCCCGATTTGGGCCACGGTGCGTCCATTAATGAATCGCATACTAACAGGTAGGGATTTACAAGTGCATTCACGGAAAAATTGTTTCATTGTTATTGGAAGTGGGCGTATGTTTATAGGCAACCAACAATGGTGACTTAATTGACATTTATATCTGTGAAGATTCTTCATCAGTACTGTCAAATCTTATAAATAGGTCTCCCGTGTGTGTTGATGGAGGTTTTATTGGATCTGTTAGATGCCTTGAATACCCTAAATACCAGTTCCTAAAATGAGAACCAGTCAAAGCGTATTTTCTTATAGCTTTCTTGGCATTGCAGAAAAACAATATATGGATGACAGTTGCATCTTCGGATTGATCCCGTACCAAGGGCTGGCATGAACCCCTGGGTACATCCGTCGCTCACATGTCTGCCCCCGCCAAGATGGACTCCAGACTCCAGAGGCATCAGAACGCATTAAATCACTAAATCTCCTTGCCATGTCATATTTCCAGAGACTTCGCGGGTCAAAGTTTAAACTTTGACCGCTACCACTGTCACCACGAGGAGGTGCTCTGGTTGCAAGGAGAACTACAGTGCCCTGTAATAGTTCACAGACAAATAATAGACGGAATTTTTACAAATGAAATGGGTTTCTGCCACCCTAATATAACGCAGATGAATTTTTGCTAACAATGTATGCCCACCAAATACGCTCATAAGGACGATATATTCTATCGATATAGGCTATGCACTATCTAATGATATATAAGTTACTTCGGGACTCGTCATGGCCCAGGACCCATACTATCCGGGACACGGTTCTTTAGACTTAAAAGTCTCCTCTCTTACCATCACTATCCTATTTACAAACAAAAATCAAACTCTAAGTCAGAAATAGTTACGCGAACAAAGCAAAGTGCTAAATACCTAATGCACCGTTCTATTATGAAGAGAATATAGTTGGTGCGAATCATTTGGACATGTTATTTTGCGTATTTATCTCTACTACTGACTGACACACGATTCCGGAACCGAATTTGATCGGAGCCAAATTGACAATCGTTGGTAGAAAACGCCAATTGAATCTTTAATAATGGATGAAATTGTCACGTGACTTTTCGTAGCGTCTTTCACCTCGTTACATTTTGTCTTTCAGTCAGAAATAAGAATTTACGTACAAAATTGAATTGAATTAGCATGAGTTCGTAATTCCTGTACCACTCATACTACACACAACTTTTTTTTTTTTAACTGCCAAATCTATTTATTTATCAACACATTTCAAGTAAACCAAATAACATTTTTCATCACACTTATAAGGAATAAAGGGAAATTAATTTCTGCCTAATTTCGTACGTACATGACAGTACTAGGTCGAAATTTAGGATGTACAAACCGCATCGCCTTCGTGTAATAGCACCTTTTACGAGCTAGTGTGACGATACGATAATTATCTACTGTGTACTTGTGTGCTAATTAATTGGTTAAAGCGATATCGGACCTAGGTACATTATAAAAAGCACGGACACGTAGCTTACGGAAACTCAGTTATTTAAGCGTACTAAGGCCGGAGGTCGTGGGTTTATATACCTTGGCTGGTATGTATCAAAACTCTCTGAGATATTTCTCATGCCTACATCGTAAATAGGTAATCGGTCTAATCCAATAAACCTAGTATTTCCTCTGCGTTGGTCACCTCCTTCTTTTTTGAAGGTTTTATATATTTAGAGGCGAAAAAAAAATGGTTGTTTCACACATTTTGGCTGTCTGACCATGACATTTTCTATGGAAGAATAAAAAACTTTTTCGTGTTTTCGGGGTTGGTGCCATCGTAGAAGTTGCTCAGTACTGCTTATAATCAACCCATAAATTATTGCAGGTGACTAAATGAACATCCTGTATTATGTCGGAAAGTGTAAGAAGACACTACCAATACAAGTCTCTGGAGCCCGAAGGCCCGAGGACTAAAGACCTGTCACTCCAGCTACGAGCAACAAGGGAGCCTTCGGCGGCACATTTGTAGCATTTGTACTTGTCACTTGAAGTGAGGCTGAGGGTTATAATATAATGCTGTTAGATTTGAACAATTTTGAAGTGAAAACTATTTTATATGTTCTTTTCTTAACTTTTCTTCTCTGTTGTATTCCATTGAATACACTTTTGAGCCCTACTGTACAAATGATAAGAAAGTTATTAGAAAATCAGCCAAAATGGCGGCTGAACCCATTCATTTTCGAACACAATTTATAGAAGAAAATAAAAATAATAAAATATTTATTAAGATTTGCACTCATATTATATATGCACTAAGCAAAACAAGCAAGTTTTACAAAACCATTCTTTACTTTAACAAAAAAGAATATAACTAAAGTAAAGAAACATATCTAAATACATATATTTAGAAATAAAAAATGGGGGCTAGCTCGTCGCCCGATGGTAGGGTGCCCAGAAGGCTGGTGGCATTACCGCGCTGTATGGCGATGCCAATTCGCTGGGCAAGGAAAGAACCAGCCCTTTGGTCACCCGTAGCATCAATGAGACGCTTCGCCAGCTCTCTGAATATACAATGGGCTCCGGGTCCCCAGGGTCCGAGGGTCTCCACCCCAAACGGCACAAACATGCAACCGGAATCAATGGATGCATATTTGCGCCGTTTGAGGCGCTCGGCTGCTTCGGCGGCCGTTCCGGCCTTGGTCGAGGTCCCTGGAAGGTGGGACGGCGCAAGGGTATCCACACATGCGTCCCAAAAAAAAGGCCGTCCCAGCTTCCAAGGAACCAGAGCCATGCCGTCCGGCCGCTTGCCATCGTCCCTGTCTAAGCCTGTGGGCTCTAGGACGTCTGGTGCCCCGGCACTGGTAAAGGCCCGGCGCAGAATGTCATTGATACTGGCATGGCGTGGGATGCGGCCTGCGCTCCTGCTGCAGGACAGACCATGAAGGCCCCTACCAGTAACATTGGCACCACAGTGACATTTGTGCGAGGCAACACAGACCGCACCGAGTCGCAGTGCCATCGAGTGTCTAAATGTTTCGTTGCTAAGAAGAGTGCCTAGATTTTTGGAGGGTACATAAAATATTACATAATACATATTACATAATAAATAAATCGTAAGAAACTAAAGAAAGGACGCAGTTAGACATTACAGGTGAGATATAAAAGTATAATTATAACAGTGAATACAGTTCGAAAAAATAAACTTAATATAATAAACAACCATATTTTACAAATTAAATTTATATGAGAAAATTGTCATGACAGGAGCTGACAGCTATCGTGAAATACGCTAAAACTAAGTAGATGAAATAACAACTAAAGTCACATTGTTCCTCCGTACCCAATCTCAATTGAAATACAAAAAAAAACTCTGAAATAAAAAGAGATACTATCCTTTTTAACGCGAGCAGAGAGAGAAATAATGCCTCGCACAATTCGCAATCAATAAAATCGTGCGACGACTAAATTGACGTGATTTTACCTACCGAATTCGCTTACCTATACGTGAAGACTAGCTAAGCACAGGTGACATTCGTTAAGCATTAAAGTCAGTGTGTGTCAGATCAATCACAAATCACGTATTTCCATACAAAATAAAACGTACTTTGGCGCGGGTCATGGTTTTTTTACTATTTTCGGCGATGTTTACCAAGTGAGATGGTCAGTCATCAGCGGATTTCGTAAAAAAACTAGCGCGTACGTACTAGCGACCGTAGAAGAAAACGGCACTAACGCTAGAAAGGTGAAAAACTTACTTATCTTCAAAAAAAATTAAAGTAAAATGTGTCTTATTCGATTTCGCCTTGCTCCGTTGAAACGGTCGATTCTCGTAGGTATACTAGCTAACGCAGCGGCTTACGTGAGCGAATAACTCGCGAACGCGAAGCGGCGCAGCGCGGCGCGGGTGAATTCAATCCTTTGATACCTATGAAAGTGTCCTACGTGGGCGATCTCGTTGTGAACGCGAAAGCCGTTGGGCCGCCGCGCCGCGCCGCGTCACATTCGTGAGTTATTCGCTCACGTAAGCCGCTGCGTAAGCGATTGCGATTGTAACAATAAGGGGTCCGTATATAAACGTAACGTGTCAGTTTGTTATAATTCGCGCGTTTTATCAAACATACATCATTTTGATGTCAAAATGTGATTTCGAATTGGCCTCCCGGTCCAATTCAATATCACACTACACGCGTGTGATATTGAAACAGAATAAGATCGTGCGAAATCGTAACGTTCAGTTAAGGCTTTTTAATTGGGTGCAGAGGGCCTACCGCGAACCACGTTCGGCGTGTTACCTCCCTATTACGCTTACGTACGAATTTACAAGTGCGACAGAGAGGCAACACGTCGAACGTGGTTCGCAGTAGGCCTCCTGAGACCGAAGAATGCAGAGGTGTTGTACTTACTTTTACATATTCTTGCTAAACATGCTTCTAAATATAATATTTCACTTATTGTACGTAAAGTAAGTATTAAAATGCTGTCACCAACTACTGACCGAAATACATATTAGAGTGGTAAGGTCACTAAATCCCCAGGGCCTCGGAAAAGCCGCAATTAATGAAAGCGACATTTATTATCTTGTGTAGGCCTGCAAAAATAGGCACGTGACTATATCCACCTTGCTATTAAAATTAACGAGTAGTAAAAGCCATTTATGAAAAAAAAACACAACGTTCGCACAAAAATATAACACAAACATATTATTAAAGTAGCATTCCTACGATGCTTGAAATATGTACTGGACATATGTATGATGTATAAGGAAAGTCAGCAACATGCAATTGCTTTGGAAAAGCTGTATCTTCTACTGCGTCTACTAATAAAGAGTATTTCATCTATCTATCCACAAGTAAAAAAGTGAATTTTGCTGACTTTGCTTCTATTATTTACCTTAGATACCAAACGCCAACAACGTAAAGAGAGACCGAAGCCCTCTTACACGTATACATACAACGCGTCTGGTCAACTATATTGTAACACCTGCGAAAGAGTCTTTAAGACCAAGTTCGGCCTGGCCAGCCACATTAGGGCCCATAATCGGCGTAATCCGTCATTGCTGAGGTCGCCGTCATCGAAATCGATGAGGAGGACTATATATAATATGGATAATATGGAGAAAATCAAAGGTAAGTATGAAAAACGTGTGTCAAGCTCAGTCAGACTAAGAGTCAGTTGTATTTAAGTACATCAATTGATTGACTGATGAACGTCACACAGCAGTTAAACTATATATAGGATTTAGCGAGCGTTTTAAGAGGGTCCCTAACGCCAATGACCTTCGATCCCATAGTTTTCTAATGTTTTTTGAAGTTAATCATATCAATATAGTATACCATAATTATTTACTTCAAAGTTCACTGTTTTCGAGATATTTGGCATCCAAGTTGAACAATTTTAGGCCAAAAACTGGTCCAAAACACAAGACAAAAGATAATCCCAAATGTGTTGATTTCGTACATGTAAAATCCTTCACGGCAATCTAGTAACGAAAAAATTGTTTTTGTAGACATTGTAAAAAAAAGAGTGTTTATTTCTTTCAAAATCCGGCAGACCAGAATGGAGATAAAAGATTGAAGAACCGATAGCCGTTTGTCTTATAATTCTATCTATAGTGCAAATGTAGGAGTAACGAATCAAAACTAGTCAAAAATCGATGAAAACCGCGGGGAGCCCCTTAACAGTAACAGACGTTTCAAGACAATCCTATAGATCGTGTCATTCACGAAGACGCGTGCCTTAACTCGTAATGTCATGTTATTAAAGGTTAAATTTGACAAATCTGCGCGTCATCGTAGATGACACGAACAATAAAGATAAATTCCGTTGTAGGATATTTTCGTTCCGACTGCCTCACGTACCTTTGATCAAAGATGAATTACTTTACGAATCTATGCGTGCTCATGGTTCCATTTATTTGACAGTTACCTTAACAATTAGGTACTTACCTACATATACGTCATGTCTGGAGGTATTTTTAAACAGCCCTGACCCGCCCGTACATTTAAATATCATTAAGATAACAAAAGACATTACGCATAAGTACAGTCAGGATTAAAAATGTTACGGTGCCTTTTGCATTTCTTTCTAATTTAGCATTTTTGTTAAATATCCGAAAAACGAAAAATTTTTCGTTGGCTATTTCATCTTATTTGACATTATCCGACGGTTTGCGCTCAGATATCTTATCATCATTTTTTATTGTGTGTAAGACTGTCAATAATAGGCCCGGTATTCAAATTATCTGGCCTAGATCAAAACTGACGAAAGACCAATACATTATGAATTTATAATTCACTTGAAACAGAAAGAATTGGTACAGAAATTTTACAGGATACACGTGAGTAGCAAAACTTCATGTGCCCGACGCTGGGTTAAAACAGTCAACGTCAATATTAGCCAATGAAACAATACGCCAAAAGTATAATTTAAAAAGTATTTTTTTTTTTATCTGCCACCATATTTCGCCAGTTCATGTTCAAAAGTATCTGTCTCTGTCTAATTCTGCTGCATAGACATATCTCTCTTCGTTAAGTTATGACACAAACTTTTGACGCCTGGTCAAATGCGTTACTTTTGGCGCCTGACTCAACAAGAGTTTTCAGTATTTACATCAGAATGCTATATTGGTGCGAACGAGCTGCGCTGCGAGTCATAACATAACAATACCACACTTTTAAATAAGTTCAAATGCCTAAATTGTATAAATTTATATAAAAATATCCGATGGGCATTCCTTGTATTTTATTGTTTTTTTTTTTATGGTAGAGGAGGAGAGGAGTTTTTTTATGGTAGTTTTATGGAGAGGAGTTTTATGGTGATGGAGGAGGGTATGAGGATGGAGAAACGCACAGTTGGGGACCGCCAACCATCTAAGTGGTGAGGATGAAAATGTAATATATTTCTTGCATTGTTTTCTGTATTGAGGTGTGCAATATATATTGTATTGTATATTCCAATATCTGATAAGGTTTCAAATTCATAATTTATATTTAGATTAGGAAACCTGACGGAACCAGCTCAGCTATTTCCATAAAATAATCTTACAAAATTATAACTTTTTTCCTTGACTGTACCCGAACATTTGTCATTAGTAGCAAGCGATAACATTTCGTCTTGAAAGCTTTATTGGTTATCTAAGCGTTCACAATTAACACTTTTATTTAGGGATTGGGTTAGGTAAATCCGAATATACAACGTGTAATGTATGGTGTTTGTATTACTAGTGTAACTAAATAATGTTAGAAATTATGGATCATATAAATTTGAACATTAATGTTAGTAACCTATTTACCTAATTACACATTTTCTTTAACTGTGCCCGTAGTACGTACGTAGATTCGTCTTGAAAACTATTTTAAGTTAATGTATTTAAACTCTTAATAACTTAGTTAATATTGTACAGTTTTTGCGTCGCACGGTCGCGGGTCCGCTACGAAACAACTTTACTCCTATTCAAATAAGTAACTATGCGAATTTACTCGTGTTTCCTTAGGATGCAAAAACATACACATAGCATTCAATAATTTTCATTCTAAGTGATATATATTCTTATGAGAATAAAATTCTTCTTTTCCAAATCGTATCATTAAAAATTAAATAACATTTAAACTACAATCTACATAAATTCCACTAAATTATCAATAAATAAAACAGAAACAAAACAAATCAAACCACATACACCAGTCAACATTTTCACACACATACACTTTTTTAGGGATTTTTTAAGTTCATGTCAGTCCAAACACGCGTTTGTACCATTGCAAATGGGTATGGGTAAATTTCGAAAACTTATTATATTCTTTTGTATAGGAATCGAATTTTCCAGTTCCATTTGCTTCCTGTAAAATATTTCTGAAATTTCGGAGAACATTTTGGAAACTTGCCGCAAATCGCATATCTGTAAGTGTTAGTTGGGTCGATCAACTATGTCTTGTGATCTGTCCCGTCAGCCAGGGAACAATATTGGCACAGTTTGTTAAATCAACTGCCTTTCCATTTCCAAGTTCCACTGACGTACTTAGTAGATGGCTCATTATGAAAAGGGTTTAAGTACAATAGGTATAACTGCCATAAAAAAAAAACATGTTATTTTAAATTAAATTACCATAAAACCCGGGTTTTAAGAGTGACCCAGGAGAACGTAATTAGGGCAACGAGATATATAACATCTACATATACAGACTGTACAGACTAGAGGCATGCTAGGTGGTACACTCAGAGGAAGAACTGGCTTGCTGCGGGCAGCATCATCATGATCTTCAAAGTCTTCAGTGCTGTCATATGCTGTCCATTGTCGGAAGTTCACCAATATAGTAAAGTAGAGAGTACTCTCTCTCCAGGCGGGTGTTATGCCTGGGGACCGAAGTCCACTGAGAGTTGGTCGGAAGTTGTATATATATAGGAACATATTTATTAGTAACTGACATTTGGAACTCGGTAAGCGTGATGTAGGTTTCTACCAAATTGCGTTCTAGGTTGTTAACGCCATCTGTTAGAACATTGTGGCACGACGTCGACAGTGACAGAGGAGACGCCACAAATCAAAAATAGGTTATAAAAGTTTAAATGCCACTAAAATATGTAATGATGTACATTTCATTATTCTTATCTCCATTAAGGTAGAAGTACTAGTGGTCGACGTTGCACTAGTACTCGACATGGGCACTTTATCGCCTCTCAAATGCATCGCTTGCGGGGTATCACCAACAGCTTGCTGGTAGATATAGCGGAGAGATGGGACTGTCCATTTTTTTGTCACTGGGCGTCAGCTCATCGTCCAAATCGTTAAGATGTACTAACACTAGTATTGTAAGTCTGTATATAACTAACAATCTATGGGTAAATTGGCCTGAAATAAAGAAATAAATTAAATTAAATTATGTCAAAGTGACAAGGATTAAGTTCGAATACAGAAAAATCTTCGTTGTTCAAATTTAACCTATATTTCTATGACATAAAGTGCCCATGTCGGTGACTAGTGCAGCGTCGAGCACTAGTACTTTTACTTTATGTGCATTTCGCACATGCGTATCGTTATCACCGGAAGGCCTCATCAATTATATCAATCTATTCAGCTTGAGCATATGTTTTGAGTCATAATCACGACGAGGCAGGATATTGGCCACATTGTTGCAAATTGACATTTGACTTTATATGGCGTCATGCGTAGTGTAGTCAGCAGGAGAAGCAAAAGAAGTGGTTCTAGAATTATCTACAGTTAGAAAACAAAGAAACGAAAGAAAACAGGGCATTTGCACATCCCTGTTAATTTCGTTTTAAACTGGTAGCGTGATTTCAAAAAGGAACTTTAGGGGTCCCCATTGCGGTATGTCCAATAAATATATCTTGTAAGTTTCTAAATGTCACAAACATGACGCACCTGATATATTGACACCTTAATATATATTATATATAGGTTTAAACTTAACTTACGTTAAATTTGTACAGTTAACAGAAGAAGTGGCTAAGCGTACCAAGTCTCCAAAATGGAAACAACTTTATTTAAAACAGGGCGTGTTGAATATCAAAGCTGACTATATAAATATTACTGAAGATGCACATTTTGTTTCGTATTAGACTAAAGCGATGGACACGATATCATGTAATTAAATAACACACATATATATCAAATTAATACATAGGCTCCATCACATAGCTTATATTACCAAGGGCGGTTTGATTGTACATAATATTAAGACATGTTCGTAACTGATGACGATACAGCAATGTGATGTGTGTCTGTAGGCCCGCAGGCAACAGATGTACAAAGCTCACACATTGTCCGATGTGTCGTGTATGTTTGCGTTTATAAATGTATATGTTTGCAGCGGCACTTCGGTTTATCGAAATCTTTTTAAGTCTTCGGAGGTTGGATGTACATAATATGTGTGTGAAACCTAAATACCTAAATAATAAAATAAACGAATAAATAAATAAATAAATAAACCTAATAAAATACACCTAAATAAATCTTATACCTTTAAACGAGCAATTCTTGTATATATATATATTTCCGGGATCTCGGAAACGGCTCTAACGATTTTGCTGAAATTTGGTATATGGGGGTTTTTGGGGGTAAACAATCGATCTAGATTAGTCTTATGTTTGGGAAAACGCGTATTTTCGAGTTTTCATGCGTTTTTCTTTCGACGCAGAATATGGTCGCTAATTTCGTGTTGCCGGCCACTGTCCGTCTGGTCCAGCGGGTTAAGACGCGGACTGCTAAACGAGTGTAACGGGTTCGCATCTCGCCCGGTGACTAACTTTTTTTTTATATGTTCAAGTTTATATATAATTTTTTAATTTTTATTGTTTTATACAAGTTTAATATAGTAAAAAAAATTAGTTAAGATTATCACCTATACACCACCATATTACAATAAATAGTTATAACCGAGCTAGCTCGGTCGCCCAGGTACTATTAGTTTAAGCATGTAAAAATTCCTTTATAGTAAAAACGTTTTTCGCTATCATATATCAATGTATCAATATATAGTTTATATTCATATATAGTCTTGGTTACTGTTATATTAAAAGCATAATTAAAAAAATCTAGTTATTTAATCTTGTTGTTTATGAGATGCATTGAAAGATATTCAAATTTTCATTTGACGTTGGCGTATAAAGGTTGTTACATAAAGGTATATGTTACGAAACGTTCAAAATGCACCCATTTTTGATCCTTGTTCGTTGTAACGCAACTAATTACGGAGTGTAATAAAAATCATCTTTGTACATTTTTATACAATACTACAGTTACAAATTCATTTACTTAAAAAGATCTGGTTTAACCCATTGATTCACTGATACAGAATGTCTTAAGGGATTAAGTCCGCCATTTGTACCTTCATGTATTGCGCAATAATGATAAATAAATAAATAATTTAAGATTTTCTATTTAATTAATAAAACCTAGTAAAAGTTAGATTCGCTTCAGGTCGCTGCGGCACACCAGTAAGTAAGTACAAGTTAAAATATGTTTAACGCATTCACTGCCAGGGGGTGTGGCCTAGGAACAAACTTATATGACGATGAACGCATATATACGTCGGTGGCAGTTAATGCGTTAAGAGGAAAGTGGAGGACCCGCGCGAAATCACCTTTTCATACAAACGTAGTCCTCATTTTCCTTTCTGGATAGTAACATTATTGAAAATATTTTGTGTTAATTTATTGGATATCAACCACAGCTATGCCCCTACGTTAGGTTTTTTCGATTTTTTTATTATGATAAAAGTTAGGAGCATTTATTTAAAATGATTTGTTAGCCGTTTGTCCAATACGCAGTTCGTCCAAATCGCATTTTGCCGTTTGCCAACTACGCAGTTCGTCCATAATATGATACGTCCATTTCGCGATTCGTCAATACGCAGGTCGTCCATTTCGCTGATTGACATTCAAGATTTGGTCCATTTCGCGACTCGTCAAGACGCAGTTCGACCATTTCGCTATTTGTCATTTCATATTTCGTCCATTTCGCGATTCGTCCTTACGTATAGTACGCCCTACCCTACCAAGGACCATAGGCCCTACCTACACAGAATTACCTACGCTCGAAATAATGAAATTTTATCGAATAAGCTAGCGAACCGTGAGTATTTTCAAGAGTTTATTGATGATGATTTTATGCAATAAAAACGTTAAAAGTAACGTTAACTAAGTATCGTTACCTTTTGTTATGATATAGGTAACGTTATCACTTTGTACCGGTAGTCAAGTATATCTATGATTTTAACGTTACCTAACGATATTATAACGTTAAATTTAGTAACGTTATCAAGCCCTGCCTAGAATCAGTTCCAAACTTAAGTGAAATTTGCCCTAGATTGACTCCTCTAGCCTCAAAAATGAATAAAAAGCTGAATGAACTCGACAAAATATATTAATAAAACTTCTTTAACTTACAGAACAGCCTAGTCATCAAGATAACAAAAAATATTAAACTTACACAAAACTAAAATAACCTACGTCAAACCCATGGGTCGTAGGAAGTTAAGACAAAACCACTGTACAGGGTTGTTTCCGATAAGCGGTATATTAAAAGTAGTGAAATTTCATTAACAAAAAAATCCTTCCCATGTACAGTTTATCGAAAACCGCCCTGCTTATAGTTTATTTATATTTCTAAGGATAATTTATAGCAGTTTTGCCCTAATAGCTTTTCGCAGAAACTCCATGGCACTTATTTTCAATGTTTTCAGCGATTTTAGCTTTTTATTTAAAAATTCGTTGAACCGAATATCTTTTTGTCGTCGTTTGCGGCTCATAGGTATTGTTCTTTTGATAAAAATATCATAGTGACGACCCTCCTTTTTTAATATTTCAATCAGTCTGAGTAAATTGGGCTTCGGAGGAGTTCTCTTGTTCAGTCGATTGTGCCATCCTTCTAATGCATTTGTCGTGCGGTTATTTTCTTCGGCTACACTTAACATGGCAAAAAGGGGTACCCACTGTTTTTCAAAATAAACGGAAAACTCTTGAAAAGCAACTGAGTCTTGGCACACTTCTCCCATTTTTTTAATCTCTACCCACGCGTCCATTAAAAGATTAGTGGGTAATAATGTCATATATGAGCACAGCTTCGTAATATTTCTTCCAATGAGTGTCTGTTCTAGGTTGAGTTTATCACATATGCTTTTGACTGCTTTGTAATAGTGGAAAAAGCATCCGCTTACGTAGACATCCGGGTAAACACTTTTGACAGCGTTCAACTGTGCAAGTTCGAAATCACCCTTGTAATATTTGATTTCGACATTCAGTTCTTCTTTTATGATTGTAAAGCATCTCTTGTAGGTATTTTCAGTCTTGTTTGGCAACAAGCAGTAAATAACTGGTACAATATTTTGGTATTTGGTGTCTCGGTCCAAATCCAAATGTAGAGTGAATATCTGTTTAAATGGTTTTGCTGCTCTTTTGTAAGTGCCATCGCCATAAAATTTGTGAGATTTGTTTTTTGATTTTTCGAGCAACTTTCGTGTTACTTTTGTGCAAAACACAAGAATTTTGTCGTCGTCACCACATTCCTTAACTAAAAAGTCATCAGCTAAACATTCTGGAATTTGGACGTTTCTTAGGTGACGAATTGATAAACTAGTGATTTCCAAGCTTTTCTTTTTTGTTCTGTACAGCGTGTCTCGTTTTGAATAAAAAGGGGGAATATCATCTGGTTCTACTAGGCCACTGTCCTCTAGTTGCTGGATGGTATCTTCGTATATCTGCTGTACAGAACCGAAATCAGCCGATACTTTTATCTTGCAAGCGTCGAATGCAATGTCGATTGCATTTCTGGAATGATCAGGTTCGCAGGTATGCTGGCTTTCTCGTAGCACTACATCACGGTCTTCATTTAATGTGACAGACGCACTGCACTCATATCTGTTGCTGCACCGCCACAATGAAGTATTACTATTTTCGACATTTACAGGTTTTCGAGCGTTTAAGTGATATCTAAACCCGTTTCTCAACAATAAATCATGTCCTCTTTTACTTTTTATAAAAGTCAGATCGAATTTTTCATCCATTTTTATAATTTCAATCCACCGTTTAGCCAGATCGAATTTAATTTGTTTTACGATGAAATAACGTCACATGCGAAAAGTCAGTTTTAGCAGTAGGCCAGATACATGACATAGTTATGGAAAGAGGATGAATTTATAAGAATAACTGTAGAATTATGGCACCCGCATAGCTTAACATTGTTACATTGTGATTGAAAAAAGTGCGTAACTTGTCAAGGTAGTCAGTTTTTGGAGTAACAGTTATGAAGGGTAGTGAGATATCAGAAATCTTTGCACGATTGTGGAAACTATTGGTAGGACGGACACTATCTGACATATCTACGTAACGAACGAATAGATAAGGACAGTGTAAAGTTTATCAGACATGTACTTTATAACGTGACCGTATTACGTGTTGCACTAACTGCATCTTGGACAAAGCACGTGTTGACGTAATACGTATTAGACTGAACGCCTGTTGGACAAACTATGGGATGGACGAAAGACGTGTTGACACAATACGTCTTGGACGAGCTGCTGTTGAGCGATATGTATGTTGGACCAAATATGTATTGGACGAAATGCGAATTCAAATATCGTTTGGACGAACTGCGTATTGGACGAACGGCTAACAAATCTTTAAAATTTTGTATGAAACCTGTTTTTGGGTCCTAATTTTTACAATAATCAAAAAGTCAAAAAAAGTCAAACGCAGGGGCATAGCTATGATTAATATACATCAAATTATGTAAAAATATTTTCCATAATTTCAATGTCCAGAGAGGAAAATGGGGACTACGTTTGTATGGAGAAACGGTCGTCCCCTTTCCTCTTGATTCTAAACCTTTACAATATTTGGTGGTGACGATCTCACTCGGCTTCATTTTGCAGCGACTTCAAATCGAGAAACTGTGGTAGGTACCACCGCTATCGCTAACGATTCTTCGTCATTGTTATGTTGATAATGACACAGCGATAACTACAGGACATGCAATATTGAATACATGACTATATGCCTTAACTATTTGACTTTGTAACAGCACAATATAAAGATACGGTTTAAAGAACTAGGGAATAAATCAAATTATTATTTATAAATTATAATTTAACTAGCCATCTTATACGTAGAATTCGGTGGCATTCCAAAAAAGCTAGATAATTTTACTAGTATCTAACGCAATATTACCTACACGATCTAAAAATATTTATTTTATATGTACTGTTGGCGATAACTCTTGAAATTGGAGACGAGAAGTTGTACTTAATATACAACGTGACTTCGTATAAATAGACGCGAAAGCATTAGAATTCCTTACTTAATGAAATTTGTGTACATCATTTTATGGTTTGTTTCGCATACTGATTGTAAGTACCTTCGTTTCTGAGCTCTAAATACTAAATCCCTATTAATTCAATTGCCCCAAATTGTAACCCTGTACCTCAAAATGGGTGTCATGTGAGCGAGATATGCGATTAGGGAAGTTGACTGGTTTATAACCTTTCGCAAATGTAAAGCCTATGAAACACACATTATATATATTGTTTAGTTTTTTCATACATTATCTATGTGATTGTAATATCTGGAGTGTTAAGATATCTTTATAAAAACAGAATACTACTGAGTAAATTGTCAATGCAGTATGATAAAGTATTTATAAGGGCAAGTAAGTAGGTAAGTAAATATTATTTATTGCGCCACAAATGAAAACAAATTCGGAAATAGATTTAAGGTGCATTGTGGTAACTTCGAAAGCGGGATAATTTGAAAATGGCAAATAACTATAAACTAGAATGCGATGCTTGCCAAGGCATCTTGCTTAGCTAGCTAGCTAGTAAAAAAAATCAGCCAAGTGCGAGTCGAAGGGTTCCGTAGTTTCCGTACTATTATCTATAAAAATGGTCACCCATTCAAGTACTGACCCCGCCCGACTTTGCTCAACTTCGGTGATTGGATGAGAACCTCGAGATTGGAAAGAAATATTTATTTTATTTTGTTTTTAGTATTTGTTGTTATAGCGGCAACATAAATATATAATCTGTAGAAATTTCAACTGGCTAACTATCACAGTTTATGATATACAGCCTGGTGACGACGGACGGCGGACGGACGGACGGACAGCGGAGTCTCAGTAATAGAGTCCCGTTTGACCCTTTGGGTACGGAACCCTAAAAAAACGACATTTATTTACTAACACAAAAACAATGAATTTCAATTACAATAAAAAAACAAATAGAACTTACAAATATTTGTACAGTAAAATGGATGAGACTCAGCGAGATCGCTGATTTTCAGACCCCAACCGTCTGAAAATCAGAATTAAGTATAGCTATATACTTATCATTTTCAGGTACTAATACAGGATGTTTATTTAGTCACCTGCAATAATTTACGGGGTTAATATATAGGTTATACTGAGCAACTTTTACTATTGGACCAACCCCGAAATCGCAAAAAAAAATTGGATGTTTCATATATTTTGGCTCTCTGACTTGATATTTTCTATGGGAAAGTAATTTTTTTTTTCGATTTCGGGGTTGATCCTATAGTGGAAGTTTCTGAGTTGCTAAATTATTGCAGGTGACTAAATAAACAACCTGTGTTTAAGAATTTTAATAAAATAATAAATATTGTGGAAGTTTCTAATTTGAAGTCAAGACCTCTAGTTTAAAAGTTTAAAGTTATAATTCTGAATCGTTTCACCACCACAGCTTACAAAATGTAAGTGCTCAACTAACCTTAAAAGGTCGTTGAGCAATTAACATTAAAAAGTGACCCGATTTGGTGACATTCACAAAGGGTCAGGGGTCTGTTATCAGTGACCCTTTCTTATCAACGGGGAAGACCTTCGTACATTTGTTACGCATGAAAAATATCTCTACTAATGACTGCGGTTAGTCTAGTGTTGCCAACCTTAGTTCACAGATTTACGGTACATTGGCGATCAGATTGCGGGACTCGGGTATAAAATGGACTAACTGGGTAAGTTATCTTGTACGAACGTATTGAATTGAAAGGCATGAATAATTAAACCAGGTTAACTTGCTATGCAGGAGGCAGGATAGTGCCGAGCGAGCGAGTAAGCACGAGGCGTTATTCGCTTCGCGGTATATTCTAATTAAAATCACGCGTTCTAATGGCTCCTCTACACGATGGACCATCATAGTGGCCCACTAAGCTGGGCCAGCGTGTAGAGAGGGTAGTGGTGTCGGATGGCTTATGGCGCGCGGGATGGCGATGGGATGGCCGCGGTGTCGGTTTTTCGTCCGCACATCAAAGGCAGTGGACCAGCGATGGCTGTCCGCTTCTACACGTGGCCCATCCCTCAGTGCGTGCTCGAACGCGGTCGAGTGAGGACGTTCGTGCTGTGTAT